>NC_090391.1:48962099-49262099 GCF_036365525.1 Heterodontus francisci
CTGCAGATTCTCAGTTCCTGCACCAACACATGTATTTACATTGTGACCCAGACTAAATTCAGACAGGAGCTGAAGAAGGGGGTGAAATACCCTCTCAATCTCATTGTTAAATTAGTGAAATCATTGAAAGAGCTGAAGAGTTTCAAACACTGAAACTAAATCCCATTCCCCCTCCTCCCTCCCCAGACCCCCAGCTCCATCTCCCACCCTCCACCCGCCTCTGTGATTATTTGACCGGCACCATCTTTAGTCCTGGCAGCTGCCTGAGCGTGGGCAGACCCTGACGTTTCACTGGAATCGTGTACGTTTGAGCATGTGCCAGTACAGCGCCACCCTGTGTTTGCTATGTCAACAAACGCCGCCAGTGGACAAAGCTGCAAAACGCAGTGATTGTGAGGTGGTGAGAGGGGCAGTAACTGCATTGAGTCAGGGACACGAGCAGATGGAGATGATGAGAGGGTGACAGTAACTGCAATGAGGCAAAGCCACCAGCAGATGGAGTTGGTGATAGTGAGAGTGGGACAGTAACTGCAGTGAGGCAGGGATGCCAGCAGATGGAGATGTTGAGAGGGGGACAGTAACTGCAGTGAGGCAGGGACACCAGCAGATCGAGATGGTGTGAGAGGGACAGTAACTGAAGTGAGACAGGGACAACAGCAGATGGAGATGGTGAGACGGGGACAGTAACTGCAATGAGACAAGGACACCAGCAGATGGAGATGGTGAGGGGGGACAGTAACTGCAATGTGATAAGGACAACAGCAGATGGAGATGGTGAGAGGGGGACAGTAACTGCAATGAGATAAGGACAACAGCAGATGGAGATGGTGAGAGGGACGCATTGGCTGCACTGAGACAAGGACACCAGCAGATGGAGATGGTGAGAGGGGGCAGTAACTGCAGTGAGACAGGGACACCAGCAGATGGAGATCGTGAGAGGGGGGACAGTAACTGCAATAAGATAAGGACAACAGCAGATGGAGATGGTGAGAGGGGCACATTGGCTGCACTGAGTCAGGGATACCAGCAGATGGAGATACTGAGCCATTGCTGATGTGAGATTCTCTGTGACTGTGAATTTGAAAGTTTCCACAAGTTTGATTAATTTCCTTTATGAAAACTTGTGATGCTGAATAAAATAATTTCAATACAATTTGTGTTAAATGGTTATTTTCTAACTATGTAAGCATTTGTAACATTTAAATGGTTCCTGTTTGGTAAATTATTTTGAGTGATTAAAGGTAATGCTTAAATGAAGCAACAGCAGCAAATTGAACTCAGGCAATCATTTGCAAAGAAAATCTCTCTAAATAAGCTGGGTTGAGTTCTTCATCACTAACTTTATGACATATCTCTCTCTCTCACACACTTCTCTTTCTATGCTGGTATCTTCTCTACTATAACTCAGAGTAATTGAAGTTTTGATCCAATTGTCTTTTGAAAATGAATATTAAATCTGCTTTCAGAATTTACTGTCAGGCAGTGAATTCCAGACCATAATAACTCCCTGCCTATTTGTTTCACCCCTCTGCTAGTGTAAACAGTCTCTCCTCAAGACTCCAAACTGAGGGAAAGATTTTATCTGCAATTAATCTATCACAGACAGCTGCTGCAGAGGAGCTGGAACCTTCTTAATTTGGACAAGCGATGAACAAAAATCCCTCTGAAGCCCCCAGGAGAGCAGAGGATTGAAACAGTCAGGAAGCAAAGGGAAACAAGTGACACTTTATTGCAGCAGTAAAAACTCTTTGTCAGAATGTGGAGGTCTTTATCACTGAGCTTTATATAAACTGGAGTTGAAAAGTGGAAGATCTTTCATACAATTTGTGTTAAATGGCCATTTCCCAGTTTGTAAACCCTTGTAACATTAAAGTGGTAAATGTCAAGAAAGATTTGTTTTCCAATGAGTAAAGGGTAATATATAAATACAGCAGCATTAAATAAAGTACAAAGAATCATTGACAAATATAGCTGTAAATATGGGTCACAACTGTTGTGTGAAATGTCACCAGTTGTAAAAGTTCCTTTGGCTGCATCATTAACTTGACTGTAGTTTCTGGCTTTGTCACACAGTGGAATTGACAATCCGAATAAAAACTGCCTGTTTATACTGCAGGCAAACAGGCCTCTCCAGCAAAAACTCTTTGCCAGAATTTCAAGGTAACTGCAATGACACAGGGACACCAGCAGATGGAGATGCTGAGCCATTGCTGATGGTAGATTATGTGTTACTGAGTTTGAAAGTTTCCAAAAGTTTGAGGAGGTTACTTTCTGTAAACTTGAGATGCTGAATGAAATAATTTCAACACAATTTGTGTTAAATGGCTATCTTCCTACTGTGTAAACACTTGTAACGTTAAACTGGTTCCTGTTTGGAAACGTATTTTTAGTGATTAAAGATAATTTATAAATAAAACAACAGCATCAAATGAAACTCAAACAATCATCTACAAATAAAAACTCTCTGAATAAGTTGTGTTGAGTTCTTCATCTCTAACGTTATGACATCTCTCTCTCTCTCTCTCTCTCTCTCTCACTTCTCTTTCTATGCTGGTATCTTATGTCGTCTAACTCAGAGTAATTGAAGTTTTGATCCGATTGTCTTTTGAAAGTTAATTTTGAATCTGCTTTCAGAAACCTGTCAGTGAATTTCAGATCAGAATAACTCCCTGCAAAATTGTTTCTCCCCTCTGCTAGAGTAAACAGTCTCTTCTCACGTCTCCAAACTGAGGGAAAGATTTTGAATACAATTAATTTCTCCAGGACAGCAACCGCAGAGGAGCTGAAACCTCCTGAATGTGGACAAGCGATGAACATTAATCCCTCTGAATCCCCCAGGAGAGCAAAGGAAAGAAACAGTCAGGAAGCAAATGGAAACAAGTGACACTTTATTACAGCAGTAAAAAACTCTTTGTCAGAATGTGGAGGTCGTTCTCGCTGAGCTTTATATAAAGTGGAGGTGACAAGTGGAAGATCTTTAATACAATTTGTGTTAAATGTCCATTTCCCAGCTTTGTAAACCCTTGTAACATTAAACTGGTAAATATTAAGAAGGTATTTTTAATTGATTACAGCCTAATGCATAAATACAGCAGCAGCAAAGAATGTGCAAAGTATCATTGAGAAATATAACTGTAAATATGGGTGAGAATTGTGTGAAATGTCACCAGTTGTTAAAGTTCTCTTGGCTGCATCATTAACCGGGCTCGAGTTTAGTTTGAAACACAGTGGAATTGAAAATCTGAATAAAAACTGCCTGTTTATACTGCAGTCAAACAGGCCTCTCCAGCAAAAACTGATTGCCAGAATTTCAAGGTAACTGCAGTGAGACATTTGCAGTCATTTTCTGAACTTTCTGTTAACTGGAGGTGAATAGTGGAAGACATTTAATACAATTAGTGTTAAAAGGCCATTATCCAAACCAGCCTCTCCAGGTTTTAAATGACAGCAGTTTTTCTGTTCTGTTAATGAGGTTTTTGGGGGAGGGAGAGAGAGACAGACAGACAGACAGGTTTCTGTCTGGAATGGTCCATTTGGAATATGGCTGGAACATCCCTCTCTCCCCCATTCCCTGTTTACACAGAGACCCACCTTGGACTGTCCCATACCTGGGAGGCGGTGTCCAGATGAAGGAAGCTGATAGCTGGTTGGGTGAGCTGTATTTGGTGTGGACTGTCTGTTTTGAGTGACAGGTTCTGGGATATATTAGGACAACATCAGCCTCCATTCTTTCTTTCCTTGCAGCTGGTTTGTTCAGGTGAGTTTCTGTATCTCAGTCTCTGTGCCCAGGTGAATTGCAAGCTGATTACAGTGGGTGTGTGTGTGAGAGAGAGTCCAGTCTGAATCCCCTGCTCTCTGTGTCCCAGTCCTGACCCTTGTCTCCAATTCCCACCCCAATCTCCCTCTCCAGGATCTTTTCCCCATGGAGGAGCTGATGGAGGCAAGGTGTTCGAGTCCAATGATGGAGCGCAGACCGTGTGGGATGGTGAGTATCACATCTTTATTGTCCCTCTCTGCCTATCTCTCTCCTTTTGACTCAATCTCTCTCTTTCAATCTCTTTTTCAATCTCTCTGTGTCTATTTCTCTCTGTTTCTCTCTCTGTTTCTCTCTCTCTGTTCCTCTCTCTCTCTCTCTCTGTTTCTCTGTCTGTGTGTTTCTCTCTCTCTCTCAATCTCTCTCTGTGTTTCTCTCTCCCTTTGTGTTTCTCTCTCTCTCTCTCTGTTTCTCTCTCTCTGTGTTTCTCTCTCTCTGTTCCTCAATATCTCTCTCTCTCAATCTCTCTCTCTCTCAGTTTCTCTCTCTGTATTTCTCTCTCTCTCTCTGTTTCTCTCTCTCTCTCTCTCTCTCTCAATCTCTCTCTCTCTCAATCTCTCTCTCTCTCTCAGTTTCTCTCTCTCTCAGTTTCTCTCTCTCGATTCTAGCTCTCTGTTTCTCTCTCTCCTTTTCTCTCTCTCTCTCTCTCTCTCTTTTCTCTCTCTCTCTCTGGTTCTCTCTCTCCCTCTGTGTTACTCCATCTCTCCCTCTCTCACATTGTGTCTGTCTCTCTCTCTCTGTTTCTCTTTGAATGATTGTTTGTCTTTCTGTCTCAATGGATTTCTTTGTCCTTCTCTCTCTCAATCTCTCTGTGATTCTCTGTGTGTCTTTTTCACTGGCTTTCTGTCTGCCTCTTTGGTGCCTGCAATTTCTTTGTGTCTCAGTTCTTTCCCTCCACTTTTTCCCCTCTTTTTCTGTGTCTCTTTCGGCCTTTTCTCTATTCCTCTGACTTTCTTTCTACTGTATTTCTGACTTTGTCCTTTGTCTTTTTCTGACTTTGTCTTTTCTCTATTTCTGACTTTGTCTTTTCTCTATTTCTCTGAGTTTGTCTTTTCTCTATTTCTGAGCTTCTGTCTTTTTCTGACTTTGTCTTTTCTGCATTTGTCTTTTTCTGACTTTGTCTTTTCTGTGTTTCTGACTTTGTCTTTTCTGTGTTTCTGACTTTCTGTCTTTTTCTGACTTTGTCGTTTCTGTGTTTCTGACTTTGTCTTTTCTGTGTTTCTGACTTTCTGTCTTATTCTGACTTTGTCTTTTCTCCATTTCTCTGAGTTTGTCTTTTCTGTGTTTCTGACTTTCTGTCGTTTCTCTATTTCTGAGTTTATGTCTTCTAACTGTCTGTTTCTATCTTTTCTCTCATTCTTTTAATCTTTCTTATTTTCTCTCTTTCTCTCTTTTCTCTCCTTCTTTTGCTCTTTCTTTCTCTATCTATCTTTTTGCTCCTTCTTTCTCTCTCTTTCTATCTTTTCTCTGTTGCTTTTTCTCACACCCCAGCAATCTTGCCCCCCGCAATTTATCTTCCCCCTGCAAATTCCCCCCCCCCCAATTTTATCCCCCCCGCAATTATACCCCCCGCAATTATTCCCCGCCCGCAATTTCCCCCCCCCGGCAAATTCCCCCCCCCCCGCAATTTACCCCGCCGCAAATTCCCCCCCCGCAATTTTATCCCCCCCGCAATTATCCCCGCCCGCAATTTACCCCCCGCAAATTCCCCCCCCCGCAATTTTATCCCCCGCGTCAATTTCCCCCCCCCGCAATTTCCGCCCCCCGCAATTTCACCCCCCCGCAATTTTATCCCCCCGCAGTTTCACACCACCCCCCCGCCCGCCTGCAAAATTTCCTCCAACCGCAATTTATATCCACGATGTAAATTTTATCCCCTGCAATATTTCCCCCCCACCCCTGATAACATTCCCCTTTTGTACAGACCCCCACCCAATCTAAATAATCCTCATCTACAGACCCCTATCTGATATCTCAAGTTAACTGACCCCCATCTAATACCCTCACTATCAACAGACCCAGGAACAGACCCCATCTAATTATCCCCATCCCCCTGTTACAAGACAATCCATCTATATACACCCCCACAGGACCGATTCCCATCTAGATACCCCCCCAGGTCCGAGTCCCATCCAGATACCCCCCCAGGAACAGACTCCCATTTAGATACCCCCCCCCAGGACCGAGTCCCATCTGGATACCCCCCAGGAACAGACTCCCATCTAGATACCCCCCCAGGACCGAGTCCCATCCAGATGCCCCCCCAGGAACAGTCTCCCATCTAGATACCCCCCAGGACCGAGACCCATCTAGATAACCCCCCAGGAACGAGTCTCATCTAGATACCCTCCCCAGGACCGAGTCCCATCTCGATAACCCCCCACAGGAACAGACTCCCATCTAAATATCCCCCCCAGGAACAGACCCCCATCTAAATATCCCCCCCAGGAACAGACTCCACCCCCACCAGGAACAGAACCCCATCTAATTATCCCCTTCCCCCTGTTACAAGACAACCCATCGAGATACCCCCCCACGTCCGAGTCCCATATAGATACACCCCCAGGAGCAGACTCCCATCTAGATAGCCCCCCAGGACCGAGTCCCATCTAAATACCCCCCCAGGAACAGACTCCCATCTAAATACCCCGCCAATAACAGACTCCCATCTGGATACCCCCCGGGGACAGACTCCCATCTAGATACCCCCCCGGGGACAGACTCCCAACTAACTACCCCCCGGGGGCAGACCCCCACCTAATTATACCCTTATAATACCCCTGTTACAAATACATCCCCGGGGACAGACCCCCATCTAAATACATCCCTGGGGACAGACCGCCATCTAAATACATCCCCGGGGACAGACCCCCATCTAAATACATCCCCGGGGACAGACCGCCATCTAAATACATCCCCGGGGACAGACCACCATCTAAATACATCCCCGGGGACAGACCGCCATCTAAATACATCCCTGGGGACAGACCAGCATCTAATTACATCCCCGGGGACAGACCCCCATCTAATTATACCCTTATAATACCCCTGTTGCAAATACCTGACGGGAACAGACCCCCATCTAAATACTAACGCCGGGGACAGACCCTCATCTAAATACCCCCCGGGGACAGACCCCCATCGAAATACCCCCCCCCGGGGAACGCCCCCATCGAAATAGATCCCCGGGGACAGTCTCCCATCTAAATACCCCCCCGGGGACTGACCCCGATCTAAATAGATCCCCGGGGACAGACCACCATCAAAATAAATTCCCGGGGACACACCGCCATCTAAATAAATCCCCGGGGACAGACCACCATCAAAATAAATTCCCGGGGACAGAACACCATCTAAATACATCCCCGGGGAAAGACCCCCATCTAAATAAATCCCCTGGGGACAGACCCCCCATCTAAATAAATCCCCGGGGACAGAACACCATCTAAATACATCCCCGGGAACAGACCCCAATTTAGATAGCCCACCCGGGGTCAGAACCCAATCTAACTACCTCCCCCCCGGGGACAGAACCCCATCTAATTATACCCTTATAATACCCCTGTTACAAATACCTGACGGGAACAGAACCCCATCTAACTACACCCCCCCCAACGGGACAGACCTCCATCTATCTACCCCCCCCAGGGGACAGAACACCATCTAAATCCCCCCAGGGGACAGACCCCCACCTAAATACCATCTAAATATGCAGAGACAGAAAGAAGTGGAGGGGCAGAGATACAAAGTAAGATGTGTTCACAGAATAGAGAGGGGTGTCCCGGGACAGGTCGGAGGGAAATGCAGAGATAATCTTGCAGGAAAGGAGGAGCAGAGATGGAAAGATTCAGGGATTTGGAAGTGAGTGAGAGAAGAAATGGAGTGAGAGAGAGAGACAGATAAAGATACAGAGAGTTGCAGAAATAGAGTGACAATAGAAACTTGTGAGACTCCGGAGAGAGGCAGAGATAGAAAGGATGTTGAGAGATACAGAGATAGGGATTTAAAGATGTGAAGAAACAGAGTTAGGAACAAAGAGGAAGGTGCAGGGAACAAGTTGCAGCAAGAGATGGAGAGAGGGAAATCTACGGGATTACATTGACTGTTCTGGAGCAGCGATTCCCAAACTATTCCCTTTGGAGCACCATCCAGCCCCCTCCCTTGTGGTTAAAATAAAATCCACAGACCCTCGAAAACACAAAATCAAAATACTGCGGATGCTGGAAATCTGAAATAAAAACCGTGCTGGAAATACTGAGCATTTCCAGCACTTTGTTTTTCTATCAGCCCCGAAATCACACAGTCTTCTTTTCTGGATCTAGAAATTAATTTGACAATGACAAATATATTTTTATTATTACTTTCCCTCCCTGGTTAAAGCTCTTGTCGGAGAATTCCACATGGCCAAAAGATTCTCCCTTTGCATCATCACAGCTGCAGCTTCCGAAAAGATTCTCCTTGGGAATAAGAGAAATAAAATTGATTCAAACAAAGCAAAGCATTTTTGCACAGAAATAAAACACAGCGAGAGCCCAGGACACTCTCTCAAACTCACTGACATAAAACAATCTCTCAGGGACTTAAAAACACATCCCCCGACACAGAGCCAGAGACTGGGAAGTGTGGATGTGTTTACCCTGTCATTTCCTGCTGTCTCTCTATCCATCTCTCTCTCTATTTCTCTCTGTGTCTCTCGACATCTGTTTCTGCCTCATTGAAAAAGCACACAAATACTGGTGACCCCCATCCCCTCTCCTGTAGAAGGATAGAGAGAGAAATCCACATTCCCATCCCTGAAAATCTGAATTCAAATGGTCCCCCTGTGTTTCATTTCACTGTCAAATTCAGCCCACAGCCTCAAACACCAGCAATATTCGGGAGTGAGAACAAGCCTTTACAAACCTTCACATTTCACCCATTTCATTGCTGATTCACAGAAGTATTTGACACTCAATGAATCAATTTTTAAAGTGGTCGTCACTGTTGCAACGTTGGAAATGCTGTCGGCCATTGATGCACAGCAAGATCCCTCAAGCAGCAGTGTGCTTACAGCCAGCTACCCCTCTCTCCCCCTCTGATTCCCTCACTCTCCTGCATATCTCTCCCTCCTGTTACTCTCATTCAGAGAGACAGATGGAGAGAGAGAGAGAAATTCACGTCACTGCCCAAAACACCAGCATTATTTGGGAATTATAACCGCTTCAAGCTCCGGACTTAAATTCCAGGCCTTCAGGAGAGCTTTACACACAATGAATTCACTTCTAAAATGCAGTCACTGTCACAATGCATGGAATTCTGCAGGCAAGCTGTGCACAGCAAGATCCCAGCAATGGTAAAACTTCAAAATTCAGTTTGCCAAGATTTTCAGTCTGGATTTCTCTCTCTCTCTGTCTTTCTCCATCTTTATCTGCCTTCCCTCCCTCATCCAGACTCCTCCTGTCTCTCTCTCTCTCTCTCTGATTTACCTGCCACCTCCAGCTGTTTCTCTCTCTCCCTCTTTTTCTCTCCATCTGTTTCTGCCTCAGTGTTGTAATGTAAGAATTGATGCAGGGAATGTATGCACAGCAGGATCCCACAATGTGATCATAGCCAGATATCCTATCACAGTCCTCTGAAAATGCTGAACTCCATCTTTAAACTTTTCACAAGCCTTTATACAGCTTCACGTTCAGCTCTTGTAATTATTGGCCCTCAGGAGCAGTTGAGAATCAATGAACTAATTTTTAAAGTGGTCCTCACTGTTGCAATGCAGGAAACCTGTAGGCAATCTGTGCTCAGCAAGATCCCAAAGGCAACAATATGCTAATATGCAGATAATCTGTTTTTAGTGACATAAGTTTCGAGATCCCAGAGGGATGGACATTCCTGCAGTTTGAAAATCTCAAACACCCCTCTCCCTGTCTTACTCCTGCTCCCTCCCCCCTGCACCCCATCCACATCTGTTTCTTTTTCTCTCGATCTGGGATTTAATCTGGATTGAAACGTCCTCTGAAGTGTTTATGTTACCGTTTAAAATAACCACACGTCACATTGTGGCTCCGATTGATTAATGGTTAAAATAGAGAAAGTGCGGGGGGAGAGAAAAGCAGAGGAAGATGGAGAGAAAACAGAGAAATCCACACTCAGTCCCTCAGGAAGCTGAATTTTAAAGTCTCCTCATTGTTGTCATGTTGGAAATGCCGCAGGGCACTAGATGCACAGCAAGATCCCACAAGCTGCAATGTGATAATAGCCACATTTCAGTCCCCAGAAAAGGTGAAACGCCTTATTTATAGTGGGAACAAGCCATTGGTGCACAGCAAGATCCCACAAGCAGCAGTGTGATAACAGCTGGCTACCCCATACCCCCCCTGATTCCCTCCATTTTTTCCTCACTCTTCTGCGGCTCTCTCTCCCTCCTGTTACTCTCGTTCAGAGAGAGACAAACAGAGAGATCTGCGCACAGCAAGATCCCAGTAACGGTGACACAGCAACATTCAGTTTACCAAAGTTTTGATTGTGGATTCATTTCTCTCTCTCAGTCTCAGCCTTTCTCCATCTTTCTCTGCCTTTCCTCCCTCACCCACACGCCGCCTGACTCTCTCTCTCTCTCTCTGTTTAACCTGCCACCTCCAGCTGTTTCTCTCTCTCCACCTGTTGTAATGTAAGAATTGATGCAGGGAATGTATGCACAGCAGGATCCCACAATGTTATCATAGCCAGATATCCTATCACAGGCCTCTGAAAATGCTAAAGTCCATCTTTAAACCTTTCACAAGCCTTTATACAGCTTCACGTTCAGCTCTTGTAATTATTGGCCCTCAGGAGCAGTTGAGAATCAATGAACTAATTTTTAAAGTGGTCCTCACTGTTGCAATGCAGGAAACCTGTAGGCAATCTGTGCACAGCAAGATCCCAAAGGCAACAATATGATAATTTGCAGATAATCTGTTTTTAGTGACGTAAGTTTCGAGATCCCAGAGGGAACGACATTCCTGCAGTTTGAAAATCTCAAACACCCCTCTCCCTGTCTTTCTCCTGCTCCCTCCCCCCTGCACCCCATCCACATTTGTTTCGTTTTCTCTCGATCTGGGATTTAATCTAGATTGAAACGTCCGCTGAAATGTTTCTGTCACCGTTTAAAATAACCACACATCACATTCGATTCATCGAGAGATACATCACTAAGACAGGCCCTTCGGCCCAACGCTGACCATCAGCCATCCATTTATGCTAATCCTACATTCATGCCATTTTTCCCCCTCTCACATCCCCACCTTCCCTCCATTCTCCGACCACCTACCTGCACGAGGGGCAATTTTTATAATGGCCAATTTACCTATCAACCCGCAAGTCTTTGGCATGTGGCAGGAAACCGGAGCACCCGGAGGAAACCCACACGGAGAACTTGCAAACTCCGCACAGGCAGTACCCAGAACCCAACCTGGGTTGCTGGAGCTGTGAGGCTGCGGTACTAACCACTTAGCCGCTGCAGGAAAGCCCCTCCCTCTGCGATCCCGAAACTTACATCACTGAAAACACATTATCTGCATATTATCATATTGCTGCCTGTGGGATCTTGCTGTGCACACATTGTGGCACCTATTGATTAATGGTTAAAATAGAGAAAGTGCGGGGGAGAGAAAAGCAGAGGAAGATGGAGCGAAAACAGAGAAATCCAGAATCTGACCCTCAGGAAGCTGAATTTTAAAGCGTCCTCATTGTTGTGCAGAAAAATGCTTAAGGGCACGAGATGCACAGCAAGAACCCACAAGCTGCAATGTGATAATAGCCAGATTTCAGTCCCAAGAAAGGGCAAAACTCCCTCTTTAAACTGGGAACAAGCTGCTGATTTTGTCTCACTATTTCAAATAACGACAAATCACATTGCTGTGTGTGGCATGTTTTTTATTTATTAAAGGTTTAATTGGAGAAGGTGAGTGTGAAACCGAGACAGAGAACAGAAAGCATGGGGGGAGATAGAGAGACAGGGAAAGAATGTGGAGACAGAGAGAAAGCTCAGACCTACAGTAAAATGAATTAAAATGGGCACTGTGCATCTTATTTAACTGTTAGCTTCAGAGCATTGCCCAAAACACCAGCAAACCTCACAGACAGGGCTGGAAGGAGCAAGTGGCAAATGGGACTCCCTCCTGGGGCTGCTCCTTTAACCCCAGGCTTTCAATCTGTTTATAACTCCAGGGCCCCAATCCAACATGAAATGGTTAACCCAGGGCCCCAGACAGGAAATCAAACCTCAGGCTAATAAACAGACACAACTCACATGAGCCCTTTGGGTGCAGCCTGTGGACAAGGCCTCAGTCCATCCCCTCTGGAGGAAGCTCCTGTCCAAGGATTCCTCCTCCCAAACTTTCCCTCTTTTCACCTTCACGGTGCAGTTTTCAGAATGAAAATTCCTCAGGGGAAAGATGGAGAAAAAAATTGTATTAAAATACAAAGCGAGGACATTTTTAAACAAAATAGCACAGCAAGAGCCAAGGGTTTCCTGTCAGTTACACAGACAATCAGCAATATTCAAATACAATCAAATCACAGTTATAAACCAGATTGAGACAGAGAGAGCACACAAACACACAGCTACACAGACACACACACTGAATCAGACTGGGGAATGTGTCCACTCTCTCTGGAGAGAGAGTGAAAGGTGGGTTTTGTGTTTGGAACAGAGATCTTCAAACCCAGTTTATATCCTGAGTGAGCTGTTTGCAAACTCCACCCCTTGAACCTCTGACATGTTGGGCTGTCTCTCAATCTCCTGCCTCGGGAGTGGGGGAGGGGGCCTGTCCATTGATATGTTAATTCCAGGACAGGACCATCCGGACTCTTCCAGTCCATTGATATGTTAATCCCAGCACAGCAATGCTTTCAGCCATCTCTTAGTTCATTTTAAACCTTTCATTCTTTCCCTGCAGTTTCAAAATATCAAACACTGATCCAACCCTCCCCCTTCAAACCCTCACATTAAACCCACAAAAAAGACAGAGGCGCAAGGGAAGAGCCAACTGTGTAACAGCCCGACAATCAAATTTCTCTGCAGCACCTGTGGAAGAGCTTGTCACTCTAGAATTGGCCTTTACAGCCACTCCAGGCGCTGCTTCACACACCACTGACCACCTCCAGGCACTTACCCATTGTCTCTCGAGATAAGGAGGCCAAAGAAGAAACCCACAATACAGGACTGGGCAGATAATGGGGATTGTTACTGAGGTTGTTTTTGGGGATTTTTACTGACATCAGTGTGGATTTTAAAGTCTGTCTCCCCTTCCCTCACATCTAAAGTCTCTCAGTGTTGTTGTAGTGTGTTGACAGCTTTTCCAGTGTCCAGTCCCTTTCAACTTTTAATAAAATCTGTGGAACACAAATAAATGTAAAGATTCTCCGACAAGCTGTTTTGTCCTCCCTCTTTCACTGTCTTTCTCTGTCACTGCCCTATCTCTCTCTCTGTCTCTCTCAGGACTGGGCAGACACTGGGGATTGTTACTGAGGTTCTGTTGGTCATTTTTACTGACATCAGTGTGGATTGTAAAATCTGTCTGTCTCTGTGTGTGTGTGTCTGTGTGTGTCCCTTTATGTATGTGTCTGTGTGTGTCTGGATGTGTGTGTGTCTCTGTGTGTCCCTTTATGTATGTGTCTGTGTGTGTCTGGATGTATGTGTGTGTGTGTGTGTGTGGCTTCATGTATGTGTCTGTGTGTGTCGGTATGTGTGTGTGAGAGAGAGAGAGAATATCAGGGTCACATCGCTACATCTCTATCTCTCCTTCTCTCTCTGTTTCTACTTCTCTCTCCCTCTCTCAATCCGCCTCTCTCATAGAAACATAGAAAATAGGAGCAGGAGCAGGCCATTCCGCCCTTTGGGCCTGCTCCGTCATTCAATAAAGATCATGACTGATGGTCTAATTCAGTACCCTGTTCCCACTTTCTCCCCATACCCCTTGATCCCTTTGACATTAAGAAATATATCTCTCTCCTCCATGAATATATTTAATGACTTGGCCTCCACTGCCTTCTGCGGTAGAGAAATCCACAGGTTCACCACCCTCTACCCCATCCATCTCTTCCCCTCTATCTCCGTCTCCACCCTCTATCTCCGTCTCCACCCTCTATCTCCGTCTCCACCCTCTATCTCCCTCTCCCCCTCTATCGCCCAATCCCCCTCTATCTCCCTCTCCCCCCTCTATTTCCCTCACCCCCTCTATTTCCCTCACACCCCCTATCTCCCAATCCCCCTCTATCTCCCTCTCCCGCTCTCTCCCTCACCTCCCTCTATCTCCCTCTCCCCCCACTATCTCCCTCTGCTCCTCTATCTCCCTCTCCCACTCTATCTCACACATCCCCTTGATCTCACTATTCCCCTCTATCTCACTGTCCCCATCTATCTCACTCTCCCCCTCTATCTCACTCTCCTCCTCTATCTCACTCTCCCCTTCTATCTCACTCTCCCCCTTTATCTCACTCTCTCCCTCTATCTCACTCTCTCCCTCTATCTGTCTCTCCCCCCTCTATCTCCCTCTCCCCCTCTATCTCCCTCTCCCCACCTATCTCCCCCTCCCCCTCTATCTCCCTCTCACCCTCTATCTCCCTCTCACCCTCTATCTCCCTCTCCCCCTCTATCTCCCACACCCCCTCTATCTCCCACACCCCCTCCATCTCACACACAGCCTCTATCTCAGACACAGCCTCTATCTCACACACACCCTCTCTCTCACTCTTCCCCTCTATCTCACTCTCCCCCTCTATCTCAATCGTCCCCTCTATCTGTCTCTCCCCCCACTATCTCACACACTCCCAATATCTCCCTCTCCCCTCTATCTCACTCTCCCCCTCTATCTCACTCTCCCCCTCTATCTCACTCTCGCCCTCTATCTCACTCTCTCCCTCTATCTGTCTCTCCCCCTCTATCTCCCCCTCTCCCTCTCCCGCTCTCTCTCCCTCTCCCGCACTCTATCCCTCTCTCCCCACCTATCTGTTCTCCCCCCTCTATCTCCCACTCCCCCTCGATCTGTCACTTGCCCTCGATCTCACTTTCTCTCTCTCCCACTCTCTCTCCCTCTGCCCCCCTATATCTCCCTCTCCCCCGTCTCTCTCCCTCTGGCCTTCTCTCTCCCTCTGCCCCTCTCTCTCCCTCTGCCCCTCTATCTCACTCTCCCCCTCTATCTCACTCTCCCCTCTATCTGTCTGTCTCTCCCTCTATCTGTCTGTCTCTCCCTCTATCTGTCTGTCTCTCCATCTATCTGTCTGTCTCTCTCCCTCTATCTGTCTCTCTCCATCTATCGGTCTCTACCCCCGCTATCTCCCTCTCCCCCTCCTCCTGACACTCACTCTCTCTCCATCTATCTCTGTCTCTGCCACTCTCTCTGTCTCTCTCTCTCTCTGTCCCTCCTTCTGTCTTTCCCTCTCTGTCTCTGTGTCTTTCTCCTTCTATCTCTCTCTCTGTTGCTCTCTCTTAATCTCTTTATCTCTGCCCCTCCATTTGCCTTTTCCTCTCTGTCTCTCCCTCTCACTCTTTCTATCTGTGTCTCTCTCTCGCTCTGTCTCTCCATCTGTCTTTCCCTTTCTGTCTCTCCCTCTCTCTCCATCTCTCTCTTTCTCTGCCTCTCTCTCTGTCCCTCCATCTGTCTTTCCCTCTCGGTCACTCCCTCTCTCTCCTTCTATCTCTGTCTCGCTCTCAGTTCCTCCAACTGTCTTTCCCTCTCTGCCAATCCCTCTCTCCTTCTCTCTGTCTATCCCTCTCTCTCCTTCTCTCTCTCTCGGTCCCTCCATCTGCATCCCCCCCACCACCTGTCTCTTCCTCTCTCTCCTTCTATCTATGTCTCTCGCTCTCTATCCCTCCATCTATCCTTCCCTCACTGTCACTCCATCTCTCGCCTTCTCTCCCTTTCTCTCTCTCTCTGTTTTTCCATCTGTCTTTCTCTACCTGTCACTCCCTCTCTCTCCGTCCATCTCTGCCTCTCTCTATCTCTGTCTCTCCATCTGTCTTTCCCTCTCTATGTCTGTCCATCGATCTCCTCTCTCTCTCTGTCCCTCCATTTGTAGTTCCCTCTCTGTCACTCCCTCTCTCTCCTTCTATCACTGCCTCTCACTCTCTATCCCTCCATCTTTCCTTGCTCCCTGTCACTCCATCTCTCTCCTTCTATCTCAGTCTCTCTCTCTGTCCCTCCATCTGTCTTTCCTTCTCTGTCTCTCCATCTCTCTTCTTCTATCTCTGTCTCTCTCTCTCTCTCCATCTGTCTTTCCCTTTCTCTCACTCCCTCTCTCTCTCCTACCATCTCTGCCTCTCTCTGTCTCTCCATCTGTCTTTCCCTCTCTGTCACTCCCTCTGTGCCCTTCTATCTCTCTCTCTCTCTCTGTCCCTCTATCTGTCTTTGCCTCCCTGACACTCCCTCTCTCTCCTTCTATCTCTGTCTCTCTCTCTGTCCCTCCATCTGTCTTTCCCTCTCTGTCTCTCCCGCTCTCTCCCCCTCTCTGTCTCTCTTGCTCTCTCCTTCCATCTCTGCCTCTCTCTCTCTCTGTCTCTCCATCTGTCTTTCCCTCTCTGCCTCTCCCGCTCTCTCCTTCCATCTCTGCCTCTCTCTCTCTCTGTCCATCCATCTGTCTTTACTTCTCTGTCTCTCCCTCTCTCTCCATCTATCTCTGTCTCTCTCTCTCTATCTTTCCATCTGTCTTTCCCTGCCTGACACTCTCTCCTTCTCTCTCTGTCTCTCTCTCTGTCCCTCCATCTGTCTTTCCCTCTCAGTCTCACCCACACTCTCCTTCTCTCTCTGACTTTGCTTCTCTCTCTGTCTCTCTCTCTCTGTCCCTCCATCTGCCTTTCCCTCCCAGTCACTCCTTCTCTCTCCTTCTATCTCTGTCTCTCTCTCTGTCCCTCCATCTGTCTTTCCCTCTCTGTTGCTCCCTCTCTCTCCTTCTATCTCTGTCTCTCTCTCTGTTCCACCATTTGTCTTTCCCTCTCTGTTATCTCCCACTCTCTTTCTCTCTGTCTCTCCCTCTCCCTCCTTCTCTCTCTCTCTGTCCCTCCATCTGTCTTTCCCTTTCTGTCACTCCCTCTCTCTCCTTCTATCTCTGTCTCTCTTTCTCTATCCCTCCATCTGTCCCTCCCTCCCTGTCACTCCATCTCTCTCCTTCTATCTCTGTCCCTCACTTTGTCCCTCCATCTGTCCTTCCCTCCCTGTCATTCTATCTCTCTCCTTCGCTCTCTGTCCCTCACTTTGTCCCTCCATCAGTCTTTCCCTCTCTGACACTCCCTCTCTCTCCTTCTATCTCTGTATCTCTCTCCGTCCCTCCATCTGTTTTCCCTCTGTCAGCCCCTTTCTCATTCTCTGTCTCTCCCTCTCTCTCACTCTGTCCCTCCATCCGTCTTTCCCTCCCTGTCACTCCCTCGCTCTCCTATCTCTATATTTCTCTCTGTCTTTCCATCTGTATTTCCCTCCCTATCACTCCCTCTCACTCGTTCCATCTCTGCCTCTCTCCCTGTCCTTCCATCTGTCTTCCCACCCCCCACCCATCACTCCATCTCCCTCCTTCTATCTCTGTCTCTATCTCTCTATCCCTCCATCTGTCCATCCCTCCCTGACACTCCCTCTCTCTCCTTCTCTCTCTGTCTCTCTCTCTATCCCTCCATCTGTCTTTCCCGCTCTCTCCCCCTCTCTGTCCCTCCCGCTCTCTCCTTCCATCTCTGCCTCTCTCTCTCTCTGTCCCTCCATCTGTCTTTCCTTCTCTGTCTTTCCATCTCTCTTCTTCTATCTCTGTCTCTCTCTCTCTCTCCATCTGTCTTTCCATTTCTCTCACTCCCTCTCTCTCTCCTACCATCTCTGCCTCTCTCTTTCTCTCCATCTGTCTTTCCCTCTCTGTCACTCCCTCTGTGCCCTTCTATCTCTCTCTCTCTCTCTCTGTCCCTCTATCTGTCTTTGCCTCCCTGACACTCCCTCTCTCTCCTTCTATCTCTGTCTCTCTCTCTGTCCCTCCATCTGTCTTTCCCTCTCTGTCTCTCCCGCTCTCTCCCCCTCTCTGTCTCTCTTGCTCTCTCCTTCCATCTCTGCCTCTCTCTCTCTCTGTCTCTCCATCTGTCTTTCCCTCTCTGCCTCTCCCGCTCTCTCCTTCCATCTCTGCCTCTCTCTCTCTCTGTCCATCCATCTGTCTTTACTTCTCTGTCTCTCCCTCTCTCTCCATCTATCTCTGTCTCTCTCTCTCTATCTTTCCATCTGTCTTTCCCTGCCTGACACTCTCTCCTTCTCTCTCTGTCTCTCTCTCTGTCCCTCCATCTGTCTTTCCCTCTCAGTCTCACCCACACTCTCCTTCTCTCTCTGACTTTGCTTCTCTCTCTGTCTCTCTCTCTCTGTCCCTCCATCTGCCTTTCCCTCCCAGTCACTCCTTCTCTCTCCTTCTATCTCTGTCTCTCTCTCTGTCCCTCCATCTGTCTTTCCCTCTCTGTTGCTCCCTCTCTCTCCTTCTATCTCTGTCTCTCTCTCTGTTCCACCATTTGTCTTTCCCTCTCTGTTATCTCCCACTCTCTTTCTCTCTGTCTCTCCCTCTCCCTCCTTCTCTCTCTCTCTGTCCCTCCATCTGTCTTTCCCTTTCTGTCACTCCCTCTCTCTCCTTCTATCTCTGTCTCTCTTTCTCTATCCCTCCATCTGTCCCTCCCTCCCTGTCACTCCATCTCTCTCCTTCTATCTCTGTCCCTCACTTTGTCCCTCCATCTGTCCTTCCCTCCCTGTCATTCTATCTCTCTCCTTCGCTCTCTGTCCCTCACTTTGTCCCTCCATCAGTCTTTCCCTCTCTGACACTCCCTCTCTCTACTTCTATCTCTGTATCTCTCTCCGTCCCTCCATCTGTTTTCCCTCTGTCAGCCCCTTTCTCATTCTCTGTCTCTCCCTCTCTCTCACTCTGTCCCTCCATCCGTCTTTCCCTCCCTGTCACTCCCTCGCTCTCCTATCTCTATATTTCTCTCTGTCTTTCCATCTGTATTTCCCTCCCTATCACTCCCTCTCACTCGTTCCATCTCTGCCTCTCTCCCTGTCCTTCCATCTGTCTTCCCACCCCCCACCCATCACTCCATCTCCCTCCTTCTATCTCTGTCTCTATCTCTCTATCCCTCCAACTGTCCATCCCTCCCTGACACTCCCTCTCTCTCCTTCTGTCTCTGTCTCTCTCTCTCTGTCCCTCCATCTGTCTTTCCCTCTCTGTCTCTCCCGCTCTCTCCCCCTCTCTGTCCCTCCCGCTCTCTCCTTCCATCTCTGCCTCTCTCTCTCTCTGTCTCTCCATCTGTCTTTCCCTCTCTGTCTCTCCCGCTCTCTCCTTCCATCTCTGCCTCTCTCTCTCTCTGCCCATCCATCTGTCTTTACCTCTCTGTCTCTCCCTCTCCCTCCATCTATCTCTGTCTCTCTCTCTCTGACATTCCATATGTCTTTCCCTTCCTGTCACTCCCTCTCTCTCCTTCCATCTCTGCCTCTCTCTCTCTCTGTCCCTCCAACTGCCTTTCCCTCTCTGTCTCACCCACACTCTCATTCCCTCTCTGTCTCTGCCTCTCTCTCTGTCTCTCTGTCTCTCTCTCCCTCCATCTGCCTTTCCCTCCCAGTGACTCCTTTTCTCTCCTTCTATCTCTTCTCTCTCTCTGTCCCTCCATCTGTCTTTCCCTCTCTGTTGCTCCCTCTCTCTCCTTCTATCTGTGTCTCTCTCTCTGTTCCACCATTTGTCTTTCCCTCTCTGTCACTCCCACTCTCCTTCTCTCTGTCTCTCCCTCTGACTCCTTCACGTTCTTGCCGTCCCTCCATCTGTCTTTCCCCCATGTCACTCCCTCTCGTTCCTTCTATCTCAGTCTCTCTTTCTATCCCTCCATCAGTCTTTCCTTGCTGTCACTCCCTCTCTCTCCTTCTATCTCTGACCCTCTCTCTATCCGTCCATCTGTCCTTCCCTCCCAGTCTCTCCATCTCTCTCCTTCTATCTCTATCTCTCCATCTGTCTGTCCCTCTCTGTCTCTCCCTCTCCCTCCTACTCTCTCTGTCTCTCACTTTGTCCCTCCGTCTGTCTTTCCCTCCCTGTCTCTCCGTCTCTCTCCTTCTATCTCTGTGTTTCTCTCTGTCTCTCCATCTGTCTTTCCCGCCCCATCATTCGCTCTCTCTCCTTCCATCTCTGCCTCTCTCTCTGTCCCTCCATCTGTCTTTCCCTCTCTGTCTCACCCTCTCTCTCCTTCTATCTCTGTCTCTCTCTCTCAATCCCTCCATCTGTCCATCTGTCCTTCCCTCCCTGACACTCCCTCTCACTCCTTCTCTCTCTGACTCACTCTCTGTCCCTCCATTTGTCTTTCCCTCCCAGTCTCTCCCTCTCTCTCCTTCTATCACTGTCTCTCTCTCTCTCTGTCTTTCCATCTGTATTTCCCTTCCTGACATTCCCTCTCCCTCCTTCCATCTCTGCCACTCTTTCTCTCGCTCTGACTCTCCAACTGCCTTTCCCTCTCTGTCTCTCCGAATCTCTCCTTCTCTCTTTGTCTCTGCCTCTCTCTCTGTCTCTCTCTCTGTCCCTACATCTGTCTTTCCCTCTCTGTCTCTCCCTCTCACTCTTTCAATCTCTGTCTCTCCCTCTCTCTCCTTCTATCACTGTCTCTCTCACTGTCTTTCCATCTGTCCTTCCCTCCCTGTCACTCTCTCTCTCTCCTTCCATCTCTGCCTCTCTCTCTTTCTCTGTCCCTCCATCTGTCTTTCCCTCTCTGTCTCTCCCTCTCTCTCCTTCTATCTCTGTCTCTCTCTGTCAATCCCTCCATCTGTTCATCCGTCCTTCCCTGCCTGACACTCACTCTCTCTCCTTCTCTCTCTGTCTCTCTCTCTCTGTCCCTCCATCTGTCTTTCCCTCCCTGTCACTCCCTCTGTCACCTTCCATCTCTGCCTCTCTCTCTGTCTCTCCATCTGTCATTCCCTCCCTGTCACTCCCTCTTTCCTTCCATCTCTGCCCCTCTCTCTCTCTGTCTCCAACTGCCTTTCCCTCTCTGTCTCTCCCAATCTCTCCTTCTCTCTCTGTCTCTACCTCTCTCTCTGTCTTTCTCTCTGTCCCTCCATCTGTCTTTCCCTCTCTGTCTCTCTCTCTCTTTCTCTCCATCTCTCTTTCCCTCCCAGTCACTCCCTCTCTCTCCTTCAATCTCTGTCTCTACCTCTCTCTCCTTCTATCACTGTCGCTCCATCTGTCTCTCCATCTGTCTTTCCCTCCCCATCACTCCCTCTCTCTACTTCCATCTCTGCCTCTCTCTCTGTCCCTCCATCTGTCTTTACCTCTCTGTCTCTCCCTCTCTCTCCTTCTTTCACTGTCTCTCTCTCTCTGTCTTTCCATCTGTCTTTCCCTCGCTGTCACTCCCTCTCTCTCCTTCCATCTCTGCCTCTCTCTCTCTCTCTCTCTGTCCCTCCATCTGCTTTTCCCTCTCTGTCTCTCCCAATCTCTCCTCTCTCTGTCTCTGCCTAGCTGTCTCTCTCTCTTTACATCCATCTGCCTTTCCCTCTCTGTCTCTCTCTCTCAATCCCTCCAGCTGTCCATCCGTCCTTCCCTCCCTGACACTCCCTCTCTCTCCATCTATCTCTGTCTCTCTCTCTCTGTCTTTCCATATGTCTTTCCCTTCCTGTCACTCCCTCTCTCTCCTTCCATCTCTGCCTCTCTCTCTCTCTGTCCCTCCAACTGCCTTTCCCTCTCTGTCTCACCCACACTCTCCTTCTCTCTCTGTCTCT
Source organism: Heterodontus francisci (assembly GCF_036365525.1). NCBI lineage: Eukaryota > Metazoa > Chordata > Chondrichthyes > Heterodontiformes > Heterodontidae > Heterodontus > Heterodontus francisci. The sequence continues at coordinate 48,983,616 of NC_090391.1, forward strand.
GCCTCTCTCTCTGTCTCGCTGTCTCTCTCTCCCTCCATCTGCCTTTCCCTCCCAGTGACTCCTTTTCTCTCCGTCTATCTCTTCTCTCTCTCTGCCCCTCCATGTGTCTTTCCCTCCCAGTCACTCCTTCTCTCTCCTTCTATCTCTGTCTCTCTCTCTGTCCCTCCATCTGTCTTTCCCTCTCTGTTGCTCCCTCTCTCTCCTTCTATCTCTGTCTCTCTCTCTGTTCCACCATTTGTCTTTCCCTCTCTGTTATCTCCCACTCTCTTTCTCTCTGTCTCTCCCTCTCCCTCCTTCTCTCTCTCTCTGTCCCTCCATCTGTCTTTCCCTTTCTGTCACTCCCTCTCTCTCCTTCTATCTCTGTCTCTCTTTCTCTATCCCTCCATCTGTCCCTCCCTCCCTGTCACTCCATCTCTCTCCTTCTATCTCTGTCCCTCACTTTGTCCCTCCATCTGTCCTTCCCTCCCTGTCATTCTATCTCTCTCCTTCGCTCTCTGTCCCTCACTTTGTCCCTCCATCAGTCTTTCCCTCTCTGACACTCCCTCTCTCTCCTTCTATCTCTGTATCTCTCTCCGTCCCTCCATCTGTTTTCCCTCTGTCAGCCCCTTTCTCATTCTCTGTCTCTCCCTCTCTCTCACTCTGTCCCTCCATCCGTCTTTCCCTCCCTGTCACTCCCTCGCTCTCCTATCTCTATATTTCTCTCTGTCTTTCCATCTGTATTTCCCTCCCTATCACTCCCTCTCACTCGTTCCATCTCTGCCTCTCTCCCTGTCCTTCCATCTGTCTTCCCACCCCCCACCCATCACTCCAACTCCCTCCTTCTATCTCTGTCTCTATCTCTCTATCCCTCCATCTGTCCATCCCTCCCTGACACTCCCTCTCTCTCCTTCTCTCTCTGTCTCTCTCTCTGTCCCTCCATCTGTCTTTCCCTCTCTGTCTCTCCCGCTCTCTCCCCCTCTCTGTCCCTCCCGCTCTCTCCTTCCATCTCTGCCTCTCTCTCTCTCTGTCCCTCCATCTGTCTTTCCTTCTCTGTCTTTCCATCTCTCTTCTTCTATCTCTGTCTCTCTCTCTCTCTCCATCTGTCTTTCCATTTCTCTCACTCCCTCTCTCTCTCCTACCATCTCTGCCTCTCTCTGTCTCTCCATCTGTCTTTCCCTCTCTGTCACTCCCTCTGTGCCCTTCTATCTCTCTCTCTCTCTCTCTGTCCCTCTATCTGTCTTTGCCTCCCTGACACTCCCTCTCTCTCCTTCTATCTCTGTCTCTCTCTCTGTCCCTCCATCTGTCTTTCCCTCTCTGTCTCTCCCGCTCTCTCCCCCTCTCTGTCTCTCTTGCTCTCTCCTTCCATCTCTGCCTCTCTCTCTCTCTGTCTCTCCATCTGTCTTTCCCTCTCTGCCTCTCCCGCTCTCTCCTTCCACCTCTGCCTCTCTCTCTCTCTGTCCATCCATCTGTCTTTACTTCTCTGTCTCTCCCTCTCTCTCCATCTATCTCTGTCTCTCTCTCTCTATCTTTCCATCTGTCTTTCCCTGCCTGACACTCTCTCCTTCTCTCTCTGTCTCTCTCTCTGTCCCTCCATCTGTCTTTCCCTCTCAGTCTCACCCACACTCTCCTTCTCTCTCTGACTTTGCTTCTCTCTCTGTCTCTCTCTCTCTGTCCCTCCATCTGCCTTTCCCTCCCAGTCACTCCTTCTCTCTCCTTCTATCTCTGTCTCTCTCTCTGTCCCTCCATCTGTCTTTCCCTCTCTGTTGCTCCCTCTCTCTCCTTCTATCTCTCTCTCTCTCTCTCTGTTCCACCATTTGTCTTTCCCTCTCTGTTATCTCCCACTCTCTTTCTCTCTGTCTCTCCCTCTCCCTCCTTCTCTCTCTCTCTGTCCCTCCATCTGTCTTTCCCTTTCTGTCACTCCCTCTCTCTCCTTCTATCTCTGTCTCTCTTTCTCTATCCCTCCATCTGCCCCTCCCTCCCTGTCACTCCATCTCTCTCCTTCTATCTCTGTCCCTCACTTTGTCCCTCCATCTGTCCATCCCTCCCTGTCATTCTATCTCTCTCCTTCGCTCTCTGTCCCTCACTTTGTCCCTCCATCAGTCTTTCCCTCTCTGACACTCCCTCTTCTACTTCTATCTCTGTATCTCTCTCCGTCCCTCCATCTGTTTTCCCTCTGTCAGCCCCTTTCTCATTCTCTGTCTCTCCCTCTCTCTCACTCTGTCCCTCCATCCGTCTTTCCCTCCCTGTCACTCCCTCGCTCTCCTATCTCTATATTTCTCTCTGTCTTTCCATCTGTATTTCCCTCCCTATCACTCCCTCTCACTCGTTCCATCTCTGCCTCTCTCCCTGTCCTTCCATCTGTCTTCCCACCCCCCACCCATCACTCCATCTCCCTCCTTCTATCTCTGTCTCTATCTCTCTATCCCTCCATCTGTCCATCCCCCCTGACACTCCCTCTCTCTCCTTCTGTCTCTGTCTCTCTCTCTGTCCCTCCATCTGTCTTTCCCTCTCTGTCTCTCCCGCTCTCTCCCCCTCTCTGTCCCTCCCGCTCTCTCCTTCCATCTCTGCCTCTCTCTCTCTCTGTCTCTCCATCTGTCTTTCCCTCTCTGTCTCTCCCGCTCTCTCCTTCCATCTCTGCCTCTCTCTCTCTCTGCCCATCCATCTGTCTTTACCTCTCTTTCTCTCCCTCTCCCTACATCTATCTCTGTCTCTCTCTCTGTCATTCCATATGTCTTTCCCTTCCTGTCACTCCCTCTCTCTCCTTCCATCTCTGCCTCTCTCTCTCTCTGTCCCTCCAACTGCCTTTCCCTCTCTGTCTCACCCACACTCTCATTCCCTCTCTGTCTCTGCCTCTCTCTCTGTCTCTCTGTCTCTCTCAACCTCCATCTGCCTTTCCCTCCCAGTGACTCCTTTTCTCTCCTTCTATCTCTTCTCTCTCTCTGTCCCTCCATCTGTCTTTCCCTCTCTGTTGCTCCCTCTCTCTCCTTCTATCTGTGTCTCTCTCTCTGTTCCACCATTTGTCTTTCCCTCTCTGTCACTCCCACTCTCCTTCTCTCTGTCTCTCCCTCTGACTCCTTCACGTTCTTGCCGTCCCTCCATCTGTCTTTCCCCCATGTCACTCCCTCTCGTTCCTTCTATCTCAGCCTCTCTTTCTATCCCTCCATCAGTCTTTCCTTGCTGTCACTCCCTCTCTCTCCTTCTATCTCTGACCCTCTCTCTATCCGTCCATCTGTCCTTCCCTCCCAGTCTCTCCATCTCTCTCCTTCTATCTCTATCTCTCCATCTGTCTGTCCCTCTCTGTCTCTCCCTCTCCCTCCTACTCTCTCTGTCTCTCACTTTGTCCCTCCGTCTGTCTTTCCCTCCCTGTCTCTCCGTCTCTCTCCTTCTATCTCTGTGTTTCTCTCTGTCTCTCCATCTGTCTTTCCCGCCCCATCATTCGCTCTCTCTCCTTCCATCTCTGCCTCTCTCTCTGTCCCTCCATCTGTCTTTCCCTCTCTGTCTCACCCTCTCTCTCCTTCTATCTCTGTCTCTCTCTCTCAATCCCTCCATCTGTCCATCTGTCCTTCCCTCCCTGACACTCCCTCTCACTCCTTCTCTCTCTGACTCACTCTCTGTCCCTCCATTTGTCTTTCCCTCCCAGTCTCTCCCTCTCTCTCCTTCTATCACTGTCTCTCTCTCTCTCTGTCTTTCCATCTGTATTTCCCTTCCTGACATTCCCTCTCCCTCCTTCCATCTCTGCCACTCTTTCTCTCGCTCTGACTCTCCAACTGCCTTTCCCTCTCTGTCTCTCCGAATCTCTCCTTCTCTCTTTGTCTCTGCCTCTCTCTCTGTCTCTCTCTCTGTCCCTACATCTGTCTTTCCCTCTCTGTCTCTCCCTCTCTCTCCTTCTATCTCTGTCTCTCTCTCTATCTCTCCAGCTCTCTTTCCCTCCCAGTCACTCCCTCTCACTCTTTCAATCTCTGTCTCTCCCTCTCTCTCCTTCTATCACTGTCTCTCTCACTGTCTTTCCATCTGTCCTTCCCTCCCTGTCACTCTCTCTCTCTCCTTCCATCTCTGCCTCTCTCTCTTTCTCTGTCCCTCCATCTGTCTTTCCCTCTCTGTCTCTCCCTCTCTCTCCTTCTATCTCTGTCTCTCTCTGTCAATCCCTCCATCTGTTCATCCGTCCTTCCCTGCCTGACACTCACTCTCTCTCCTTCTCTCTCTGTCTCTCTCTCTCTGTCCCTCCATCTGTCTTTCCCTCCCTGTCACTCCCTCTGTCACCTTCCATCTCTGCCTCTCTCTCTGTCTCTCCATCTGTCTTTCCCTCTCTGTCTCTCCCTCTCTCTCCTTCTGCCACTATCTCTCTCTCTCTGTCTTTCCATCTGTCATTCCCTCCCTGTCACTCCCTCTTTCCTTCCATCTCTGCCCCTCTCTCTCTCTCTGTCTCCAACTGCCTTTCCCTCTCTGTCTCTCCCAATCTCTCCTTCTCTCTCTGTCTCTACCTCTCTCTCTGTCTCTCTCTCTCTGTCCCTCCATCTGTCTTTCCCTCTCTGTCTCTCTCTCTCTTTCTCTCCATCTCTCTTTCCCTCCCAGTCACTCCCTCTCTCTCCTTCAATCTCTGTCTCTACCTCTCTCTCCTTCTATCACTGTCGCTCCATCTGTCTCTCCATCTGTCTTTCCCTCCCCATCACTCCCTCTCTCTACTTCCATCTCTGCCTCTCTCTCTGTCCCTCCATCTGTCTTTACCTCTCTGTCTCTCCCTCTCTCTCCTTCTTTCACTGTCTCTCTCTCTCTGTCTTTCCATCTGTCTTTCCCTAGCTGTCACTCCCTCTCTCTCCTTCCATCTCTGCCTCTCTCTCTCTCTCTGTCCCTCCATCTGCTTTTCCCTCTCTGTCTCTCCCAATCTCTCCTCTCTCTGTCTCTGCCTAGCTGTCTCTCTCTCTTTCCATCCATCTGCCTTTCCCTCTCTGTCTCTCTCTCTCAATCCCTCCAGCTGTCCATCCGTCCTTCCCTCCCTGACACTCCCTCTCTCTCCATCTATCTCTGTCTCTCTCTCTCTGTCTTTCCATATGTCGTTCCCTTCCTGTCACTCCCTCTCTCTCCTTCCATCTCTGCCTCTCTCTCTCTCTGTCCCTCCAACTGCCTTTCCCTCTCTGTCTCACCCACACTCTCCTTCTCTCTCTGTCTCTGCCTCTCTCTCTGTCTCTCTGTCTCTCTCTCCCTCCATCTGCCTTTCCCTCCCAGTGACTCCTTTTCTCTCCGTCTATCTCTTCTCTCTCTCTGCCCCTCCATCTGTCTTTCCCTCTCTGTTGCTCCCTCTCTCTCCTTCTATCTGTGTCTCTCTCTCTGTTCCACCATTTGTCTTTCCCTCTCTGTCACTCCCACTCTCCTTCTCTCTGTCTCTCCCTCTGACTCCTTCACGTTCTTGCCGTCCCTCCATCTGTCTTTCCCCCATGTCACTCCCTCTCGTTCCTTCTATCTCAGTCTCTCTTTCTATCCCTCCATCAGTCTTTCCTTGCTGTCACTCCCTCTCTCCCCTTCTATCTCTGATCCTCTCTCTATCCGTCCATCTGTCCTTCCCTCCCACTCTCTCCATCTCTCTCCTTCTATCTCTATCTCTCCATCTGTCTGTCCCTCTCTGTCTCTCCCTCTCCTTCCTACTCTCTCTGTCTCTCACTTTGTCCCTCCATCTGTCTTTCCCGCCCCATCATTCCCTCTCTCTCCTTCCATCTCTGCCTCTCTCTCTGTACCTCCATCTGTCTTTCCCTCTCTGTCTCACCCTCTCTCTCCTTCTTTCTCTGTCTCTCTCTCTCAATCCCTCCATCTGTCCATCTGTCCTTCCCTCCCTGACACTCCCTCTCACTCCTTCTCTCTCTGACTCACTCTCTGTCCCTCCATCTATCTTTCCCTCGCAGTCTCTCCCTCTCTCTCCTTATATCACTGTCTCTCTCTCTCTCTGTCTTTCCATCTGTCTTTCCCTTCCTGACATTCCCTCTCCCTCCTTCCATCTCTGCCACTCTTTCTCTCGCTCTGACTCTCCAACTGCCTTTCCCTCTCTGTCTCTCCGAATCTCTCCTTCTCTCTTTTTCTCTGCCTCTCTCTCTGTCTCTCTCTCTGTCCCTCCATCTGTCTTTCCCTCTCTGTCTCTCCCTCTCTCTCCTTCTATCTCTGTCTCTCTCTCTCTCTATCTCTACAGCTCTCTTTCCCTCCCAGTCACTCCCTCTCACTCTTTCAATCTCTGTCTCTCCCTCTCTCTCCTTCTATCACTGTCTCTCTCAATGTCTTTCCATATGTCCTTCCCTCCCTGTCACTCTCTCTCTCTCCTTCCATCTCTGCCTCTCTCTCTTTCTCTGTCCCTCCATCTGTCTTTCCCTCTCTGTCTCTCCCTCTCTCTCCTTCTATCTCTGTCTCTCTCTGTCAATCCCTCCATCTGTCCATCCGTCCTTCCCTGCCTGACACTCACTCTCTCTCCTTCTCTCTCTGTCTCTCTCTCTGTCCCTCCATCTGTCTTTCCCTCCCTGTCACTCCCTCTGTCTCCTTCCATCTCTGCCTCTCTCTCTGTCTCTCCATCTGTCTTTCCCTCTCTGTCTCTCCCTCTCTCTCCTTCTACCACTGTCTCTCTCTCTCTCTGTCTTTCCATCTGTAATTCCCTCCCTGTCACTCCCTCTCTTTCCTTCCATCTCTGCCCCTCTCTCTCCCTCTCTGTCTCTCCCAATCTCTCCTTCTCTCTCTGTCTCTGCCTCTCTCTCTGTCTCTCTCTCAATCCCTCCATCTGTCCATCTGTCCTTCCCTCCCTGACACTCCCTCTCACTCCTTCTCTCTCTGACTCACTCTCTGTCCCTCCATTTGTCTTTCCCTCCCAGTCTCTCCCTCTCTCTCCTTCTGTCACTGTCTCTCTCTCTCTCTGTCTCTCCATCTGTCTTTCCCTTCCTGACATTCCCTCTCCCTCCTTCCATCTCTGCCACTCTTTCTCTCGCTCTGACTCTCCAACTGCCTTTCCCTCTCTGTCTCTCCCAATCTCTCCTTCTCTCTCTGTCTCTGCCTCTCTCTCTGTCTCTCTCTCTGTCCCTCCATCTGTCTTTCCCTCTCTGTCTCTCTCTCTCTATCTCTCCATCTCTCTTTCCCTCCCAGTCACTCCCTCTCTCTCCTTCAATCTCTGTCTCTACCTCTCTCTCCTTCTATCACTGTCGCTCCATCTGTCTCTCCATCTGTCTTTCCCTCCTCATCACTCCCTCTCTCTACATCCATCTCTGCCTCTCTCTCTGTCCCTCCATCTGTCTTTACCTCTCTGTCTCTCCCTCTCTCTCCTTCTTTCTCTGTCTCTCTCTCTCTGTCTTTCCATCTGTCTTTCCCTCGCTGTCACACCCTCTCTCTCCTTCCATCTCTGCCTCTCTCTCTCTCTCTGTCCCTCCATCTGCCTTTCCCTCTCTGTCTCTCCCAATCTCTCCTCTCTCTCTCTCTGCCTAGCTGTCTCTCTCTCTTTCCCTCCATCTGCCTTTCCCTCTCTGTCTCTCTCTCTCAATCCCTCCAGCTGTCCATCCATCCTTCCCTCCCTGACACTCCCTCTCTCTCCTTCTCTGTCTGTCTCTCCAAATGCCTTTCCCTCTCTGTCTCTCCCAAAAACTCCTTCTCTCTCTCTCTCTGCCTCTCCCTCTGTCTCTCTCGCTGTCCCTCCATCTGTCTTTGCCTCACTGTCTCACCCTCTCTCTCCTTCTACCCCTGTCTCTCTCTCTCTCTATCTCTCCGTCTCTCTTTCCCTTCCAGTCACTCCCTCTCTCTCCTTCAATCTCTGTCTCTCCCTCTCTCACTGTATTGAATCCTCAGTCTCCACATCCATTGCTTCAGTTTATCCACTTTCCCAAACCATCTGCTCCAGTCTCCCCTCCTGCTCCAATATGTCCTTTCCTTGGAATTTGTAAGGTTATGGGGTTATTTGATGAATGTATTCAAGATAATAAGGGAAACTGAAAGGGTGGACAGAGAGTCACAATTCCTACTGGCTGCGGATTCAGGAAGTTGGAGGCATAGTCTAAAAATCTAAACACAGTCGAAAAACCTTTCAGGGGTGAAATGAAGAAACACTTCAAAACACCAGGTGTGGTATCAGTTTGGAACTATCTTCCATAAACAGCAATTGATGCTGAGACACTTGTTAGTTTTTAAATCTGAGATTGATAGATTTTTGTTAACCAAAGGTATTAAGGGACAAAGATAGGTACATGGAGTTAGATCACACATCAGCCATGAGCTCATTGAATGACAGAAGAGGGTTGAGGGGCCAAATGGCCTCCTCCTCTTCCTCTGTCCAATGACAAATATCTTGCTATCACTCTCTGTGTCTTGGTCTGTGTCTCTCTCTTTCTCTCTCTTTCTGTCTGTCTGTCTCTCTCTCTCTCTCCTCTCTCAAATATCTGTGGAAATCCACAAACATTAGTCAGCCATTTTAGGCTGGTTCTCAGTGGCCATTTGATGTTACCACAACACTGGGACATTTATTCCAGAGACGGACTCCTCACCAATGTGACGGTAGAGCTCAAATTGTGACAGAGACACAGACATGGAGACACTGAGAGACACAGTACTAGAAAGGAATTAATCATTCCCTTGTGCCCAATAAATTGCCCTCCACTGTGATTAGGCTGGGTGGCCTGTAATTACTCAGTCTTTTACTTTCTCCCTTGTTAATCAATAGTACAACATACACAGTCCTCCAGTCCTCTGACAGCATGACTATGACCAGAGATGATTGGAAAATGATGGTCAGAGCCACTGATATTTCCTCCCTTGCACCTCTTAACAGCCTGAGCCTGGTGAATGATCAGCTTTCAAAGATGCTAAATCCCTACATATTTCCTCTCTCACTGTTTATCCCATTCAATATTTCAAACCCCTCCTCATTGACTGCAATGTCTGTGTCCCCTCTTTTGTGAAGACAGTCACCTTGTATTCATTAAGCACCATGCCCACATCTTCCGCCTCCACGTTTAGGAAAAAGGAGGAGAGACGCTATAAAGTAAAGGAGAGAAATTTAAAGGAGATGCAGGAACAGACACGTCTTGGGGGTATTTGTGCACCAATCACTGAAGGTGGCAGGGCAAGTCAGAAAGTGGTTAAACGGCAGAAGGGGTCCTCAGATTATAAATAGAGACATTGAATACAAAAGCAAGGAAATTATGACCTTTGTAAAACGCTGGTTTGCCTTCAACTGGAGCATTGTCCAATTCTGGACACCGTACTTCAGGAAGAATGTGAATGAAGAATGGAAGAATGAAGAATTAGAGAGGGTGCAAAAAAGATTCACAAGAATGGTTCCAAGGATGAGGGACTTCAGTTACGTGGATAGATTGGAGAAGCTGGGGTTGTTCTCTGTGTCTCTCTCTGTCTCTCCCTCCTGCTATCTCTGACACTGAGAGGGAGACAGAGGGAGAGAGGCTTCGATATGCAGATAGAGAGAGTGCTGTTGAGAGGGACAAGGTTGGAGAGAGATAGATTGTTGGGGTGGATTGAAAGGCAGAATGTAAGATCTATTTATTCAATGTATTCACTGTTGTGTGCGCAAACAGAGAAAGATAGGGATGCAGAGTGAAATATTGGTCGAGTGGGAGAAATGTGGATGAAGTTGGGGCCCAGGCGGCCAGTTTTGATGATCTGGAAGGAAATCGCTCCATTGTAAACATCCAGCCAGGTATTCCACCATGGAAGCCATCACACCCACATGATATTGGTGTGGAATTCTTGTAATCTATGCCCATGGTTATTGACCCCTCTGTTAAGGGAAATGGGGCCTTCCTATCCACTCTATCTAGGCCCGTCATTATTTTATACACCTCAATTAAATCTTCCCTTCAACCTTTTCTGTCCCAAAGAAAACAATTCCAGCCCATCCAATCTTTACTCATAGTTAAAATTCTCCATTCCTGACAACATCCTCTGTAAATGTCCTCTGTGCCCTCTCGAGCGTGATCACATCCTTCCTGTATTGTAGTGACCAGAACTGTACACAGTGCTCTAGCGGTGGTCTAACTAGAGTTTTCTACAGTTCTCGCATAACCTCCCTGCGCTTATATTCTCTACATCGGCCAATAAGGAAAGGTATTTTGTCAGCCTTCTTAACCACCTTATCCACCTGTCCTGTTACCCTCAGCAATCAGTGGACAGTCACACCAATGACCCTCTGTTCCCAGACAGAGAGATTGTTCAGTTAGATTAAAAGAGCAAATGTAAAACACAATAATTTGATGTAATCCTTCACTGCAGTATGCACAGACATCCGAGCGAGAGGCATGGAGTGTGAAACATCGGGGGAGAGGGAGTAAAATAGATGGAGATGGTAACAAATTGGAAAGGAGTGATAGGGACTGAGAGAGAGGGAATCTCTGGTAAACTCTCTTGCTGGTAATCTCTCTCCATCTCTAACTTTCTCTTCCCCTCTCTTCGACACTCTGAAACCCTATTTCTTCTCTCTGTTACTCACTTTCCAAGTCTATCTCTCCCTTTTCGCTCTGTATCTCCCTCTGCACACTATCTCAATCTCTCCCTCTTGCTCTCAGGATGGGAAGAGGGAGAAAGAGAGGCAGAGAAAGGGTGTCGCCGGCAGTGCGAAATGAGGAGAAAGAGATAGAGGAACAGTGAGTCTGGCGTTGGTAGATGGATCTTTACTCTGTGTCTAACCCCGTGTTGTACCTGTCCTGTGAGTATTCGATGGGGACAGTTTCGGACGGGGGGGACTGTCTCAAAATCAAAAATTAGTCAAAAGCCCTTTCAATGATGAAATTCAGAAACACTTCAGAAATATTTCAGAAACAATTCAGAAATACAAAGGGTGGTAGAAGTTTGGAACTGTCTTCCACAAATGACAACTTCCTATCTCTGCAATCTTCTCCAGCGCCACAATCCACCAATATCTGCGATTCTGTAATTCTGGCCTCTTCAGCATCCTCAATTTGAATTGTTCCAAGATTGGTGGCCGTGCGTTCAAGCTGCCAAGGCCGAAACTCTGGAATTCCTTTCCTAAACCTCTCCGTCTCACAAACTCGATTTCCTCTTTGAAAACGCTCCCTCAAACCAACCTCTTTGACAAAGTCTTTGTTCGTCTCGTGTCATATCTCCTTAAGTGACTTGGTGTCAACTTTTTATTTGCCTTATTTATATGTTGGATGTGTGCGTTACTGTCCAGCCCAGCATTTATTGCCCATTCCTAATTGACCTTGAGAAGGTGGTGTTGAGCCTCCTTCTTGAACCGCTGAAGTCCATGTCGGATAGGTATCCCCACAGTGCGGTTAGGAAGGGTGATCCAGGATTTTGACCCAGTAACAGTGAATGAATGGCGATATAGTTTCAATTTAGGGTGGTGTGTGACTTTAGTTGTTGTGTGCGGACAGTAATTTCAGTGCGCAGTCCATTTATATTTTTAATTATTTATTTTTTTCATGTGGTTAGATGTGAAGTTTCTCCTACAATCTGCCTGCCTTCCCGTATCTCCTCACTCTTTCTGCCCGTCTCTCCCTCCTTCTCTAAATCAACTGCTTTACTCTGTATCTAAACTCACACTGTACCTGCCCTGGAAGATCTCATTATGGTGCTAAAGTAATGAGTTATATACTTCCAGCATAACCTCCCTGCTCTTTTATACTTTAACAGCCTTGTTGGGAATGTCACTGCAGTTTGAAAATATGAAACACTGATCCAACATTCACCCCTAAAACACTCACACTAACCTCCAAAAACAGGACTGGGCAGATAATGAGGATTGTTAATGATTGTTACAACTTGTCTCATCCTCTCTATGTCTCTCACTCTCATGTCTGTTTCTTCCCATCTTTCTCTCTCTCTCTCTCGCTCTCCCTCGCCCACTCCCTCTTTCTCTGCCTCTTTCCATGACTCTGTCTCAAGCACCATCTCTCTCTCTCCTTGGACAGAAATGTTTTTATCCATTTCTTGGTTAATTTTGAACCTGTCAATCTTGCCCTTGCTGGGAAAGTCACTGCAGTTTGAAAATATCAAACATTGATCAACACTCGCCCCCTAAACTCTCACACTAAACCCCCAATGCAGATCTGTGCAGATAATGGGGATTGTTACTGAGATCCTGTCAAAGTCCCCTCACACACTGTATCCCATTTCCCCTGCTTCTAAAGTTTGTCAGTGTTTAATAATATCTTTTTCAATAATATTAAATGTCACTTCAGTTTGAAAATATGATCCAACACTTGCCCCCAAAACACTCACACTAAACCCCTGATCTTTCCTTTCAAAATTAGTTCTTGCACACAGCCAGTTTTACTTTTTAATTCTATCTTTTTTCAACATTATTAGATGATAATTGTTTCCTATCATCTCGCCCTCCCTCTCTCTCTCTCTCTGTCTGCCTCTGCTTCTGTCTCTTTTTCTCCCTCTGTTTGTCTCTCTCCCTCTCTCAATCTGTCCCTTTCTACCTATGCATCTGTCTCTCTCCCTCTGTATCTGTCTCACTCGCTTTCTCCCTGCCTCTCTCCCTCTGCATTTGCCTGCCTCCCTTTCTGTCTGTCCCCCTCTGTCTCTGTTTCTCCTATTTTCTCTATCATTCTAGCTCTGGCTCGCTCTCTTCCTCTGTCCCTGCCCCACTCTGTCTGTGTCTCTCTCCGTCTGTGTCTCACTCCCTCCATTTCTCCGTCCCTCTGTGCATGGACAGCAATGCTTTGAGCCATTTGTTTGGTACATTTTGAATCTTTATCTCTTGTTTTTGTTGGGAATATCAATGCAGTTTGAAAATATCAAACAGGCATCTAACACCCAGCCCTAAAACTCTCACATTAAACCCCAATTACCGACTGGGCAGACAATGGGGATTGTTACTGGGGTTCCGTCAACGTCTCATTTCGCTACCTCTTGTGTCTCTCACTGTCTTCTACTTTGTCCCTCTCTCTCTTCATTTCCCCATTTGTTCACGTTTCCCTCTCTCCTCTTTCCATCATCGCCCCCAACTTTATAAATAGAGAGGGCGCTCCTTCCACTTTCTAAATAAAGAGGGAGCTCCCTCCACTTTATGCATAGAGAGGGCGCTCTCTCCACTTTATACATTGAGAGTGTACTCCCTCCACTTTCGAGGGAGAGGCGGAGCTCCCTCGACTTTATACATAGAAAGGGAGCTCCCTCTGTTTTATATAGCTGCCGTGGTGGGATTTGAACCCCTGTCCCCAAGCCATCTGATTGGGCCTCTGGATTACGTGACCATTGATATCATCACCACCCAACTGCCTTCCCAAATGGATGCGTACAATGTCTGTCCCATAATATCAATCACAGTAGTTTCTGGGCTGTAACCCTGAACATGGTCCCGAATCAGAGACTCAAAGTTTACATTTTAACTGGGAAAAGGCAGGAACAGAGTGAAACGGGATTGCTTTTGTCCCTGGATTCAGTGTCCACTGCAGACAGATCAGTTACATTTACAACAGAAATGCCAGGAGTGAACAAGGTCAATACAATAATATGGAAAATGTAAATGACGCCTCTCATAATTGTAGCATCCGTCCAGTATGAGGACAGATTTCAGGTTTATTCCCGAGAGAGGTCTTACTCAGAAAATGTCATTGATATTGAAATGATTGTGTTTTATCCACCACATTATTTTTATCAGAGTCAAAGCTGTGATGTAATGTGTTTGTTCATGTGAGTGTAACTAATAGCAATGATCAGGGGTACAAACGTGTCAGTGGAGACTTATCCCCTGTATAAATCAGGACCCATTGGAATGGATCAGCTCAGAGTGCCTGGTGGAGCTGTGGATTCCAGGCGAACAGAAGTCTCTGCTTCTCACAGAAATGTGATATCCAGTAATCTATCAGATAGAATGCATTTATTATCCTGTAATTGCAGCAATTGGAGTTGCTGGCAAGCCAGTATCTCAGCTGTTAATGGTCTAAATCGATGTTAACTGTGCTGCTATACTCGGTCTTATTTCCCTCTGTGTGTGTTACACAGCAAACTGTTCTTTTCCAGCAATTTACTGATGGAATCTCCTTATTGTCCAATCTTTCATTCTTGTCGGAGTTGTGTTATGTATTTAATGGTATTGTTTTAAGTAACTGCGGCTTTGTTATTGGATTATTCTGTGTATTGAATGTATTGGAATGAGATGTTTCAGTTAGGATTAATAATCAGACCATTAGGACTTTTTAATATGTTCGTGATGTGGATCTAACCAGTCCTGGAATATTTTGTGACTTTTTTTGATTGATAATGAGACATCTCATAGTCTCAGTGTTACAAGGGGACAGCAGAATGTCCTTCCTCCACAATGACGTGGCTCAGTTTAACTGGGATTTCAATGTATTTATTGATTATCACTGTCATCAAATATTATTTCACTCTGTGTGTGTCTGACGCTGCTTCAGAAGTCTGGCTACTGAACTGCGTTTGCTGCTGACACTTTCACTTCTCCTTCTCTGCTTCACTGTGGACCTTCACTGTCACTGGACTACATTGTGAAACAGAAATTATTGATGTGATGATTTATTGGTTTTCACTCTATCAGTTGGAATCAAGAGTCTTTCCATTTATCTGTAGATTATCAGCTGCAGCGCTGATGTTGGGGTTTTATTAATTAAACAATCCCACATTCTAACAGATTACTTTATAATTCCAGGAGAAGGAATTTCAATGATTGTGAGGTTTGTCTGGAAGTAGCTATCGATCCTGTTTATTCCATGTAGTGTAGATGAAGTGAAGAGTGCAGGTGAACAGGTGGAGACTTGAGTGTTCTGTAGATACATTAAATTATTCACAGAGGTTTCACCATTGAAAAAACTGACTCTGAGAATAGAATCACTGTACCTGGGGCTGGTGAACAGAACACAGACGCAGAATGTTAGGAATAAATCAAATGTGAAAAGCAGCATTAAGTAACAATTCACAGGGTGTGAGTACTCCAGAGAGATAGGGAAGGAAAAAAGGAGCAGGGAGAACGAAACAGAGGGAAAGAGATAAGCAGAAGTAAAGAGAAAGAAGCAGCAGTGTAAATAATTCACTGTCATAAAGTGCTAGAATGTCCAGAACAATTAGTGAGAGAAACTGTGAGTTGAAGTTGTCTGTTGTCATATTGTGTTCATTTTCCTGTTGGACTTGATCCTCTGTGTTGATTTCGGTCAGGTCCTCATTTTGTTTTGTGGAAAGTTCCTATTCCTTACTTCGTGACTGAATAAACAGAATGGAATCAGTTCTTCACTAATGGTAATTCATTATTTAAATACGACACTTTTAAATCTCTGTGACTGCTGAATGCAATAGTGAGGCTGATATCAGAAATATATCAAAATTTATATTTAATAGCATGAACAAACTAAATATATTGGCTATATTGACGAAACAATGAACTGTTCTCCAACACCAATAACCACAGGGATTATTGTTTGAATGTATTAATTGAGTTGTATTACTGGGATGTATAGATTAGATTTCCTCTAACACTCTGCTGCAGTCTCTCCCTGTGAATCTCAGCCTCTCCTCTCACTGTATCGAATCCTCAGTCTCCTCATCCATTGCTACAGTTTATACACTTTCCCAAAGCATCTGCTCCGGTCTCCCCTCCTGCTCCAACGTGTCATTTCCCTGGAATTTAGAAGATTATGGGGTGATTAAATGAATGTTTTCAAGATAATAAGATTTTTGTTAACCAAAGGTATTAAGGGGCAAAGATAGGTACATGGAGTTAGATCAAACATCAGCCATGAGCTCATTGAATGACAGAAGAGGGTTGAGGGGCCAAATGGCCTCCTCCTCTTCCTCTGTCCAATGACAAATATCTTGCTATCACTCTCTGTGTCTTGGCCTGTGTCTCTCTCTTTGTCTCTCTTTCTGTCTGTCTGTCTGTCTCTCTCGCAGCTCTCAAACATCTGTGGAAATCCACAAACATTAGTTAGCCATTTTAGGCTGGTTCTCGGTGGCCATTTTATGTTACCACAGCACTGGGACATTTATTCCAGAGACTGACTCCTCACCCATGTGACGGTAGTGCTCAAATTGTGACGGAGCCACAGACATGGAGACACTGAGACACTCCGTACTAGAAAGGAATCAATCATTCCCTTGTGCCCAATGATTCTCTCTCCACTGTGATTTGGCAGCGTGGCCTGTAATTAATCAGTCTATTACTTTCACCATTGTTTTATCAACAGTACAACATGTGTAGTCCTCCAGTCCTCTGGCAGCACGACTGTAACCAGAGAGGATTGGAAAATGATGGTCAGAGCCTCTGCTATTTCCACCCTTGCACCTCTAAACAGTCTGAGCCTGGTGAATTATCAGCTTTCAACGATGCTGAACCCCTGAATATTTCCTCTCTCACTGTTTACCCCGTTCAATATTTCAAACCCCTCTTCATTGACTACAATGTCTGTGTCGTCCCCTCTTTTGTGAAGGCAGTCGCAATGTATTCATTAAGAACCATGCCCGCATCTTCCGCCTCCACGGTTAGGCAAAAGGAGGAGAGACGATATAAAGTAAAGGATAGAATTCTAAAGGAGGTGCAGGAACAGACCCATCTGGGGAGTATTTTTGCACCAATCACTGAAGGTGGCAGGGCAGGTTCAGAAAGTGGTTAAACGGCAGAAGGGGCCCTGAGATTATAAATAGAGACATTGAATACAAAAGCAAGAAAATATGACCTTTGTAAAACGCTGGTTTGCCTTCAACTGGAGCATTGTCCAATTCTGGACACCGTACTTTAGCAAGAATGTGGCGGCATTCGAGAGGGTGCAGAAAAGATTCACAAGAATGGTTCCAGGGATGAAGGACTTCAGTTACCTGGATAGATTGGAGAAGGTGGGATTGTTCTCTGTGTCTCTCTCTGTATTCCTCTCTCTATCTCTCCCTCCTGCTATCTCTGAAACTAAGAGGAAGACAGAGGGAGAGAGGCTTAGATATGCAGATAGAGAGAGTGCTGTTGCGACCGACAAGGTTGGAGAGAGAGAGAGATTGTTGGGGTGGAAAGGGAGAATGTAAGATATATTCATTTGATGTAATCCTTCACTACTGTGTATGCAAACAGAGAAAGATAGGTATGGAGAGTGAAATATTGGTGGAGTAGGAGAAATTTGGATGAAGTTGGGGCCCAGGCGGCAAGATTTAATGATCAGGAAGGAGAACGCACAATTGTAAACATCCTGCAATGTATTCCACCATGGAAGCCATCACACCCTCATGATATTGGTGTGGAAATCTTGTAATCCATGCCCATGGTTATTGACCCCTCTGTTAAGGGAATCCTTCCTAGCCACTCTATCTAGGCCCGTCATTATTTTATACACCTCAATTAAATCTTCCCTTCAACCTTCTCTGTTCCAAAGAAAACTATTCTAGCCTATCCAATCTTTGCTCATAGTTAAAATTCTTCATTTCTGACAACATCCTCTGTAAATCTCCTCTGTACCCTCTCTAGTATGATCACATCCTTCCTGTAATGTGGTGACCAGAACTGTACACAGTACTCTCGCTGTGGTCTAACTAGTGTTTTATACAGTTCCAACATAACCTCCCTGCTCTTATGTTCTCTTCATTGGCCAATAAATGGAAGTATTCCGTAAGGCTTCTTAACTATCTTATCCATCTGTCCTGTTACCCTCAGGAATCAGTGGAAGTCTCTCCAAGGCCCCTCTGTTCACAGTCTGAGAGATTGTTCAGATAGATGGAAAGAGCAAATGTAAACCATAATAATATGATGTAATCCTTCACTGCAGTATACACAGACAATCGAGCGAGAGGCATGGAGTGTGAAACATCGGGGTAGAGAGAGAAAAATAGATGGAGGTGGTAGCAAATTGGAAAGGAGTGATAGGGTATGAGAGAGAGGTAATCTCTGGTAAACTCTCTTGCTGGTAATTTCTCTCCATCTCTCTCTCTCTCTTCCAATCTCTTCTGCTGTCTGAAACCTTATTTCTTCACTCAGTTGCTCACTTTCCAACTTTATCTCTCTACTTTTCTCCCTCCATCTCTATCTCACTCTGCACACTATCTCAATCTCTCCCTCTTGCTCTCAGGATGGGAAGAAGGAGAAAGAGAGGCAGAGAAAGGGTGTTGCAGGCTGTGAGAGATGAGGAGAAAGAGACAGAGGAACAGTGAGTCTGGCATTGGTAGGTGGATCTTTACTCTGTATCTAAGGGCGGATAGGATCAAAGACAACCCAAAGGGCGGATAGGATCAAAGAAAATCAAAGAAAACCCTAAGGCTTTCTATAGGTATATCAGGAATAAAAGAATGACTAGAGATAGGTTAGGGCCAATCAAGGATAGTAGTGGGAAGTTGTGTGTGGAATCGGAGGAGATAGGGGAAGTGTTAAATGAATATTTTTCGTCAGTATTTACAGTGGAGAAAGAAAATGTTGTCGAGGAGAATACTGAGATACAGACGACTAGGTTAGATGGGATTGAGGTTCACAAGGAGGAGGTGTTAGCAATTTTGGAAAGTGTGAAAATAGATAAATCCCCTGGGCCAGATGGGATTTATCCTAGGATTCTCTGGGAAGCCAGGGAGGAGATTGCAGAGCCTTTGTCCTTGATTTATATGTCGTCATTGTCGACAGGAATAGTGCCGGAAGACTGGAGGATAGCAAATGTTGTCCCCTTGTTCAAGAAGGGGAGTAGAGACAGCCCTGGTAATTATAGACCTGTGAGCCTTACTTCGGTTGTGGGTAAAATGTTGGAAAAGGTTATAAGAGATCGGATTTATAATCATCTTGAAAAGAATAAGTTCATTAGAGATAGTCAGCACGGTTTTGTGAAGGGTAGGTCGTGCCTCACAAACATTATTGAATTTTTTGACAAGGTGACCAAACAGGTGGATGAGGATAAAGCCGTGGATGTGGTTTATTTGGATTTTAGTAAGGCGTTTGATAAAGTTCCCCACGGCAGGCTATTGCAGAAAATACAGAAGTATGGGATTGAAGGTGAATTAGTGCTTTGGATCAGAAATTGGCTAGCTGAAAGAAGACAGAGGGTGGTGGTTGATGATAAATGTTCATCCTGGAGTTTAGTTTCTCGTGGTGTACCGCAAGGATCTGTTTTGGGGCCACTGCTGTTTGTCATTTTTATAAATGACCTGGATGAGGGTGTAGAAGGGTGGGTTAGTAAATTTGCGGATGACACGAAGGTCGGTGGAGTTGTGGATAGTGCCGAAGGATGTTGTAGGTTACAGAGGGACATAGATAGGCTGCAGAGCTGGGCTGAGAGATGGCAAATGGAGTTTAATGCGGAAAAGTGTGAGGTGATTCACTTCGGAAGGAGTAACAGGATTGCAGAATACTGGGCTAATGGGAAGATTCTTGGTAGTGTAGATGAGCAGAGAGATCTTGGTGTCCAGGTACATAAATCCCTGAAAGTTGCCACCCAGGTTAATAGAGCTGTTAAGAAGGCATATGGTGTGTTAGCTTTTATGAGTAGGGGGATCGAGTTTAGGAGCCACGAGGTCATGCTGCAGCTGTACAGAACTCTGGTGCAGCCGCACCTGGAGTATTGCGTACAGTTCTGGTCACCGCATTATAGGAAGGATGTGGAACCTTTGGAAAAGGTGCAGAGGAGATTTACTAGAATGTTGCCTGATATGGAGGGAAGGTCTTGCGAGGAAAGGCTGAGAGACTTGAGGTTGTTTTCGTTGGAGAGAATGAGGAGAAGAGGTGACTTAATAGAGACATATAAGATAATCAGAGGGTTGGACACGGTGGATAGTGAGAGCCTTTTTCCTCGGATGGTGATGGCAAACACGAGAGGACATAGCTTTAAGTTGAGGGGTGATAGATATAGGAGAGATGTCAGAGGTAGTTTCTTAACACAGAGAGTAGTAGGGGCGTGGAACGCCCTGCCTGCAACAGTAGTAGACTCGCCAACTTTAAGGGCATTTAAGTGGTCATTGGATAGACATATGGATGAAAATGGAATAGTGTAGGTCAGATGGTTTCACAGGTCGGCGCAACATCGAGGACTGAAGGGCCTGTACTGCGCTGTAATGTTCTATGTTCTATGTTCGATAACCCCGTGCATACCTGTTCTGTGAGTATTCGATGGGGACAGTCTCAGACGGGGGGTACTGTCTAAAAATCAAAAATCAGTCGAAAGCCCTTTCAAAGATGAAATTTAGAAACACTTCTACATACAAAGGGTGGTAGAAGTTTGGAACTGTCTTCCACAAATAACCCCTCCCTATCTCTGCAATCTCCTCCAGCTCCACAATCCACCAATATCTGCGATCCTCTAATTCTGGCCTCTTGAGCATCCTCAATTTGAATCGTCCCACCATTGGTGGCCGTGCCTTCAAACTGCCAAGACCCTAACTCTGGAATTCTTTTCCTAAGCCTCTCCGTCTCACTAACTCTCTTTCCTCTTTGAAGAGGCTCCCTCAAACCAACCTCTCTGACCAGGTTTTTGTTCGTCTCGTGTCATATCTTCTTAAGTGACTCGATGTCAACTTTTTATTTGCCTCATTTATTTGTTGGATGTGTGCGTTGCTGGCCAGGCCAGCATTTATTACCCATTCCTAATTGCTCTTGAGAAGGTGGTGTTGAGCATCGTTATTGAACCGCTGGAGTCCATGTGGGGTAGGTACACCCAAAGTGCTGTTAGGAAGGGAGTTCCAGGATTTTGACCCAGTAACAGTGAAGGAATGGTGATATAGTTTCAAGTTAGGATGGTGTGTGACTTTCGTTGTTGTGCGTGGACAGTATTTTCAGTGCGCAGTCCATTTAAATTTTTAATTATTTATTTTTTTCACGTGGTTAGATGTAAAGTTTCTCCCACAATCTCCCTGCCTTCCCGTATCTCCTCACTCTTTCTGACCTTCTCTCCCTCCTTCTCTAAATCCACTGCTTTATTCTGTATCTGAACTCACACTGTACCTGCCCTGGGAGGTCTCATTACGGTGCTTAAGCAATGAGTTATACAGTTCCAGGATAACCTCCCTGCTCTTCTATACTTTAACAGCCTTGTTGGGAATGGCACTGCAGTTTGAAAATATGAAACACTGATCCAACATTCACCTCTAAAACACTCACACTAACCTCCACAAAACAGGGCTGGACAGATAATGAGGATTGTTAATGATTGTTACAACTTGTCTCATCCTCTCTCTGTCTCTCTCTCTCATGTCTGTTTCTTCCCATCTCCCTATCTCTCTCTCTGCCGCATCCTCTCCCTCTTTCTCTGCCTCTTTCCATGACTCTGTCTCTAACACCATCTCTCTCTCCTTGAACAGAAATATTTCTCTACATTTCTTGCTTAATTTTTATCCTGTAAATCTTGCCCTTGCTGGGAACGTCACTGCAGTTTGAAAATATCAAACACTGTTCAACACTCGCCCCCTGAACTGTCAAACGAAACCCCCAATACAGGACTGTGCAGATAATGGGGATTGTTACTGAGGTTCTGTCAAGGTCCCCTCACACACTGTATCCCATTTTCCCTGCTTCTAATCTTTGTCAGTGTTCAATAATATGTTTTTCAATGGTATTTCATCTCACTTCAGTTTGAAAATATCAATCACTGATGCAACACTTGCCCCCAAAACACTCACACTAAACCCCTGATCTTTCCTTTCAAAATTTGTTCTTTCACACAGCCAGTTATAATTTTTAATTCTATCTTTTTCAACGTTATTAAATGTACCGATTTTCCTACAAGCTCGCGTTCTCTCTCTCTCTCCCTCTCTCTCTATTTCTCCCTCTGTTTGTCTTCCTCCCTCTCTCTCTGTCCCTTTCTCTCTCTCCATCTGCTCTCTCCCTCTGTATCTGTCTTCCTCGCTTTATCCCTGTCTCTCCCTCTGCATCTGCCTGCCCCCCTTTATGTCTCTCTCCCTCTGAATTTGACTGCCCCCCTTTCTGTCTCTCTCCCTCTGTCTCTGTCCCACTCTGTCTGTGTCTCTCTCCGTCTGTGTTTCACTCCCTCCATCTCTCTGTCCCTCTGTACATGGACAGCAATGCTTTGAGCCATTTGTTTGGTTAATTTTGAATCTTTAACTCTTCGTTTTGTTGGGAATGTCAATGCAGTTTGAAAATATCAAACACTCATCTCACACTCATCCCTAAAACACTCACATTAAAGCCCAAATACCAGACTGGGCAGACAATGGGGATTGTTACTGGAGTTCAGTCAATGTCTCATTTCACTATCTCTTCTGTGCCTCACTGTCTTCCACTTTGTCCCTCCCTCTCCATTTCCCCATTTGTTTTTTGTTTCCCTCTCTCCTCTTTCCTTCATCGCCCCCAACTTTACACATAGAGAGGGTGCTCCTTGCACTTGAGAAATAGAGAGGGAGCTCCCTCCACTTTATACATCGAATGGGAGCTCCTTCCACTTATATATGGAGAGGGAGCTCCCTCCACTTTATACGAAGAGGCGGAGCTCCCTCTACCTCAAACATAGAGAGGGAGCTCCCTCTGTTTTATATAGCTGCCGTGGTGGGATTTGACCCCCAGTCCTCAGGCCATCAGGTTGGGCCTCTGGATTATGTGACCAGTGATATTATCACTGCCCAACTGCCTCCCAAATGGATGCGGACAGTGTCTGCTCCGTAATATCACTCACAGTAGTTTCTGGCTGTAACCCTGAACATAGTCCCGAATCAGAGACTCAAAGTTCACATTTTAACTGGGAAAAGTCAGGAACAGAGTGAAACGGGATTGCTTTTGTCCCTGGATTCAGTGTCCACTGCAGACAGATCAGTTACATTTACAATAGAAATGCCAGGAATGAACAAGGTCAATACAATAATACGGAAAATGTAAATGACGCCACTCATAATTGAAGCATCCGTCCAGTATGAGTACAGATTTCAGGTTTATTCCGAGAGAGGTCTTACTCAGAAAATGTCATTGACATTGAAATGATTGTGTTTTACGCACCACGTTATTTACATCAGAGTCAAAGCTGCTGATTAGATTAGATTAGATTAGAGATACAGCACTGAAACAGGCCCGTCGGCCCACCGAGTCTGTGCCGAACATCAACCACCCATTTATACCAATCCTACGCGAATCCCATATTCCTACCAAACATCCCCACCTGTCCCTATATTTCCCTACCACCTACCTATGCTAGTGCCAATTTATAATGGCCAATTTACCTATCAACCTGCAAGTCTTTTGGCTTGTGGGAGGAAACCGGAGCACCCGGAGAAAACCCACGCAGACACAGGGAGAACTTGCAAACTCCACACAGGCAGTACCCGGAATCGAACCCGGGTTCCTGGAGCTGTGAGGCTGCGGTGCTAACCACTGCGCCACTGTAATGTGTTTGTTCAGGATACTGTAACTAATAGCAATGATCAGGGGTATAACCATGTCAGTGGAGACTTATCCCCTGTATAAATCAGTACCCATTGGAATGGATCAGCTCAGAGTGCCTGCTGGAGCTGTGGATTCCAGGCTAATAGAAGTCTCTGCTTCTCATAGAAATGGGATATCCAGTAATCTATCAGATAGAAGACATTTATTATCCTGTACTTGCAGCAATTGGTGTTCCTGGTAAGCAGTATCTCAGCTGTTAATGGTGTAAATCTATGTTAAGTGTGCTGTTGTCGTTATTATTTCTCAATGTGTGTGTTACACATCCCCCAGCTCTTTTCATGCAATTTACTGGTGGAATCTCCTCACTGTCCACACTTTCATTCTTGCAGGAGCTGCATTATGTCTTTAATTGTATTGCTTTAAGTAATGCTGGCATTGCTACTGGATTATTCTGTGTATGGAATGTATTTGAAGGAACGGTCTTGGTTCGGATCAAGAATCAGACCATCAGGAGCTTTTAACAGTTTCATGATGTGGATTTAACAAGTCCTGGAATATTTTTATGATTTAGTTTTCAGTGATTGAGAATGAGACATCTCACGGTCTCAGTGTTACAAGCGGACCGAACAAAATACTCCCTCCCCAATAAGATGGCTCAGTCTAACAGTGATTTCAATGTGTTTATTGATTATCACTGTTATCAAATATTATTTCATTCTGTGTGTGTCTGATGCTGCTTCAGAAGTCTGGCTACAGAACTGAGTTTGCTGCTGACACTTTCACTTCTCCTTCTCTGCTTCACTGTGGACCTTCACTCTCACTGGACTACATTGTAAAATAGAAAGTATTGATGTGATGTTTTATTGGTTTACACTCTATCTGTTGGAATCAAGAGTCTTTCCATTTATCTGTCGATTATCAGCTGCAGCGCTGATGTTGGTGTTTTATTAATTAAACAATCCCACATTCTAACAGATTACTTTATAATTCCAGGAGAAGGAATTTCAATGATTGTGGGGTTTGTCTGGAAGTAGCTTTCGATCCTGTTTATTCCATGCATTGTAGATGAAGTGAAGAGTGCAGGTGAACAGGTGGAGACTTGAGTGTTCTGTAGATACAGTAAATTATTCACAGAGGTTTCACCATTGAACAAACTGACTCTGAGAACAGAATCATTGAATCAGGGGCTGGTGAACAGAACACAGGCGCAGAATGTTAGGAATAAATCATATGCGAAAAGTAACATTTGGTAAACGTTTTCAGAGTGTGAGTGGTCCAGGGACATAGCAAAGAAGAAAAGGAACAGAGAGAACAAAACCGAGCGAAAGAGATAAGCAGAAGTAAAGGGAAAGAGAAAGAAGCAGCAGTGTAAATAATTCACTATCATAAAGTGCTGGAATGTCCAGAACAATTAGTGAGAAAAACTGTGAAATGAAGTTGTCTGTTTTCAGATTGTGTTCATTTTCCTGTTGGACCTGATCCTCTGTGTTGATTTCTGTCAAGTCCTCATTTTGTTTTGTAGAAAGTTCCTATTCCTTACTTCGTGACTGAATAAACAGAATAGAATCAGTTCATCACTGATGGTAATTCATTATTTAAATACTGCACTTTAAAATCTCTGTGACTGCTGAATTCAATCAAGAGCGAACAAAAACAAGAAATGCTGGATTCACTCAGCAGGTCTGGCAGCATCTGTGGAAAGAGAAGCAGAGTTAACGTTTCGGGTCAGTGACCCTTCTTTTGTTTCAGATTTCCAGCATCCGCAGTATTTTGCTTTTATTTGCTTCAATAAAGAGCGAGGCTGATATCAGAAATATATTTAAATTTATATTTAATAGCCTGTACAAACTAAATATATTGACCACATTGTATCAGCAATGAACTGTTCTCCAACACCAATAACCACAGGGATTATTGTTTGAATGTATGAATTGATTTGTATTACTGGGGTCTATAGATGAGATTTCCTCTAACACTCAGCTGCAGTCTCTCCCTGTGAATCTCAGCCTCTCCTCTCACTGTATTGAATCCTCAGTCTCCTCATCCATTGCTTCAGTTCATCCACTTTCCCAAACCATCTGCTCCAGTCTCCCCTCCTGCTTCAACATGTCCTTTCCCTGGAATTTAGAAGATTATGGGTTGATCAGTTTGGAACTCTCTTCCACAAACGGCAATTGATGCTGAGACACTTGTTCGATTTTAAATCAGAGATTGATAGATTTTTGTTAACCAAAGGTATTAAGGGGCAAAGATAGGTACATGGAGTTAGATCAGACATCAGCCATGAGCTCATTGAATGACAGAAGAGTGCTGAGGGGCCAAATGGCCTCCTCCTCTTCCTCTGTCCAATGTCAAATATGTTGCTATCACTCTCTGTGTCTTGGCCTGTGTCTCTCTCTTTGTCTCTCTTTCTGTCTGTCTGTCTGTCTCTCTCTCATCTCTCAAACATCTGTGGAAATCCACTAACATTAGTCAGCCATTATAGGCTGGTTCTTGGTGGCCATTTTATGTTACCACAACACTGGGACATTTATTCCAGAGACTGACTCCTCACCCATGTGACGGTAGTGCTCAAATTGTGACAGAGCCACAGAAATTGAGACACTGAGACACACCGTACGAGAAAGGAATCAATCATTCCCTTGCGCCCAATCATTCTCCCTCCACAGTGATTAGGCTGCGTGGCCTGTAATTAATCAGTCTATTACTTTCACCCTTGTTAATCAACAGTACAACATGTGCAGTCCTCCAGTCCTCTGGCAGCACGACTGTAACCAGAGCGGATTGGAAAATGATGGTCAGAGCCTCTGCTATTTCCACCCTTGCACCTATAAACAGTCTGAGCCTGGTGAATTTTCAGCTTTCAACGATGCTGAACCCCTGAATATTTCCTCTCTCACTGTTTACCCCGTTCAATATTTCAAACCCCTCCTCATTGTCTACAATGTCTGTGTCGTCCCCTCGTTTGTGAAGACAGTCGCAATGTATTCATTAAGAACCATGCCCGCATCTTCCACCTCCACGTTTAGGAAAAAGGAGGAGAGACGATATAAAGTAAAGGATAGAAATCAAATGGAGGTGCAGGAACAGACACATCTGGGGGATATTTGCGCACCAATCACTGAAGGTGGCAGGGCAGGTTCAGAAAGTGGTTAAACGGCAGAAGGCGTCCTGAGATTATAAATAGAGACATTGAATACAAAAACAAGGAAATTATGAACTTTGTAAAACGCTGGTTTGCCTTCAACTGGAGCATTGTGCAATTCTGGACATCGTACTTTAGGGGCATTAGAGAGGGTGCAGAATAGATTCATAAGAATGGTTCCAGGGCTGAGGGACTTCAGTTAGTTGGATAGATTGGAGAAGCTGGGGTTGTTCTCTGTCTCTCGCTCTCTGTCTTCCTCTCTCTGTCGCTCCCTCCTGCTATCTCTAACACTAAGAGGGAGACAGAGGGAGAGAGGCTTAGATATGCAGATAGAGAGAGGGCTGTTGAGAGGGACAAGGTTGGAGAGAGAGAGATTGTTGGGGTGGATTGAAAGGGAGAATGTAAGATATATTCATTTATGGTAATCCTTGACTGTTGTGTACGCAAACAGAGAAAGACAGGTATGCAGAGTGAAATATTGGTCGAGTGGGAGAAATGTGGATGCAGTTGGGGACCAGGCGGCCAATTTTGATGATCAGGAAGGAAAACGCTCCATTGTAAACATCCAGCCAGGTATTCCACCATGGAAGCCATCACACCCTCATGATATTGGTGTGGAAATCTTGTAATCTATGCCCATGGTGATTGTCCCCTCTGTTAAGGGAAATGGGTCCTTCCTATCCACTCTATCTCGGCCCATCATCATTTTATACACCTCAATTAAATCTTCCCTTCAACCTTCTGTGTTCCAAAGAAAACAATTCCAGCCCAGCCGATCTTTACTCATAGTTAAAATTCTCCATTCTTGACAACATCCTCTGCAAATCTCCTCTGAACCATCTCTGGTGTGATCACATCCTTCCTGTAATGTGGTCACCAGAACTGTGCACAGTACTCTAGCTGTGGTCTAACTAGTGTTTTATACAGTTCTAGCATATCCTCCCTGCTCTTATATTCTCCACATCGGCCAATAAAGGAAAGTATTCCGTAATCCTTCTTCACCACCTTATCCACCTGTCCTGTTACTCTCAGGAATCAGTGGACATTCACTCCAAGTTCACAGTCTGAGAGATTGTTCAGTTAGATTGAAAGGACAAATGTAAAACATAATAATTTGATGTAATCCTTCACTGAAGTATACACAGACAAACGAGCGAGAGGCATGGAGTGTGAAACATCGGGTTGGAAGGAGAAAACGAGTTGGAGATGGTAACAAATTGGAAAGGAGTGATAGGGACTGAGAGAGAGGTAATCTCGGGTAAACTCTCTTGCTGGTAACCTCTCTCCATCTCTATCTCTCTCTTCCCCTCTCTTCTGCTCTCTGAAACCCTATTTCTTCTCTCTGTTACTCACTTTCCAAGTCTATCTCTCGACTTTTCTCCCTCTCTCTCGATCTCCCTTGCACACAATCTCAATGTCTCCCTCTTGCTCTCAGGATGGGAAGAGGGAGAAAGAGAGGCAGAGAAAGGGTGTTGCAGGCAGTGACAGATGAGGAGAAAGAGACAGAGGAACAGTGAGTCTGGCATTGGTAGATGGATCTTTACTCTGTATCTGACCCCATGCGTACTGCCCTGTGAGTATTCGATGGGGGCAGTCTCGGACGGGGAGGAATGTCTAAAAATCAAAAATTAGTCGAAAGCCCTTTCAAAGATGAAATTTAAAAACACTTCTACATACAAAGGGTGGTAGAAGTTTGGAACTGTCTTCCCCAAATGACCCCTCCCTATCTCTGCAATCACCTCCAGCTCCACAATCCAACAATATCTGCGATCCTCTAATTCCGGCCTCTTGAACATCCCCAATTTGAATTGTTCCAACATTGGTGGCCGTGCCTTCAAGCTGCCAAGGCCCTAACTCTGGAATTCCTTTCCTGAACCTCACCGTCTCACTAACTCTCTTTCCTCTTTGAAGACACTCCCTCAAACCAACCTCTTTGACCAAGTTTATGTTCGTCCAGTGTAATATCTCCTTAAGTGACTCGGTGTCAACTTTTTTTTTGCCTTATTTATTTGTTGGATGTGTGCATTACAGACCAGTCCAGCATTTATTGCCCATTCCTAATTACCCTTGAGAAGGTGGTTTTGAGCCTCCTTCTTGAACAGCTGCAGTCCATGTGGGGTAGGTACACCCACAGTGCTGTTAGGAAGGGAGTTCCAGGATTTTGACCCCGTAACAGTGAAGGAATGGTGATATAGTTTCAAGTTAGGATGGTGTGTGACTTCAGTTGTTGTGTGTGGACAGTATTTTCAGTGCGCAGTCCATTTATATTTTTAATTATTTATTTTTTTCTCGTGGTTGGATGTAAAGTTTCTCCTACGATCTGCCTTCCTCCCCGTATCTCCTCACTCTTTCTGCCCGTCTCTCCCTCCTTCTCTTAAGTCACTGCTTTGCTCTGTATCTAAACTCACACTGTACCTGCCCTGGGAGGTCTCATTATGGTGCTTTAGCAATGAGTTATACACTTCCAGCATAACATCCCTGCTCTTATATACTTCAACAGCCTTGTTGGGAATGGCACTGCAGTTTGAAAATATGAAACACTGATCCAACATTCACCCCTAAAACACTCACACAAACCTCCAAAAACAGGACTGGGCAGATAATGAGGATTGTTAATGATTGTTACAACTTGTCTCATCCTCTCTCTGTCTTTCCCTCTCATGTCTGTTTCTTCCCATCTTTCTCTCTCTCTCACTCTCTCTCCCTCACCCACTCCCTCTTTCTCTGCCTCTTTCCATGACTCTGTCTCTAACACCATCTCTCTCTCCTTGGACAGAAATGTTTTTATCCATTTCTTGCTTAATTTTGAATCTTTAAATCTTGCTCTTGCCGGCAACGTCACTGCAGTTTGAAAATATCAAACACTGATCAACACTCGCCCCCTAAACTCTCACACTAAACCCCCAATACAGGACTGTGCAGATAATGGGGATTGTTACTGGCGTTCCATTGAGGTCTCATTTCGCTTTCTCTTCTGTCTCTCACTGTCTTCCACATTGTCCCTATCTCTCCATTTCCCATTTGTTTTCGTTTCCCTCTCTCCTCTTTCCTTCATCACCCCCAACTTTATACATAGAGAGGGAGCTCCCTCGACCTCATACATAGAGAGGGCGCTCCCTCCACTTTATCCATAGAGAGGGAGCTCCCTCCACTTTATCCATAGAGAGGGAGCTCCCTCCACTTTATACAGAGAGAGGGAGCTCCCTCGACTTCATACATAGAGAGGGAGCTCCATCCACTTTATCCATAGAGAGGGAGCTCACTCCACTTTATCCATAGAGAGGGAGCTCCCTCCACTTTTTCCATAGAGAGGGAGCTCCCTC
The DNA here is from genome assembly GCF_036365525.1 of Heterodontus francisci. Classification (NCBI taxonomy): domain Eukaryota; kingdom Metazoa; phylum Chordata; class Chondrichthyes; order Heterodontiformes; family Heterodontidae; genus Heterodontus; species Heterodontus francisci. The sequence continues at coordinate 49,013,287 of NC_090391.1, forward strand.
CACTTTATACATAGAGAGGGAGCTCCCTCCACTTTAGTCATAGGGAGGGCACTTCCTCCACTTTATAAATAGAGAGGGAGCTCCCTCCACTTTATAAATAGAGAGGGAGCCCCCTCCACTTTATACACAGAGAGAGGGAGCTTCCTCCACTTTATGAATAGAGATGGCACTCCCTCTACTTTATACATAGAGAGGGCGCTTCCTCCACTTTATAAATGGAGATGGAGCTCCTTCCTCTTTATAGCTGGAGAGCGAGCTCCCTCTACTTTATACAAAGAAAGGGAGCTCCCTCTGGTTTATATAGTTGCCGTGGTGGGATTTGAACCCCTGTCCCCAGGCCATCAGGTTGGGCCTCTGGATTGCGTGACCAGTGATATTATCACTACCCAACTGCCTCCCAAATGGATGCGTACAGTGTCTGTCCGGTCATATCACTCACAGTAGTTTCTGGGCTGTACCCCTGAAAATGGTCCCGAATCAGAGATTCAAAGTTCACATTTTTGCTGGGAAAAGGCAGGAACAGAGTGAAACGAGATTGCTTATTCCCTGGATTCAGTGTCCACTGCAGACAGATCAGTTACATTTACAATAGAAATGCCAGGAGTGAACAAGGTCAATACAATAATATGGAAAATGTAAATGATGCCTCTCATAATTGTAGCATCCGTCCAGTATGAGTACAGATTTCAGGATTATTCCCGAGAGAGGTCTTACTCAGAAAATGTCATTGACATTGAAATGATTGTGTTTTATCCACCACATTATTTTCATCAGAGTCAAAGCTGCTGATGTAATGTGTTTGTTCATGTGAGTGTAACGAATATCAATGAGCAGGGGTATAAAAATGCCCGTGGAGACTTATCCCCTGTATAAATCAGGAACCATTGGAATGGATCAGCTCAGAGTGCCTGCTGGAGCTGTGGATTCCAGGCTCACAGAAGACTCTGATTCTCACAGGAATAGGATATCCAGTAATGCATCAGATAGAAGGCATTTACTATCCGGTGCTAGCAGCAATTGGAGTTGCTGGTAAGCCAGTATCTCAGCTGTTAATGGTGTAAATCGATGTTAACTGTGCTGCTGTACTGGGTATTATTTCCCTCTGTGTGTGTTACACAGCAACCTGTACTTTTCCAGAAATTTACTGATGGAATCTCCTTATTGTCTACTCTTTCATTCTTGCAGGAGCTGCATTATGTAATTAATGGTATCGTTTTAAGTAACTGTGGCATTATTACTGGAATATCCTGTGTATTGAATGTATTGGAATGAGATGTTTCAGTTAGGATCAATAATCGAACCATCAGGTGTTTTTAACATTTTCATGATGTGGATCCATCCGGTCCTGGAATATTTTAACGATTTTTTTACAGTGATTGATAATGAGACATCTCACAGTCTTAGTGTTACAAGGGGACAGCAGAATGTCCTCCCTCCCGAATAACATGGCTCAGTTTAACTGGAATTTCAATGTGTTTATTGATTATCACTGTTATCAAATATTATTTCACTCTGTGTGTGTCTGACGCTGCTTCAGAAGTCCGGCTACTGAACTGAGTTTGCTGCTGGCACTTTTACTTCTCCTTCTCTCCTTCACTGTGGACCTTCACTGTCACTGGAATACATTGTAAAATAGAAAGTATTGATGTGATGCTTTACTGGTTTTCACTCTATCAGTTGGTATCAAATGTCTTTCCATTTATCTGTAGATTATCAGCTGCAGTGCTGATGTTGGTGTTTTATTAATTAAAGAATCCCACAACTAACAGATTACATAATAATTTCAGGAGAAGGAATGTCAATGATTGTGAGATTTGTCTGGAAGTAGCTTTCGTTCCTGTTTATTACATGCATTGTAGATGAAGAGAAGAGTGCAGGTGAAAAGGTGGAAACTTGAGTGTTCTGTAGATACATTAAATTATTCACAGAGGATTCACCATTGAATAAACTGACTCTGAGAATAGAATCATTTAAACTGGGGCAGGTGAACAGAACACAGACGCAGAATGTTAGGAATAAATCATATGTGAAAAGCAGCATGAAGTAACAGATTACGGGGTGTGAGCACTCCGGAGAGATTGGGAAGGAGAAAAGGAGCAGGGAGAACGAAACCGAGGGAAAGAGATAAGCAGAAGGAAAGAGAAAGAGAAAGAAGCAGCAGTGTAAATAATTCACTATCATAAAGTGCTGGAATGTCCAGAACAATTAGTGAGAGAAACTGTGAGTTGAAATTGTCTGTTGTCAGATTGTGTTCATTTTCCTGTTGGACTTGATCCTCTGTGTTGATTTCTGTCTGGTCCTTATTTTGTTTTGTAGAAAGTTCCTATTTCTGACTGAGTGACTGAATAAACAGAATAGAATCAGTTCATCACTGATGGTAATTCATTATTTAAATACTGCACTTTAAAATCTCTGTGACTGCTGAATTCAACAAAGAGCGAGGCTGATATCAGAAATATATTTAAATTTATATTTTATAGCCTGTACAAACTAAATATATTGACTATATTCTATAAACAATGAACTGTTCTCCAACACCAATAACCACAGGGATTATTGTTTGAATGTATTAATTGAGTTGTATTACTGGGATCTACAGATTAGATTTCCTCTAACACGCTGCTGCTGTCTCTCCCTGTGAATCTCAGCCTCTCCTCTCAATGTATTGAATCCTCAGTCTCCTCAGCCATTGCTTCAGTTTATCCACTTTCCCAAACCATCTGCTCCAGTCTCCCCTTATGCTCCAACATGTCCTTTCCCTGGAATTTGGAAGGTTGTGGGGTGATTTGATGAATGTTTTCAAGAGAATAAGGGAAACTGAATGAGTGGACAGAGAGTAGCAATTCCAACTGGCTGCGGAGTCAGGAACTTGGAGGCATAGTCTAAAAATCTAAACGCAGTCGAAAAACCTTTCAGGGGTGAAATGAAGAAACATTTCAAAACACCAGGTGTGGTCTCAGTTTGGAACTCTCTTCCATAAACAGCAATTGATGCTGAGACACTTGTTAGTTTTTAAATCTGAGATTGATAGATTTTTGTTAACCAAAGGTATTAAGGGGCAAAGATAGGTACATGGAGTGAGATCACACATCAACCATGAGCTCATTGAATGACAGAAGAGGGTTGAGGGGCCAAATGGCCTCCTCCTCTTCCTCTGTCAAATGACAAATATCTTGCTATCACTCTCTGTGTCTTGGTCTGTGTCTCTCTCTTTGTCTCTCTTTCTGTCTGTCTGACTCTCTCTCTCTCTCCTCTCTCAAATATCTGTGGAAATCCATAAACATTAGTCAGCCATTTTAGGCTGGTTCTCGGTGGCCATTTTATGTTACCACAACACTGGGACATTTATTCCAGAGACGGACTCCTCACCAAAGTAAAGGTGGTGCTCAAAGTGTGACAGAGACACAGACATGGAGACACTGAGAGACACAATACTAGAAAGGAATTAATCATTCCCTTGTGCCCAATAAATTGCCCTCCACATTGATTAAGCTGGGTGGCCTGTAATTACTCAGTCTTTTACTTTTTACCTTGTTAATCAACAGTACAACAGACACAGTCCTCCAGTACTCTGGCAGCACGGCTATAAGCAGAGAAGATTGGAAAATGATGGTCAGAGCCACTGATATTTCCTCCCTTGCACCTCTAAACAGTCTGAGCCTGGTGAATTATTATCTTTCAAAGATGCTCAACCCCTTAATAAAAGCAAGGAAATTATGACCTTTGTAAAACACTGGTTTGCCTTCAACTGGAGCATTGTCCAATTCTGGACACCGTACTTCAGGAACAATGTGAATGAAGAATGGAAGAATGAAGAATTAGAGAGGGTGCAAAAAAGATTCACAAGAATGGTTCCAGGGATGAGGGACTTCAGTTACGTGGATAGATTGGAGAAGCTGGGGTTGTTCTCTGTGTCTCTGCCTGTCTCTCCCTCCTGCTATCTCTGACACTAAGAGGGAGACAGAGGGAGAGAGGCTTCGATATGCGGATAGAGAGAGTGCTGTTGAGAGGGACAAGGTTGGAGAGAGAGAGATTGTTGGGGTGGATTGAAAGGCAGAATGTAATATCTATTTATTCAATGTATTCACTGTTGTGTACGCAAACAGAGAAAGATAGGGATGCAGAGTGAAATATTGGTAGAGTGGGAGATATGTGGATGAAGTTGGGGCCCAGGCGGCCAGTTTTGATGATCAGGAAGGAAAACGCTCCATTGTAAACATCCAGCCAGGTATTCCACCATGGAAGCCATCACACCCACATGATATTGGTGTGGAATTCTTGTAATCTATGCCCATGGTTATTGACGCCTCTGTTAAGGGAAATGGGTCCTTCCTATCCACTCTATCCAGACACGTCATTATTTTATACACCTCAATTAAATCTTCCCTTCAACCTTTTCTGTTCCAAAGAAAGCAATTCCAGCCCATCCAATCTTTACTCATAGTTAAATTTCTCAATTCCTGACAACATCCTCTGTAAATCTCCTCTGTACCCTCTCTAGTGTGATCACATCCTTCCTGTAATGTGTTAACCAGAACATGTACACAGTACTCTAGCTGTGGTCTAACTAGTGTTTTATACAGTTCCAGCACAACCTCCCTGCTCTTGTATTCTCGACATCAGCCAATAAAGGAAAGAGTTCCGAAGAAGGTTCACTGACCCGAAACGTTAACTCTGCTTCTCTTTTCTCAGATGCTGCCAGACCTGCTGAGTGGTTCCAGCATTTCTTGTTTTTATTTTAAAGTATTCCGTAAGCCTTCTTAACCACCTGTCCTGTTACTCTCTGGAATCAGTGGACAGTCACTGCAAGGCCCCTCTGTTCCCAGACAGAGCGATTGTTCGGTTAGATTGAAAGAGCAAATGTAAAACATAATAATTTGATGTAATCTTTCACTGCAGTATACACATACGAGCGAGAGGCATGGAGTGTGAAATATCGGGGTAGAGGGAGAAAAATAGATGGAGATGGTAACAAATTGGAAAGGAGTGATAGGCACAGAGAGTTTTAGTTTTAGTTTTATAGATACAGCGCTGAAACAGGCCCTTCGGTCCACCGAGTTCTTGCCGAACATCAACCAACCATTTTATACTGATCCCAGATTCCTACCACTTCCCCACCTGTCCCTATATTTTCCTACCACCTACCTACACCATTTGCAATTTATAATGGCCAATTTACCAACCAACCTGCAAGTCTTTAAGCTTGTGGGTGGAAACCGGAGCACCTGGAGAAAACCCACGCAGACACAGGGAGAACTTCCAAACTCCGCACAGGCAGTACCCTGAATTGAACCCGGGTCGCTGGAGCTGTCAGGCTGCAGTGCTAACCACTGTGAAACTGTGCCACCCGAAAGAGAGAGAGGTAAGCTCTGGTAAACTATCTTGCTGGTAATCTCTCTCCATGTCTATCTCTCGCTTCCCCACTCTTCGACACTCTGAAACCCTATTTCTTCTCTCTGTTACTCACTTTCCAAGTCTATCTCTCGCCTTTCGCTCTCTATCTGCCTCTGTACACTATCTCAATCTCTCATTCTTGCTCTCAGGATGGGAAGAGGGAGAAAGAGAGGCAGAGAAAGGGCGTCGTGGGCAGTGAGAGATGAGGAGAAAGAGACAGAGGAACAGTGAGTCTGGCATTGGTAGATAGATCTTTACTCTGTATCTAACCCCGTGCGTACCTGCCCTGTGAGTATTCGATGGGGAGATTCTCGGACGGGGGGGACAGTCTGAAAATCAAACATTAGTCGAAAGCCCTTTCAAAGATGAAATTCAGAAAAACTTCTACATACAAAGGGTGGTAGAAGTTTGGAACTGTCTTCCACAAATGCCCCCTCCCTATCTCTGCAATCTCCTCCAGCTCCGCAATCCGCCAATATCTGCAATCCAATAATTCAGCCCTCTTGACCATCCCCAATTAGAATTGTTCCAACATTGGTGGCCGTGCCTTCAAGCTGCCAAGACCCTAACTCTGGAATTCCTTTCCTAAACCTCTCCGTCTCACGAACTCTCTTTCCTCTTTCAAGACGCTTGCTCAAACCAACCTCTTCGACCACGTTTTTGTTCGTCTCATCTAATATCTCCTTAAGTGACTCGGTGTCAACTTTTTATTTTCTTTAATAATTTGTTGGATGTGTGCATTACTGGCCAGGCCAGCATTTATTGCCCATTCCTAATTGCCCTTGTGAAGGTGGTTTTGAGCCTCCTTCTTGAACCGCTGCAGTCCATGTGGGGTCGGTACACGCACAATGCTGTTGGGAAGGGAGTTCCAGGATTTTGACCCAGTACCAGTGACGGAATGGCGATATAGTTTCAAGTTAGGATGGTGTGTGACTTTAGTTGTTGTTTGCGGACAGTATTTTCAGTGCGCAGTCCATTTAAATTTTTAATTATTTATTTTTTTCATGTGTCTAGATGTAAAGTTTCTCCCATAATCTGACTGCCTTCCCGTATCTCCTCACTCTTTCTGCCCGTCTCTCCCTCCTACTCTAAATCCACTGCTTTACTCTGCATCTAAACTCACACTGTACCTGCCCTGGGCGGTCTCATTATGGTGCTTAAGTAATGAGTTATACAGTTCCAGCATAACCTCCCTGCTTTTAAATACTTTAACAGCCTTGTTGGGAATGTCACTGCAGTTTGAAAATATGAAACACTGATCCAACATTCACCCCTAAAACACTCACACCAACCTCAAAAAAAAAGGACTGGGCAGATAATGAGGATTGTTAATGATTGTTACAACTTGTCTCATCCTCTCTCTGTCTCTCCCTCTCATGTCTGTTTCCTCCCATCTTTCTCTCTCTCTTTCTCTCTCTCTCCCCTTCACCCTCTCCCTCTTTTTCTGCCTCTTTCCATGACTCTGCTTCGAACACCATCTCTCTCTCCTTGGACAGAAATGTTTTTATCCATTTCTTGCTTAATTTTGAATCTTTAAATCTTGCCCTTGCTGGGAACGTCACTGCAGTTTGAAAATATCAAACACTGATCAACACTCGCCCCCTAAACTCTCACACGAAACCCCCAATACCGGACTGGGCAGACAATGGGGATTGTTACTGGGGTTTCGTCAACGTCTCATTTCGCTATCTCTTCTGTCTCTCACTGTCTTCCACTTTGTCCCTATCTCTCCATTTCCCCATTTGTTTTCGTTTCCCTCTCTCCTCTTTCCTTCATCGCCCCCAGCTTTATAAATAAAGAGGGCGCTTCCTCCACTTTATAAATAGAGAGGGAGCTCCTTCCACTTCATACGTGGAGGCGGAGATCCCTCTACTTTATACACAGAAAGGGAGCTCCCTCTGTTTTACATAGCTGCCGTGGTGGGATATGAACCCCTGTTCCCAGGCCATCAGGTTGTGCCTCTGTATTACGTGACCAGTGATATTATCACTGCCCAACTGCCTCCCAAATGGATGCGCACAGTGTCTGTCCCGTAATATCACTCACAGTAGTTTCTGGGCTGCAGTCCTGAACATGGTCCCGAATCAGAGACTCAAATTTCACATTTTAACTGGGAAAAGGCAGGAACAGAGTGAAAGGGGATTGCTTTTGTCCCTGGATTCAGTGTCCAGTGCAGACAGATCAGTTACATTTACAATAGAAATGCCAGGAGTGAACAAGGTCAATACAATAATATGGAAAATGTAAATGACGCCTCTCATAATTGTAACATCCGTCCAGTATGAGTTCAGATTTCAGATTTATTCCGAGAGAGTTCTTATTCAGAAAATGTCATTGACATTGAAATGATTGTGTTTTATCCACCACATTATTTACATCAGAGTCAAAGCTGCTGATGTAATGTGTTTGTTCAGGTGACTGTAACTAATAACAATGATCAGGGGTTTAACCGTGTCAGTGGAGACTTATCCCCTGTATAAATCAGGACCCATTGGAATGGATCAGCTCAGAGTGCCTGGTGGAGCTGTGGATTCCAGGCTAATAGAAGTCTCTGCTTCTCACAGAAATGGGATATCCAGTATTCGTTCAGTTCATATTCATTTATTATCCTGTACTTGCAGCAATTGGAGTTGCTGGTAAGACAGTATCTCAGCTGTTAATGGTCTAAATCGATGTTAACTGTGCTGCTGTACTGGGTATTATTTCCCTCTGTGTGTGTTACACAGCCGCCTGTTCTTTTCCAGCAATTTACTGATGGAATCTCCTCATTGTTTACTCTTTCATTCTTGTAGGAACTGTATTATGTATTTAATGGTATTGTTTTAAGTAACTGTGGCATTGTTACTGGATTATTCTTTGTATTGAATGTATTGGAATGTGATGTTTCAGTGAGGATCAATAATCAGACCATTAGGAGTTTTTAACATTTTCATGATGTGGATCTAACCGGTCCTGGAATATTTTTATGAGTTTTTTCAGTGATTGATAATGAGACATCTCACGTTTTCAGTGTTACAAGGGGACGGAACAATGTCCTCCCTCCCCAATAACATGGTTCAGTTCAACTGGGATTTCAATGTATTTATTGATTATTACTGTTGTCAAATATTATTTCATTCTGTGTGCGTCTGACGCTGTTTCAGAAGTCTGGCTACTGAATTGAGTTTGCTGCTGACACTTTCACTTCTCCTTCTCTGCTTCACTGTGGACCTTCACTGTCACTGGACTACATAGTGAAACAGAAATTATTGATGTGATGATTTATTGGTTTTCACTCTGTCAGTTGGAATCAAGAGTCTTTCCATTTATCTGTAGATTATCAGCTGCAGCGCTGATGTTGCTGTTTTATTAATTAAACAATCCCACATTCTAACAGATTACTTTATAATTCCAGGAGAAGGAATTTCAATGATTGTGAGGTTTGTCTGGAAGTTGCTTTCGATCCTGTTTATTCCATGTATTGCAGATGAAGTGAAGAGTGTAGGTGAACAAGTGGAGACTTGAGTGTTCTGTAGATACATTAAATTATTCACAGAGGTTTCACAATTGAACAAACAGACTCTGAGAATAGAATCATTGAACCTGGGGCAGGTGAACAGAACACAGACGCAGAATGTTAGGAATAATTCATATGTGAAAAGCAGCATGAAGTAACAACTTACAGGGTGTGAGTACTCCAGAGAGATAGGGATGGAGAAAGGAGCAGGAAGAACGAAACCGACGGGAAAAGAAAGGCAGAAGTAAAGAGAAAGAGAAAGAAGCAGCAGTGTAAATAATTCACTATCATAAAGTGCTGGAATGTCCAGAACAATTAGTGAGAGAAACTGTGAGTTGAATTTGTCTGATTTCAGATTGTGTTTATTTTCCTGTTGGACTTGATCCGCTGTGTTGATTTCTGTCATGTCCTCATTTTGTTTTGTGGAAAGTTCCTATTCCTTACTTAGTGACTGAATAAACAGAATAGAATCAGTTCATCACTGATGGTAATTCATTATTTAAATACTGCACTTTAAAATCTCTGTGACTGCTGACTTCAATAGAGAGCGAGGCTGATATCAGAAATATATTTAACTTTATATTTAATAGCCTGTACAAACTAAATATATTGACCACATTGTCTAAACAATGAACTGTTCTCCAACACCAATAACCACAGGGATTATTGTTTGAATGTATGAATTGATTTGTATTACTGGGATCTATAGATGATATTTCCTCTAACACTCAGCTGCAGTCTCTCCCTGTGAATCTCAGCCTCTCCTCTCACTGTATTGAATCCTCAGTCTCCTCATCCATTGCTTCAGTTCATCCACTTTCCCAAACCATCTGCTCCAGTCTCCCCTCCTGCTTCAACATGTCCTTTCCCTGGAATTTAGAAGATTATGGGGTGATTTGATGAATGTTTTCAAGATAATGAGATTTTTGTTAATCAAAGGTATTAAGGGGCAAAGATAGGTACATGGAGTTAGATCACACATCAGCCATGAGCTCATTGAATGACAGAAGAGGGTTGAGGGGCCAAATGGCCTCCTCCTCGTCCTCTGTCCAATGACAAATATCTTGCTATCACTCTCTGTGTCTTGGTCTGTGTCTCTCTCTTTGTCTCTCTTTCTGTCTGTCTGTCTTTCTCTCCTCTCAAACATCTGTGGAAATCCACAAACATTAGTCAGCCATTTTAGGCTGGTTCTCGGTGGCCATTTTATGTTACCACAGCACTGGGACATTTATTCCAGTGACCGATTCCTCACCAATGTGAGGGCAGTGCTCAAATTGTGACAGAGCCACAGACATGAAGACACTGAGACACACAATACTAGAAAAGAATTAATCATCCCCTTGTGCCCAATGATTTGCCCTCTGCTGTGATTAGGCTGGGTGGCCTGCAATTACTCAGTCTATTACTTTCTCCCTTGTTAATCAATAGTGCAACACGCGCAGTCCTCCAGTCCTCTGGCAGCACGACTGTAACCAGAGAGGATTGGAAAATAATGGTCAGTGCCTCTGCTATTTCCTCCTTTGCAGCTCTAAACAGTCTGAGCCTGGTGAATTATCAGCTTTCAAAGATGCTAAACCCCTTAATATTTCCTCTCCCACTATTTATCCCATTCAATATTTCAAGCCCCTCCTCATTGACTCAAATGTCTGTGTCATCCCCCCTTTTGTGAAGACAGTCGAAATGTATTCATTAAGAACCATGCCCACATCTTCCGCCTCCACATTTCTGAAAAAGGAGGAGAGACGACATAAAGTAAAGGATACAATTCTAAAGGAGGTGCAGGAACAGACACATCTGGGGAGTATTTGTGCACCAATATCTGAAGGAGTCAGGACAGGTTCAGAAAGTGGTTAAACGGCAGAAGGGGCCCTGAGATTATAAATAGAGACATTAAATGCAAAAGCAAGGAAAATATGACCTTTCTAAAACGGTGGTTTGCCTTCAACTGGAGCATTGTCCAATTCTGGACACCGTACTTTAGGAAGAATGTGGGGACATTAGAGAGGGTGCAGAAAAGATTCACAAGAATGGTTCCAGGGATGAGTTGATTCAGTTACGGGGTTATATTGGAGAAGCTGGGGTTGTTCTCTGTGTCTCTCTCTGTCTCTCCCTCCTGCTATCTCTGACACTACGAGGGAGACAGAGGGAGAGAGGCTTAGATGTGCAGGCAGAGAGAGGGCTGTGGATAAGGATAAGGTTGGAGATAGTGAGATTGTTGGGGTGGATTGAAAGGGAGAATGTAAGATATTTTCATTTGATGTAATCCTTCAATGCTGTGTCCGCAAACAGAGAAAGATCGGTATGTAGAGTTAAATATTGGTCGAGTGGGAGAAATGTGGATGAATTTGGGGCTCAGGCGGCGAGTTTTAATGATCAGGAAGGAAAACGCTCCATTGTAAACATCCAGCAAGGTATTCCACCATGGAAGTCATCACACCCTCATAATATTGGTGTGGAAATCTTGTAATCTATGCCCATGGTTATTGACCGCTCTGTTAAGGGAAATGGGTCCTTCCAATCCACTCTATCTTGGTCCGTCATTATTTTATACACCTTAATTAAATCTTCCCTTCAACCATCTGTGTTCCAAAGAAAACAATTCCTTTCTATCCAATCTTTACTCATCGTTAATATTCTCCATTCCTGACAACATCCTCTGCAAATCTCCTCTGTACCCTCTCCAGTGTGATCACATCCTTCCTGTAATGTGGTGACCAGAACTGTGCACAGTACTCTAGTTGTGGTCTAACTAGTGTTTTATACAGTTCTAACATAACCTCCCTGCTCTTATATTCTCTACATCGGCCAATAAAGGAAAGTATTCCGTAAGCCTTCTTAACCACCTTATCCACCTGTCCTGTTGCCCTCAGGAATCAGTGGACATTCCCTCCAAGGCCCCTCTGTTCACAATCTGAGAGATTGTTCAGTTAGATTGAAAGAGCAAATGTAAAACATAATAATTTGATGTAATCCTTCACTGCAGTACACACAGACATATGAGCGAGAGGCATGGAGTGTGAAACATCCGGGGAGAAGGAGAAAAATAGATGGAGATGGTAACAAATTGGAAAGGAGTGATAGGGACTGAGAGAGAGGTAATCTCTGGTAAACACTCTTGCTGGTAATCTCTCTCCATCTCTATCTCTCTCTTCCCATCTCTTCTGCTCTCTGAAACCCTATTTCTTCTCTCTGTTACTCACTTTCCTAGCTTATCTCTCCTTTTCTCCCTCTATCTCCATCTCGAGTGTTCAAGAAGGCATACGGCATACTTTCCTTCATTGGACGGGGTATTGAGTACAACGGTTGGCAGGTCATGTTACAGTTGTATAAGACTTTGGTCCGGCCACATTTGAAATACTGCATGCAGTTCTGGTCGCCACATTACCAAAAGGATGTAGATGCTTTGGAGAGGGTGCAGAGGAGGTTCACCAGGATGTTGCCTGGTATGGAGGGCGCTAGCTATGAAGAGAGGTTGAGCAGTTTAGGATTATTTTCATTAGAAAGACGGAGGTTGTGGGGGGACCTGATTGAGGTGTGCAAAATCACGAGAGGTATCGACAGGTTGGATAGCAAGAAGCTTTTTCCCAGAATGGGGGATTCAATTACTAGGGGTCACGAGTTCAAAGTGAGAGGGGAAAAGTTTAGGGGGGATATGCGTGGAAATTTCTTTCCACAGATGGTGATGGGTGCCTGGAACGCGTCGCCAGCGCAGATGGTAGACGCGGGCACGATAGCGTCTTTTAAGATGTATCTAGACAGATACATGAATGGGCAGGAAGCAAAGAGATACAGACCCTTAGAAAATAGGCGACATGTTTAGATAGAGGATCTGGATCGGCGCAGGCTTGGAGGGCCGAAGGGCCTGTTCCGGTGCTGTAATTTTCTTTGTTCTTTGTTCCCTCTGTTGTCAGATTGTGTTCATTTTCCTGTTGGACTTGATCCTCTGTGTTGATTTCTGTCAGGCCCTCATTTTGTTTTGTGGAAAGTTCCTATTCCTTACTTAGTAACTGAATAAACAGAATAGAATCAGTTCATCACTGACGGTAATTCATTATTTAAATATTGCACTTTTAAATCTCTGTGACTTCTGAATTCAATAAAGAGCGAGGCTGATATCAGAAATATATTTACATTTATATTTAATAGCCTGTACAAACTAAATATATTGACTATATTGTAGAAACAATGAACTGTTCTCCAACACCAATAACCACAGGGATTATTGTTTGAATGTATGAATTGAGTTGTATTACTGGGATCTATGGATTAGATTTCCTCTAACACTCTGCTGCAGTCTCTTCCTTTGATTCTCAGCCTCTCCTCTCACTGTATTGAATCCTCAGTCTCCTCATCCATTGCTTCAGTTTATCCACTTTCCCAAACCATTTGCTCCAGCCTCCCCTCCTGCTCCAACATGTCCTTTTCCTTCTCTCCCTCCCTATCTCACTCTCTGTTTCCACCTCCAGCTGCCTTGTCCAACCTGATAGGAATACAGTAACATGGGAGCAGGAGGAGGCCATTCAGCCCTTCGAGCTTGCTCCACCATTCTAGATCATGGCTGATACTCAGACTTAGCGCTGCAGTTTTCTGCCTTTTCCCATTTGATAACATTTCCTGTCAGTTCCCTGAACCATGAGCAACAAACCAGGTACACAACCCGCTCTCCCAAACCTTCCCAACCAACAAAGACTTGCAGGTTGATAGGTAAATTGGCCATTAGAAATTGCCCCTAGTATAGGTAGGTGGTAGGGAAAATATATAGGGATAGGTGGGGATGTGATAGGAATATGGGATTAGTGTAGGATTAGTGTAAACGGGTGGTTGATGGTCGGCACAGACTCGGTGGGCCGAAGGGCCTGTTTCGGTGCTGTATCTCTAAACTAAACTAAACTAAACAGTCTGGAGACAAACTCCCAATTAACCCATTGGATTCCATCTCTGGAAAACCCCTTCCCATTTCCCCACTGACACTGCATCCTCACTCAGTACTTCCAGTATATCCGGTGCTGACTTTATTCACTTTCTGCATCAATTTCCCAATTCATTATTAATAACTGTGTTTACAAACATTTCACTGTGACAAAGCACTTCCCGGGTCAATGAATCAGTTTTCACTGCTCGATGCAGCAACAAAGCTGGAAATTTCAGCCCAGATCCTGTCAAACTGCTGCTTTGTCTCCAGGTCTGATCAGTAATTTCTCTGCTTCCTTTTCTCTCTCTCTTCCAGTTAACTTGGTGGCGATTGTGATCCTGTCCCGAGGAAAGTGCGGTCTCTCCAAATGTATCAGTGTCTACCTGGTGGGAATGGCAGTGTCTGATCTCCTGGTCGTTATCACTAATCCCATATTGTACATGACTGTTTCAATTTATTTCCCATATTCACTCCTGAGAATTACTCCTGTGTGTTCTCTCATTGCCGTTCTGCTTTCTGCATCCACAGTTGTTTCTGTCTGGCTCACAGTCACTTTCACCTTTGATCGATTTGTGGCCATTTGTTGTGAGAAGCTGAAAACAAAATATTGCAGCGAGCAAAGGGCGGCTGTGGTTGTGGGAACAGTGAGTGTGCTGGGCTGTTTAGAGTCTCTCCCCTGGTACTTTACACTGAAACAACAATACATTATTTATAATGTTCCCATGGGTTGTGTTCATAAACTGAGCTTCTTTACTACCCCCATATGGGGGGCATTTGAATTGTTTAACCTCATTTTAACCCCTTGTGTCCCGGTCTTTCTGATTTTGCTGCTCAATGTTCTGACTGTCAGGCGGATTTTATTCTCCAGTAAAGTCCGCAGCGGATTCCGGCGCCACAGCAATGCAGAGAATCACAAGGACCCAGAGATGGAGAATCGCAGGAAATCAATTATTTTACTCTTCAGTATATCCGGCAGTTTTATATTGTTGTGGGTGACCCGGGTTGTGTATAACATTTAGAGGAGAATTGCAGATATTTATTATTATTCCTCCTACACTGACCCTCTCTATATCACAGATCAAACATCAAAGATGCTGCAGATTCTCAGTTCCTGCACCAACACATGTATTTACATTGTGACCCAGACTAAATTCAGACAGGAGCTGAAGAAGGGGGTGAAATACCCTTTCAATCTCATTGTTAAATCAGTGAAATCATAGAAAGAGCTGAAGGGTTTCAAACACTGGAACTAAATCCCATTCCCCCTCCCCCCCACAGACCCCCAGCTCCACCTCCCACCCTCCACCCGCCTCTGTGATTATTTGACCGGCGCCATCTTTAGTCCTGGCAGCTGACTGAGCGTGGGCACACCCTGACGGTGAACGGGAATAGGATACGTTTACGCATGTGCCTGTACAGCGCCACATGGTGGTTGCTTTGTCAACAACCGCCGCCAGTGGACAAAGCTGCAAATCGCAGTGAATGTGAGGTGGTGAGAGGGGCAGGAACTGCAGTGAGACAGGGACACCAGCAGTTGGAGATGGTGAGTGGGGCAGTAATTGCAGTGAGACAGGGACACCCGCAGATGGAGATGGTGAGAGAGGGGCAGTAACTGCAGTGAGGCAGGGACACCAGTAGATGGCGATGGTGAGGGAGGGACAGTAACTGCAGTGAGGCAGGAACACCAGCAGATGGAGATGGTGAGGGAGGGACAGTAACTGCAGTGAGGCAGAGACACCAGCAGATGGTGATGGTGAGAGGGGGCAGTAACTGCAGTGAGGGTGGGACTCCAGCAGATGCGGATGGTGAGAGTGGAGACAGTAACTGCAGTGAGACAGGGACACCAGCAGATGGAGATGGTGAGAGGGGTGACCGTAACTGCAGTGAGAGAGGGATACCAGCAGATGGTGATGCTGAGCCATTGCTGATGGGAGATTATGTGTTACTGAGTTTGAAAGTTTCCAAAAGTTTGAGGACGTTACTTTCTGTAAACTTGAGATGCTGAATGAAATAATTTCAATACAATTTGTGTTAGATGGCTATCTTCCCACTATGTAAACACTTGTAACATTAAACTGTTTGGAAACGTATTTTAGTGATTAAAGATAATTTATAAATAAAACAACAGCATCAAATTAAACTCAAACAGTCATTTACAAATAAAAACTCTCTGAATAAGTTGTGTTGAGTTCTTCATAACTAACGTTATGACATCTCTCTCTCTCTCTCACTTCTCTTTCTATGCTGGTATCTTCTGTCGTATAACTCAGAGTAATTGAAGTTTTGATCCGATTGTCTTTTGAAAGTTAATTTTGAATCTGCTTTCAGTAACCTGTCAGTGAATTTCAGACCAGAATAACTCCCTGCATAATTGTTTCTCCCCTCTGCTAGTGTAAACAGTCTCTTCTCACGTCTCCAAACTGAGGGAAAGATTTTGAATACAATTAATTTCTCCAGGACAGCAACCGCAGAGGAGCTGTAACCTCCTGAATGTGGACAAGCAATGAACATTAATCCCTCTGAATCCCCCAGGAGAGCAGAGGAAAATGACAGTCAGGAAGCAAATGGAAACAAGTGACACTTTATTACAGCAGCAAAAAACTCTTTGTCAGAATGTGGAGGTGGTTATCGCTGAGCTTTATACAAACTGGAGGTGACAAGTGGAAGATCTTTAATACAATTTGTGTTAAATGTCCATTTCCCAGCTTTGTCAACCTTGTAACATTAAACTGGTAAATATTACGAAGGTATTTTAATTGATTACAGCCTTATGCATAAATACAGCAGCAGCAAATAATGTGCAAAGAATCATTGAGAAATAAAACTGTAAATATGGGTGAGAAATGTGTGAAATGTTACCAGTTGTTAAAGTTCTCTTGGATGCAGCATTAACCGGGATCTAGTTTAGTTTGAAACACAGTGGAATTGAAAATCTGAATAAAAGATGCCTGTTTATACTGCAGTCAAACAGGCCTCTCCAGCAAAAACTCAGAGCCAGAATTTCAAGGTAACTGCAGTCAGACATTTTCAGTCATTTTCTGAACTTTCTGTTAACTGGAGGTGAATAGTGGAAGACATTTAATACAATTAATGTTAAAAGGCCATTATCCAAACCAGCCTCTCCAGGTTTTAAATGACAGCAGTTTTTCTGTTCTGTTAATGAGGTTTTTGGGGGAGGGGGGGAGAGAGAGAGAGGCAGACAGGTTTCTGTGTGGAATGGTCCATTTGGGATATGGCTTGAATATCCCTCTCTCCCCCATTCCCTGTTTACACAGAGACTCACCTTGGACTGTCCCATACCTGGGTGGGAGTGTCCATATGAAGGAAGCTGATAGCTGGTTGGGTGAGCTGTATTTGGGGTGGACTGTCTGTTTTGAGTGACAGGTTCTGGGATATATGAGGACAACATCAGCCTCCATTCTTTCTTTCCATGTGGCTGGTTTGTTCAGGTGAGTTTCTGGTTCTCAGTCTCTGTGTCTCTGTGCCCAGGTGAATTGCAAGCTGATTACAGTGTGTGTGTGAGAGAGAGTCCAGTCTGAATTCCCCACTCTCTCTGTCCCAGTCCTGACCCTTGTCTCCAATTCCCACCCCAATCTCCCTCTCCAGGATCTTTTTCCCATGGCTGAGCTGATGGAGGCAAGGTGTTAGAGTCCAATGATGGAGCGCAGACATTGTGGGATGGTGAGTATCTGATCGTTATCGTCCCTCTCTGCCTTTCTCTCTCCTTTTGACTCAATCTCTCTCTTTCAATCTCTTTTTCAATCTCTCTCTGTCTATTTCTCTCTGTTTCTCTCCCTGTTTCTCTCTCTCTGTTCCTCTCTCTCTCTCTCTGTTTCTCTGTCTGTGTGTTTCTCTCTCTCTCTCTCTCAATCTCTGTGTGTTTCTCGCTCTCTGTTTCTCTCTCTGTTTCTCTCTCTCTCTCTGTTTTTTTTCTCTCTCTCTCTGTGTTACTCCATCTCTCCCTCTCTCTCTCTCACTTTGTGTTTGTCTTTCTCTCTGAATGATTGCGTGTCTTTCTGTCTCAATGGATTTCTTTGTCCTTCTCTCTCTCTCAAACTCTCTGTGATTCTCTGTGTGCCTTTCTCACTGGCTTTCTGTCTATCTCTTTGCTGCCTGCAATTTCTTTGTGTCTCAGTTCTTTCCCTCCACTTTTTCCCCTCCTCTTTTTCTGTGTCTCTTTCGGCCTTTTCTCTATTCCTCTGACTTTCTTTCTACTGTATTTCTGACTTTGTCTTTTCTGTATTTCCCTGAGTTTATCTTTTCTCTATTTCTGACTTTCTGTCTTTTTCTGACTTTGTCTTTTCTGTATTTGTCTTTTTCTGACTTTGTCTTTTCTCTTTCTCTGAGTTTGTCTTTTCTGTATTTGTCTTTGTCTGACTTTGTCTTTTCTCGATTTCTGACTTTCTGTCTTTTTCTGACTTTGTCTTTTCTCTATTTCTCACTTTGTCTTTTCTCTATTTCTCTGAGTTTGTCTTTTCTCTATTTCGGACTTTCTGACTTTCTCTTTTCTCTAATTCTGACTTTCTCTTTTCTCTAATTCTGACTTTGTCTTTTCTCTATTTCTCTGAGTTTGTCTTTTCTCTATTTCTGACTTTGTCTTTTCTCTATTTCTGACTTTCTGTCTTTTTCTGACTTTGTCTTTTCTCTATTTCTGACTTTGTCTTTTCTCTATTTCTGACTTTCTGTCTTTTTCTGACTTTGTCTTTTCTCTATTTCTGACTTTGTCTTTTCTCTATTTCTGACTGTCTGTTTCTATCTTTTCTCTCCTTTCGCTCTTTCTTTCTCTATCTATCTTTTTGCTCCTTCTTTCTCTCTCTTTCTATTTTTCTCTTTTGCTTTTTCTAACATCCCCCCGCCATTTATCCCCCCGCCATTTATCCCCCCCACCATTTATCCCCCCCGCAATTTTATCCCCCCCCTCAATTTTATCCCCCTCCGCAATTTTATCCCCCCCTGCAATTTTATCCCCCCCCGCAAATTATTCCCCCCCGCAATTATTTCCCCCCCGCAATTATTTCCC
Organism: Heterodontus francisci; assembly: GCF_036365525.1. NCBI lineage: Eukaryota > Metazoa > Chordata > Chondrichthyes > Heterodontiformes > Heterodontidae > Heterodontus > Heterodontus francisci. The sequence goes on from NC_090391.1 coordinate 49,032,109, forward strand.
CTCCGCAATTATTCTCCCTCGCAATTTCCCCCCCCCGCAATTATTTCCCTCCTTGCAATTATTTCCCTCCCTGCAATTTATCCCCCCGCAAATATTTCCCCCCGCAAATATTTCCCCCCACAAAAATTTCCCCCACAAATATTTCCCCCTCGCAAATATTTCCCCCCCGCAATTATTTCCCCCCGCAATTATTTTTCCCCGCAATTATTTTTCCCCCGAAATTTATCCCCCCCGAAATTTATCCCCCCCCGCTTTATCCCCCGCCGCAATTTCCCCCCCCCCGCAGTTTCACCCCCCACAATTTCACCCCCCCCGCAATTATTTCCCCCCGCAATTATTTACCCCCCCCCCGCAATTATTCCCCCCCCTTCTTCTGACTTTGTCTTTTCTCTATTTCTGACTTTGTCTTTTCTCTATTTCTCTGACTTTGCCTTTTCTGTATTTCTGACTCTCTGTCTTATTCTGAATTTGTCTTTTCTCTATTTCTCCGACTTTGTCTTTTCTCTATTTCTGACTTTCTGTCTTTTTCTGACTTTGTCTTTTCTCTATTTCTCTGAGTTTGTCTTTTCTGTATTTCTGACTCTCTGTCTTTTTCTGACTTTGTATTTTCTGTATTTCTGACTTTGTTCTCTTTTTCTGACTTTGTCATTTCTGTATTTCTGACTTTCTATCTTTTTCTGACTTTGTCTTTTCTGTGTTTCTGACTTTCTGTTTTTTCTCTATTTCTGACTTTGTCTTTTTCTGACTTTGTCTTTTCTCTATTTCTCTGAGTTTGTCTTTTTCTGACTTTCTGTCTTTTCTGTGATTCTGACTTTCTGTCTGTTCTCCACTTCTGTCTGTTCTCTACTTCTGTCTGTTCTCTACTTCTGTATGTTCTCTACTTCTGTATGTTACTACTACTGTCTTCTGACTGTCTGTTTCTATCTTTTCTCTCATTCATTTTCTATCCATTCTTTGTCGCTTTCTTATTATCTCTCATTCTCTCTTTCTCTCCTTCTTTCTCTCTCTATCTTTTCTCTCTTGCTTTTTCTAACACCCCAGCAAAAACCCACCCCCGCAATTATTTATCCCCCCCGCAATTATTTAAACTCCCGCATCAATTTACCTCACCCCGCAATATATTCCACCCCACAATTTATTCCCCACCGCAATTTATTCCCCCCGTAATTTATTTCCCCCCCGCAATTTCCCCCCCCGCAATTTCCCCCCCCTCGCAATTTCCCCCACCGCAATTCCCCCCCACAATTCCCGTACGCAATTCCCCCCCGCCATTCCCCCCCGCCGCAATTCCCGCACCCCGCAATTCCCCACCGCATTTCAGCCCACCCCGCAATTCCACCCCCCCGCAATTCCCCCCCGCAATTTACCCCCTCGGAATATACCCCCCCCACAATTTCCCCCCCCGCAATTTCTCCCCAGCAATTTTGTAACCTCCCGCAACAATTTACCCCACCCCGAAATTTAGCCCCCCAACAATTTATTCCCCCCCGCTATTTATTCCCCCCGTAATTTATTCCCCCCGCAATTGCCCCCCCCCGCAAATTACCCCCCCGCAATTTCCCTCCACAGCAATTCCCCCCACCCGCAATCCGCTCCCGTAATTTCCCCCCCCCCGCAATACCAACCCCCGCAATTCACCCCCAATTTCCACCCCAAAAATTTCCCCCCCAGCAATTCCCCCCCCGCAATTCCCCCCCCGCAATTACCCCCCCGCAATGTTGTAACCTCCTGCAACAATTTACCCCACCCCGAAATTTAGCCCCCCTGCAATTTATTCCCCCCGAAATTTACTCCACCCCGTAATTTATTTCCCCCCGCAATTCCCCGCCACCGCAAATTCCCCCCCCCGCTATTTCCCCCCCGCAAATCCCTCCCCGCAATTCCCCCCACGCAATTTCTCCCTTGCAATTCCCCCCCGCAATTCCACCCCCGCAATTCCACCCCCCGCAATTTCCCCCCCCGCAATTTCTCCCCCGCAATTTCCCCCGAAATATCCCCCCAGCAATTTCCCCCCCGCAATTTCTCCCCCGCAATTTCCCCCGAAATATCCCCCCCGCAATTTCCCCCCCGCAATTTCTCCCCCGCAATTTCCCCCGAAATACCCCACCCCGCAATTTAGCCCCCTCAAATTTAGCCCCCCCGCAATTTATTCCCCCCCGCAATTTATTCCCCCCTTAATTTATTCCCCCCCGCAATTTCCCCCCCGAAAATTCCCCCCCCCCGCAATTTCCCCCCCCCGCAATTCCCCACCCGCAATTCCACCACCCCGCAATTTACCCCCCCAGCAATTTCCACCCCCGCAATTTCCCCCCCGCAATTTCCCCCCCGCAATTTCACCCCCGCAATTTCCCCACCCCGCAATTTCCCCCCCCGCAATTTCCACCCCCCGCAATTCCCCCCCGCAATTGCCCCACCCGCAAATTGCCCCACCCGCAAATTCCCACCCGCAATTTGCCCCCGCGCAATTTCCCCCCCGCAATTTCCCCCCCGCAATTTCTTAACCTCCGGCAACAATTTACCCCACCCCGCAATTTGCCCCCGTAATTTCCACCCACCGCAATTTCCCCCCCGCAATTCCCCCCCCGCAATTTCCCCACCGCAATTTCCCAACCCAGCAAATACCCCCCCTCGAAATTTCCCCCCCCCGCAATTCCCCCCCCGCAATTTCACCCCCGCAATTTCCCCACCCCGCAATTTCCCCCCCTGCAATTGCCCGTCCCCGCAAATTGCCCCACCCGCAAATTCCCCCCCGCAATTTGCCCCCGCGCAATTTCCCCCCCGCAATTTCCCCCCCGCAATTACCCCCCCGCAATTTCCCCACCGCAATTTCCCAACCCATCAAATGCCCCCCTCGAAATTTCCCCGCCCGCAATTTCGACGCCGCAATTTCCCCCCCGCAAATTCCCCCCCGCAAATTCACCGCCCGCAATTAACCCCCACCCGCAATTCCCCCCCGCAATTCCCCCCCGCAATTCACCCACCGCAATTCCCCCACCTCAATTCCCCCACCGCAAATAACCTCCCCCGCAATTTCCCCCCGCGCAATTCCCCCCCGCAATATCCCCCACGGCAATTCCCACCCCCGCAATTACCCTCCTCCACAATTTCCCCCCCCCGAAATTTCTACTCCCGCAATTCCCGCCACTGCAATTTCCCCCCCCGCAATTTCCCCCCCGCAATTTCCCCCCGCGCAATTTCCCCACCCACGCAATTTCCCCCCCACGCAATTTCCCCCCATGCAATTTCCCCCCCGCAATTTCCCCCCCCCGCAATGTCCCTCCCCGCAATATCCCCCCCCACAATTTCCCCCTCCCCGCAATTTCCCACCCCGCAATTTCCCACCCTGCAATTTCCACCCCCAGCAATTCCCCCCCAGCAATCGCCCCCCAGCAATTCCCCCCCAGCAATTACCCCCAGCAATTTCCCCCCGCAAATTATTTCCCCCACGCAATTATTTCCCCCCCGCAATTATTTCCCCCCCGCAATTATTTCCCCCCCGCAATTATTACCCCCCCCGCAATTATGTCCCCCTGCAATTACACCCCCTCCGCAATTATTCCCCCACGCAATTCGCAATTATAACCCCCCGCAAATATACACCCCCCGCAATTATCCCCCCCGCAATTATCCCCCCCGCAATTATCCCCCCGCAATTATCCCCCCTCGCAATTATATCCCCCCTGCAATTATCTCCCCCCACGCAATTATATCCCCCTCGCAATTATATACCCCCGCAATTCTATCCCCCCGCCGAAATGTATCCCCACCCGCTAATTATCCCACTCCACAATTAATCCCCCCCGCAATTTCCCCCCCCCCCCGCGCAATTATTTCCCCCTCCGCAGTGGGTCTGTTAATGTAGTATCTCCACGGAGAAAGTCACTGAGTGGGTCTGTTATTGTAGTATCTCCACAGGGAGAGTCACTGAGTGGGTCTGTTATTATAGTATCTCCACAGAAAGAATCACTGAGTGGCTCCGTTGTTGTGGCATCTACACAGGGAGAGTCACTGAGTGGGTCTGTTATTATAGTATCTCCACAGGGAGAGTCACTGAGTGGGTCTGTTATTATAGTATCTCCACAGGGAGAGTCACTGAGTAGTTCTGTTATTATAGTATCTCCACAGGCAGAGTCACTGAGTGGGTCTGTTATTATAGTATCTCCACAGAGAGAGTCACTAAGTGGTTCTGTTATTATAGTATCTCCACAGGGAGAGTCACTGAGTGGGTCTGTTATTATAGTATCTCCACAGGGAGAGTCACTGAGTGGGTCTGTTATTATAGTATCTCCGCAGGGAGAGTCACTGAGTGGGTCTGTTATTATAGTATCTCCACAGGAAGCGTCACTGAGTGGGTCTGTTATTAGAGTATCTCCACAGGGAGAGTCACTGAGTGGGTCTGTTATTATAGTATCTCCACAGGGAGAGTCACTGAGTGGGACTGTTATTATAGCATCTCCACAGGGAGAGTCGCTGAGTGGGTCTGGGATTATAGTATCTCCACAGGGAGAGTCAATGAGTGGGTCTGTTATTATAGTGTCTCCACAGGGAGAGTCACTGACTGGGTCTGTTATTATAGTATCCCCACAGGGAGAGTCACTGTGTGGGTCTGTTATGATAGTATCTCCACAGGGAGTGTCACTGAGTAGGTCTGTTATTATAGTATCTCCACAGGGAGAGTCACTGAGTGGGTCTGTTATTACAGTATCTCCACAGGGAGAGTCACTGAGTGGGACTGTTATTATAGTATCTCGACAGAGAGAGTCACTGAGTGGATTTGCTTTTATAGTATCTCCACAGAGAGAGTCACTGAGTGGATTTGTTATTGTAGTATCTCCACAGGGAGAGTCACTGAGTGGGTCTGTTATCATAGTATCTCCACAGGGAGAGTCACTGAGTGGGTCTGTTATTATAGTATCTCCACAGGGAGACTCACTGAGTGGGTCTATTATTATAGTATCTCCGTAGGGAGAGTCACTGAGTGGGTCTGTTATTATAGTATCTCCACAGGGAGAGTTACTGAGTGGGTCTGTTATTATAGTATCTCCACAGGGAGAGTCACTGAGTGGGTCTGTTATTATAGTATCTCCACAGGGAGAGTCACTGAGTGGGTCTATTATTATCGTATCTCCACAGGGAGAGTCAATGAGTGGGTCTGTTATTATAGTGTCTCCACAGGGAGAGTCACTGACTGGGTCTGTTATTATAGTATCCCCACAGGGAGAGTCACTGTGTGGGTCTGTTATGATAGTATCTCCACAGGGAGTGTCACTGAGTAGGTCTGTTATTATAGTATCTCCACAGGGAGAGTCACTGAGTGGGTCTGTTATTACAGTATCTCCACAGGGAGAGTCACTGAGTGGGACTGTTATTATAGTATCTCGACAGAGAGAGTCACTGAGTGGATTTGCTTTTATAGTATCTCCACAGAGAGAGTCACTGAGTGGATTTGTTATTGTAGTATCTCCACAGGGAGAGTCACTGAGTGGGTCTGTTATCATAGTATCTCCACAGGGAGAGTCACTGAGTGGGTCTGTTATTATAGTATCTCCACAGGGAGACTCACTGAGTGGGTCTATTATTATAGTATCTCCACAGGGAGAGTCACTGAGTGGGTCTGTTATTATAGTATCTCCACAGGGAGAGTTACTGAGTGGGTCTGTTATTATAGTATCTCCACAGGGAGAGTCACTGAGTGGGTCTGTTATTATAGTATCTCCACAGGGAGAGTCACTGAGTGGGTCTATTATTATCGTATCTCCACAGGGAGAGTCACTGAGTGGGTCTGTTATTAGAGTAATTCCAACGGGAGAGTCACTGAGTGGGTCTGTTAGTATAGTATCTCCACAGGGAGAGTCACTGAGTGGGTCAGTTATTACAGTATCTCCACAGGGAAATTCGCTGAGTGGGTCTGTTATTATAGTATCTCCACAGGGTGAGTCACTGAGTGGGTCTGTTATTATAGTATCTCCACAGCGAGAGTCACTGAGTGGGTCTGTTATTACAGTATCTCCACAGGGAGAATCAGTGAGTGGGTCTGTTATTATAGTACCTCCACAGGGAGAGTCACTGAGTGGGTCTGTTATTATAGTGCCTCAACAGGGAGGTTCTCTGAGTGGGTCTGTTATTATAGTATCTCCACAGGGAGAGTCTCTGAGTGGGTCTGTTATTATAGTATCTCCACTGGGAGCGTCACTGAGTGGGACTGTTATTATAGTATCTCCACTGGGAGCGTCACTGAGTGGGACTGTTATTATAGTATCTCCACAGGAAGCGTCACTGAGTGGGTCTGTTACTATAGTATCTCCTCAGAGAGAGTCACTGAGTGGGACTGTTATTATAGTATCTCCACAGGAAGAGTCATTGAGTGGGTCTGGTATTATAGTATCTCCACAGGCAGAGTCACTGAGTGGGTCTGTTATTATAGTGTCTCCACAGGGAGAGTCACTGATTGGGTCTGTTATTATAGTATCTCCACAGGGAGAGTCACTGAGTGGGTCTGTTATTATAGTATCTCCACAGGGAGAGTCACTGAGTGGGTCTGTTATTATAGTATCTCCACAGGGAGAGTCACTGAGTGGGTCTGTTATTATAGTATCACCACAGAGAGAGTCACTGAGTGGATTTGCTATTATAGTATCTGCATAGAGAGAGTCACTGAGTGGATTTGTTATTATAGTATCTGCAAGGGAGAGTCACTGATTGGGTCTGTTATTATAGTATCTCCACAGGGGGAGTCACTGAGTGGGTCTGTTATTATAGTATCTCCACAGGGAGAGTCACTGAGTGGGTCTGTTATTATAGTATCTCCACAGGGAGAGTCACTGAGTGGGTCTGTTATTTTATTATATCCACAGGGAGAGTCACTGAGTGGGTCTGTCATTAGAGTATCTCCACAGGGAGAGTCACTGAGTGGGTCTGTTATCATAGTTTCTCCACAGGGAGAGTCACTGAGTGGGTCTGTTATTATAGTATCTCCACAGGGAGAGTCACTGAGTGGGTCTGTTCTTAGAATATCTCCCATGGGAGAGTCACTGAGTGGGTCTGTTCTTGTAGTATCTCCACAGGGAGAGTCACTGAGTGGATCTGTTATTACAGTATGTCAATAGGAAGCGTCACTGAGTGGGTCTGTTATTTTAGTATCTCCACAGGGAGAGTCACTGAGTGGGTCTCTTATTACAGTATCTCCACAGGGAGAGTCACTGAGTGGGTCTGTTATTATATTATCTTCACAGGGAGATTCACTGAGTGGGTCTGTTATTATAAGATCTCCACAGGGAGAGTCACTGAGTGGGTCTGTTATTACAGTATATACACAGGGAAATACACTGAGTGGGTCTGTTATTATAGTATCTCCACAGGCTGAAAAACTGAGTGGGTCTGTTATTATAGTATCTCCACAGGGAGACTCACTGCGTGGGTCTGTTATTACAGTATCTCCACAGGGACAGTCACTGAGTGGGTCTGTTATTATAAGATCTCCACAGGGAGAGTCACTGAGTGGGTCTGTTATTATAGTGTCTCCACTTGGAGAGTCACTGAGTGGGTCTGTTATTATAGTATCTCCACAGGGAGAGTCACTGAGTGGGTCTGTTATTACAGTATCTCGACAGGGAAAGTCAGGGAGTGGGTCTGTTATGATAGTATCTCCACAGGGAGAGTCACTGAGTGGGTCTGTTATTATAGTATCTTCACAGAGAGACTCACAGAGTGGGTCTGTTATTATAGTATCACCACAGGGAAGGTCACTGAGTGGGTCTGTTAATATATTATCTCCACAGGGAGAGTCACTGAGTGGGTCTGTTATTAGAGTATCTCCACAGGGAGAGTCACTGAGTGGGTCTGTTATCATAGTATCTCCACAGGGAGAGTCACGGAGTGGGTCTGTTATTATATTATCTCCACAGGGAGATTCACTGAGTGGGTCTGTTATTAGAGTATCTCCACAGGGAGAGTCACTGAGTGGGTCTGTTATCATAATATCGCCACAGGGAGAGTCACTGAGTGGGTCTGTTATTATAGTATCTCCACTGGGAGAGTCACTGACTGGGTCTGTTCTTAGAATATCTCCAAAGGGAGAGTCACTGAGTGGGTCTGTTCTTGTAGTATCTCCACAGGGAGAGTCACTGAGTGGGTCTGTTATTACAGTATGTCAATAGGAAGCGTCACTGAGTGGGTCTGTTATTTTAGTATCTCCATAGGGAGAGTCACTGAGTGGGTCTCTTATTACAGTATCTCCACAGGGAGAGTCACTGAGTGGGTCTGTTATTATAGTATCTTCACAGAGAGACTCACTGAGTGGGTCTGTTATTATAGTATCTCCACAGGGAAGGTCACTGAGTGGGTCTGTTAATATATTATCTCCACAGGGAGAGTCACTGAGTGGGTCTGTTATTAGAGTATCTCCACAGGGAGAGTCACTGAGTGGGTCTGTTATCATAGTATCTCCACAGGGAGAGTCACTGAGTGGGTCTGTTATTATATTATCTCCACAGGGAGAGTCACTGAGTGGGTCTGTTATTAGAGTATCTCCACAGGGAGAGTCACTGAGTGGGTCTGTTATCATAGTATCGCCACAGGGAGAGTCACTGAGTGGGTCTGTTATTATAGTATCTCCACTGGGAGAGTCACTGAGTGGGTCTGTTCTTAGAATATCTCCAAAGGGAGAGTCACTGAGTGGGTCTGTTCTTGTAGTATCTCCACAGGGAGAGTCACTGAGTGGGTCTGATATTACAGTATGTCAATAGGAAGCGTCACTGAGTGGGTCTGTTATTTTAGTATCTCCACAGGGAGAGTCACTGAGTGGGTCTCTTATTACAGTATCTCCACAGGGAGAGTCACTGAGTGGGTCTGTTATTACAGTATATACACAGGGAAATACACTGAGTGGGTCTGTTATTATAGTATCTCCACAGGCTGAGTAACTGAGTGGGTCTGTTATTATAGTATCTCCACAGGGAGACTCACTGAGTGGGTCTGTTATTACAGTATCTCCACAGGGACAGTCACTGAGTGGGTCTGTTGTTATAAGATCTCCACAGGGAGAGTCACTGAGTGGGTCTGTTATTATAGTGTCTCCACATGGAGAGTCACTGAGTGGGTCTGTTATTATAGTATCTCCACAGGGAGAGTCACTGAGTGGGTCTGTTATTACAGTATCCCCACAGGGAAAGTCACGGAGTGGGTCTGTTATGATAGTATCTCCACAGGGAGAGTCACTGAGTGGGTCTGTTATTTTAGTATATTCACAGAGAGACTCACTGAGTGGGTCTGTTATTATAGTATCTCCACAGGGAAGGTCACTGAGTGGGTCTGTTATTATAGTATCTCCACAGGGAGAGTCACTGAGTGGGTCTGTTATTTTAGAATCTCCACAGGGAGAGTCACTGAGTGGGTCTGTTATTATAGTATCTCCACAGGGAGAGTCACTTAGTGGGTCTGTTGTTATAGTATCTCCACAGGGAGAGTCACTGAGTGGGTCTCTTATCATAGTATCTCCACAGTGAGAGTCACTGAGTGGGTCTGTTATTATAGTATCTCCACAGGGAGAGTCACTGAGTGGGTCTGTTATTATAGTATCTATACAGGGAGAGTCACTGAGTGGGTGTGTTATTATAGTATCTCCACAGGGAAAGTCACTGAGTGGGTCTGTTATTATAGTATCTCCACAGGGAGAGTCACTGAGTGGGTCTGTTATTATATTATCTCCACAGGGAGAGTCACTGAGTGGGTCTGTTATTAGAGTATCTCCACAGGGAGAGTCACTGAGTGGGTCTGTTATTATAGTATCTCCACAGGGAGAGTCAGTGATTGGGTCTGTTATTATAGTATCTCCACAGGGAGAGTCACTGAGTGGGTCTGTTCTTAGAATATCTCCAAAGGGAGAGTCACTGAGTGGGTCTGTTCTTGTAGTATCTCCACAGGGAGTGTCACTGAGTGGGTCTGTTATTACAGTATCTCCACAGGGAGATTCACTGAGTGGGTCTGTTATTACAGTATAGACACAGGGAAATACACTGAGTGGGTCTGTTATTATAGTATCTCCACAGGGAGAGTCACTGAGTGGGTCTGTTATTATAGTATCTCCACAGGTAGAGTCACTGAGTGGGTCTGTTATTATAGTGTCTCCACAGGGAGAGTCACTGATTGGGTCTGTTATTATAGTATCTCCACAGGGAGAGTCACTGAGTGGGTCTGTTATTATAGTATCTCCACAGGGAGAGTTACTGAGTGGGTCTGTTATTGTAGTATCTCAACAGGGAGAGTCTCTGATTGGTTCTGTTATTATAGTATCTCCACAGAGAGAGTCATTGAGTGGATCTGTTTTTATATTATCACCACAGGGAGAGTCACTGAGTGGATCTGTTATTATAGTATCTCCACAGGGAGAGTCACTGAGTGGGTCTGTTATTATAGTATCTCCACATGGAGAGTCACTGAGTGGGTCTGTTATTATAGTATCTCCACAGGGAGAGTCACTGAGTGGGTCTGTTATTAGAGTATCTCCACAGGGAGAGTCACTGAGTGGGTCTGTCATTATAGTATCTCCATAGGAAGAGTCACTGAGTGGGTCTGTTATTATAGTATCTCCACAGGGAGAGTCACTGAGTGGGTCTGTTATTCTAGTATCTCCACAGGGAGAGTCACTGAGTGGGTCTGTTATTATAGTATCTCCACAGGGAGAGTCACTGAGTGGGTCTGTTATTATAGTATCTCCACAGGGAGAGTCACTGAGTGGGTCTGTTATTCTAGTATCTCCACAGGGAGAGTCACTGAGTGGGTCTGTTATTATAGTATCACCACAGAGAGAGTCACTGAGTGGATTTGCTATTATAGTATCTCCATAGAGAGAGTCACTGAGTGGATTTGTTATTACAGTATCTGCAAGGGAGAGTCACTGAGTGGGTCTGTTATTATAGTATCTCCACAGGGGGAGTCACTGAATGGGTCTGTTATTATAGTATCTCCACAAGGAGAGTCACTGAGTGTGTCTGTTATTATAGTATCTCCACAGGGAGAGTCACTGAGTGGGTCTGTTATTATAGTATCTCCACAGGGAGAGTCACTGAGTGGGTCTGTTATTAGAGTACCTCCACAGGGAGAGTCACTGAGTGGGTCTGTTATTATAGTATCTCCACAGGGAGTGTCACTGAGTGGGTCTGTTATTAAAGTATCTCCACAGGGAGAGTCACTGAGTGGGTCTGTTCTTAGAATATCTCCAAAGGGAGAGTCACTGAGTGGGTCTGTTCTTGTAGTATCTCCACAGGGAGAGTCACTGAGTGGGTCTGTTATTATAGTATCTCCACAGGGAGAGTCACTGAGTGGGCCTGTTATTACAGTATCTCCACAGGGAAAGTCACTGAGTGGGTCTGTTATTATAGTATCTCCACAGGGAGAGTCACTGAGCGGGTCTGTTATTATGGTATCTCCACAGGGAGAGTCACTGAGTGTGTCTGTTATTATAGTATCTCCACAGGGAGAGTCACTGAGCGGGTCTGTTATTCTCGTATCTCCACAGGGAGAGTCACTGAGTGTGTCTGTTATTATAGTATCTCCACAGGGAGAGTCACTGAGTGGGTCTGTTATTACAGTATCTTCACGGGGAAATTCACTGAGTGGGTCTGTTATTATAGTATCTCCACAGGGAGATTCACTGAGTGGGTCTGTTATTATAGTATCTCCACAAGGAGAGTCACTGAGTGGGTCTGTTGTTCTAGTATCTCCACAGTGACAGTAACTGAGAGGGTCTGTTATTATAGTATCTCCACAGGGAGAGTCACTGAGTGGGTCTGTTATTATAGTGTCTCCACATGGAGAGTCACTGAGTGGGTCTGTTATTATAGTATCTCCACAGGGAGAGTCACTGAGTGGGTCTTTTGTTACAGTATCTCCACAGGGAAAGTCACTGAGTGGGACTGTTATGATAGTATCTCCACAGGGAGAGTCACTGAGTGGGTCTGTTATTATAGTATCTTCACAGAGAGACTCACTGAGTGGGTCTTTTATTATAGTAACTCCACAGGGAAGGTCACTGAGTGGGTCTGTTATTATGGTATCTCCACAGGTAGAGTCACTGAGTGGGTCTGTTATTATAGAATCTCCACAGGGAGAGTCACTGAGTGGGTCTGTTATTATCATATCTCCACAGGGAGAGTCACTGAGCCGGTCTGTTATTATAGTATCTCCACAGGGAGAGTCACTGAGTGGGTCTGTTATTATAGTATCTCCGCAGAGAAAGTAACTTATTGGGTCTGTTGTTATAGTATCTCCACAGGGAGAGTCACTAGTGGGTCAGTTATTATAGTATCTCCACAGGGAGAGTCACTGAGTGGGTCTGTTATTGTAGTATCTCAAGAGGGAGAGTCACTGATTGGGTCTGTTATTATAGTATCTTCACGGGGAAATTCACTGAGTGGGTCTGTTATTATAGTATCTCCACAGGGAGATTCACTGAGTGGGTCTGTTATTATAGTATCTCCACAAGGAGAGTCACTGAGTGGGTCTGTTGTTCTAGTATCTCCACAGTGACAGTAACTGAGAGGGTCTGTTATTATAGTATCTCCACAGGGAGAGTCACTGAGTGGGTCTGTTATTATAGTGTCTCCACATGGAGAGTCACTGAGTGGGTCTGTTATTATAGTATCTCCACAGGGAGAGTCACTGAGTGGGTCTTTTGTTACAGTATCTCCACAGGGAAAGTCACTGAGTGGGACTGTTATGATAGTATCTCCACAGGGAGAGTCACTGAGTGGGTCTGTTATTATAGTATCTTCACAGAGAGACTCACTGAGTGGGTCTGTTATTATAGTAACTCCACAGGGAAGGTCACTGAGTGGGTCTGTTATTATGGTATCTCCACAGGGAGAGTCACTGAGTGGGTCTGTTATTATAGAATCTCCACAGGGAGAGTCACTGAGTGGGTCTGTTATTATCATATCTCCACAGGGAGAGTCACTGAGCGGGTCTGTTATTATAGTATCTCCACAGGGAGAGTCACTGAGTGGGTCTGTTATTATAGTATCTCCGCAGAGAAAGTAACTTATTGGGTCTGTTGTTATAGTATCTCCACAGGGAGAGTCACTAGTGGGTCAGTTATTATAGTATCTCCACAGGGAGAGTCACTGAGTGGGTCTGTTATTGTAGTATCTCAACAGGGAGAGTCACTGATTGGGTCTGTTATTATAGTATCTCGACAGAGAGAGACATTGAGTGGATCTGTTTTTATATTATCACCACAGGGAGTGTCACTGAGTGGATCTGTTATTATAGTATCTCCACAGGGAGAGTCACTGAGTGGGTCTGTTATTATAGTAGCTGCACAGGGAGAGTCACTGAGTGGGACTGTTATTATAGTATCTCCACAGGGAGAGTCACTGAGTGGGTCTGTTATTAGAGTATCTCCACAGGGAGGGTCACTGAGTGGGTCTGTTATTATAGTATCTCCACAGGGAGAGTCACTGAGTGGGTCTGTTCTTATAGTATCTCCACAGGGAGAGTCACTGAGTGGGTCTGTTATTAGAGTATCTCCACAGGGAGAGTCACTGAGTGGGTCTGTCATTATAGTATCTCCATAGGAAGAATCACTGAGTGGGTCTGTTATTATAGTATCTCCACAGGGAGAGTCACTGAGTGGGTCTGTTATTATAGTATCTCCACAGGGAGAGTCACTGAGTGGGCCTGTTATTACAGTATCTCCACAGGGAAAGTCACTGAGTGGGTCTGTTATTATTGTATCTCCACAGGGAGAGTCACTGAGCGGGTCTGTTATTATAGTATCTCCACAGGGAGAGTCACTGAGTGTGTCTGTTATTATAGTATCTCCACAGGGAGAGTCACTGAGCGGGTCTGTTATTATAGTATCTCCACAGGGAGAGTCACTGAGTGTGTCTGTTATTATAGTATCTCCACAGGGAGAGTCACTGAGTGGGTCTGTTATTACAGTATCTTCACGGGGAAATTCACTGAGTGGGTCTGTTATTATAGTATCTCCACAGGGAGATTCGCTGAGTGGGTCTGTTATTATAGTATCTCCACAGGGAGAGTCACTGAGTGGGTCTGTTGTTCTAGTATCTCCACAGTGACAGTAACTGAGAGGGTCTGTTATTATAGTATGTTCACAGGGAGAGTCACTGAGTGGGTCTGTTATTATAGTGTCTCCACATGGAGAGTCACTGAGTGGGTCTGTTATTATAGTATCTCCACAGGGAGAGTCACTGAGTGGGTCTTTTGTTACAGTATCTCCACAGGGAAAGTCACTGAGTGGGACTGTTATGATAGTATCTCCACAGGGAGAGTCACTGAGTGGGTCTGTTATTATAGTATCTTCACAGAGAGACTCACTGAGTGGGTCTGTTATTATAGTAACTCCACAGGGAAGGTCACTGAGTGGGTCTGTTATTATAGTATCTCCACAGGGAGAGTCACTGAGTGGGTCTGTTATTATAGAATCTCCACAGGGAGAGTCACTGAGTGGGTCTGTTATTATCATATCTCCACAGGGAGAGTCACTGAGCGGCTCTGTTATTATAGTATCTCCACAGGGAGAGTCACTGAGTGGATCTGTTTTTATATTATCACCACTGGGAGAGTCACTGAGTGGATCCGTTATTATAGTATCTCCACAGGGAGAGTCACTGAGTGGGTCTGTTATTATAGTATCTCCACAGGGAGAGTCACCGAGTGGGTCTGTTATTATAGTATCTCCACAGGGAGAGTCACTGAGTGGGTCTGTTATTAGAGTATCTACACAGGGAGAGTCACTGAGTGGGTCTGTCATTATAGTATCTCCATAGGAAGAATCACTGAGTGGGTCTGTTATTATAGTATCTCCACAGGGAGAGTCACTGAGTGGGTCTGTTATTATAGCATCTCCACAGGGAGAGTCACTGAGTGGGCCTGTTATTACAGTATCTCCACAGGGAAAGTAACTGAGTGGGTCTGTTATTATAGTAACTCCAGAGGGAAGGTCACTGAGTGGGTCTGTTATTATAGTATCTCCACAGGGAGAGTCACTGAGTGGGTCTGTTATTATATTATCTCCACAGGGAGAGTCACCGAGTGGGTCTGTTATTATAGTATCTCCACAGGGAGAGTCACTGAGTGGGTCTGTTATTAGAGTATCTCCACAGGGAAAGTAACTGAGTGGGTCTGTTATTATAGTATCTCCACAGGGAGAGTCACTGAGCGGGTCTGTTATTATACTATCTCCACAGGGAGAGTCACTGAGTGGGTCTCATATTATAGTATCTCCACAGGGAGAGTCACTGAGTGGGTCTGTTATTATAGTACCTCCACAGGGAGAGTCACTGAGTGGGTCTGTTATTATAGTATCTCCACAGGGAGAGTCACTGAGCGGGTCTGTTATTATAGTATCTCCACAGGGAGAGTCACTGAGTGGGTCTGTTATTATAGTATCTCCGCAGAGAAAGTAACTTATTGGGTCTGTTGTTATAGTATCTCCACAGGGAGAGGCACTGAGTGGGTCTGTTATTATAGTATCTCCACAGGTAGAGTCACTGAGTGGGTCTGTTATTGTAGTATCTCAACAGGGAGAGTCACTGATTGGGTCTGTTATTATAGTATCTCGACAGAGAGAGTCATTGAGTGGATCTGTTTTTATATTATCACCACAGGGAGAGTCACCGAGTGGATCTGTTATTATAGTATCTCCAGAGGGAGAGTCACTGAGTGGGTCTCTTATTATAGTATCTCCACAGGGAGAGTCACTGAGTGGGTCTGTTATTATAGTATCTCCACAGGGAGAGTCACTGAGTGGATCTTTTATTACAGTATCTCCACAGGGAAAGTCACTGAGTGGGACTGTTATGATAGTATCTCCACAGGGAGAGTCACTGAGTGGGTCTGTTATTAGAGTATCTCCACAGGGAGGGTCACTGAGTGGGTCTGTTATTATAGTATCTCCACAGGGAGAGTCACTGAGTGGGTCTGTTATTATAGTATCTCCACAGGGAGAGTCACTGAGTGGGCCTGTTATTACAGTATCTCCACAGGGAAAGTCACTGAGTGGGTCTGTTATTATAGTATCTCCACAGGGAGAGTCACTGAGCGGGTCTGTTATTATAGTATCTCCACAGGGAGAGTCACTGAGTGTGTCTGTTATTATAGTATCTCCACAGGGAGAGTCACTGAGCGGGTCTGTTATTATAGTATCTTCACAGGGAGAGTCACTGAGTGTGTCTGTTATTATAGTATCTCCACAGGGAGAGTCACTGAGTGGGTCTGTTATTACAGTATCTTCACGGGGAAATTCACTGAGTGGGTCTGTTATTATAGTATCTCCACAGGGAGATTCACTGAGTGGGTCTGTTATTATAGTATCTCCACAGGGAGAGTCACTGAGTGGGTCTGTTGTTATAGTATCTCCACAGTGACAGTAACTGAGAGGGTCTGTTATTATAGTATCTCCACAGGGAGAGTCACTGAGTGGGTCTGTTATTATAGTGTCTCCACATGGAGAGTCACTGAGTGGGTCTGTTATTATAGTATCTCCACAGGGAGAGTCACTGAGTGGGTCTTTTATTACAGTATCTCCACAGGGAAAGTCACTGAGTGAGACTGTTATGATAGTATCTCCACAGGGAGAGTCACTGAGTGGGTCTGTTATTATAGTATCTTCACAGAGAGACTCACTGAGTTGGTCTGTTATTATAGTAACTCCACAGGGAAGGTCACTGAGTTGCTCTGTTATTATAGTATCTCCACAGTGAGAGTCACTGAGTGGGTCTGTTATTATAGAATCTCCACAGGGAGAGTCACTGAGTGGGTCTGTTATTGTCGTATCTCCACAGGGAGAGTCACTGAGTGGGTCTGTTGTTAGTGTATCTCCACAGGGAGAGTCACTGAGTGGGACTCATATTAAAGTATCTCCACAGGGATGGTCACTGAGTGGGTCTGTTATTATAGTACCTCCACAGGGAGAGTCACTGAGTGGGTCTGTTATTATAGTATCTCCACAGGGAGAGTCACTGAGCGGGTCTGTTATTATAGAATCTCCACAGGGAGAGTCACTGAGTGGGTCTGTTATTATAGTATCTCCACAGGGAGAGTCACTGAGCGGGTCTGTTATTATAGTATCTCCACAGGGAGAGTCACTGAGTGGGTCTGTTGTTATAGTATCTCCACAGGGAGAGTCACTGAGTGGGTCTGTTATTATAGTATCTCCACAGGTAGAGTCACTGAGTGGGTCTGTGATTGTAGTATCTCAACAGGGAGAGTCACTGATTGGGTCTGTTATTATAGTATCTCCACAGGGAGAGTCACTGAGCGGGTCTGTTATTATAGTATCTCCACAGGGAGAGTCACTGAGTGTGTCTGTTATTATAGTATCTGCACAGGGAGAGTCACTGAGCGGGTCTGTTGTTATAGTATCTCCACAGGGAGAGTCACTGAGTGGGTCTGTTATTATAGTATCTCCACAGGTAGAGTCACTGAGTGGGTCTGTCATTATAGTATCTACACAGGGAGAGTCACTGAGTGGGTCTATTATTATAGTATCTCCACAGGGAGAGTCACTGAGTGGGTCTGTTATTATAGTATCTCAACAGGGAGAGTCACTGATTGGGTCTGTTATTATAGTATCTCGACAGAGAGAGTCATTGAGTGGATCTGTTTTTATATTATCACCACAGGGAGAGTCACTGAGTGGGTCTGGTATTATAGTATCTCCACAGGGAGAGTCACTGAGCGGGTCTGTTATTATAGTATCTCCACAGGGAGAGTCACTGAGTGTGTCTGTTATTATAGTATCTGCACAGGGAGAGTCACTGAGCGGGTCTGTTATTATAGTATCTCCACAGGGAGAGTCACTGAGTGGGTCTGTTATTACAGTATCCTCACAGGGAAATTCACTGAGTGGGTCTGTTGTTATAGTATCTTCACAGGGAGATTCACTGAGTGGGTCTGTTATTATAGTATCTCCACAGGGAGAGTCACTGAGTGGGTCTGTTATTATAGTATCTCCACAGGGAGAGTCACTGAGTGGGTCTGTTATGATAGTATCTCCACAGGGAGAGTCACTGAGTGGGTCTTTTATTACAGTATCTCCGCAGGGAAAGTCACTGAGTGGGACTGTTATGATAGTATCTCCACAGGGAGAGTCACTGAGTGGGTCTGTTATTATAGTATCTTCACAGTGAGACTCACTGAGTGGGTCTGTTGTTAGAGTATCTCCACAGGGAGAGTCACTGAGTGGGTCTCATATTATAGTATCTCCAAAGGGAGAGTGACTGAGTGGGTCTGTTATTATAGTACCTCCACAGGGAGAGTCACTGAGTGGGTCTGTTATTATAGTATCTCCGCAGAGAAAGTAACTTATTGGGTCTGTTGTTATAGTATCTCCACTGGGAGAGTCACTGAGTGGGTCTGTTATTATAGTATCTCCACAGGGAGAGTCACTGAGTGGGTCTGTTATTATAGTATCTCCGCAGAGAAAGTAACTTATTGGGTCTGTTGTTATAGTATCTCCACAGGGAGAGTCACTGAGTGGGTCTCATATTATAGTATCTCCAAAGGGAGAGTGACTGAGTGGGTCTGTTATTATAGTACCTCCACAGGGAGAGTCACTGAGTGGGTCTGTTATTATAGTATCTCCGCAGAGAAAGTAACTTATTGGGTCTGTTGTTATAGTATCTCCACTGGGAGAGTCACTGAGTGGGTCTGTTATTATAGTATCTCCACAGGGAGAGTCACTGAGTGGGTCTGTTATTATAGTATCTCCGCAGAGAAAGTAACTTATTGGGTCTGTTGTTATAGTATCTCCACAGGGAGAGTCACTGAGTGGGTCTGTTATGATAGTATCTCCACAGGGAGAGTCACTGAGTGGGTCTGTTATTAGAGTATCTCCACAGGGACAGTCACTGAGTGGGTCTGTCATTATAGTATCTCCATAGAAAGCATCACTGAGTGGGTCTGTTATTATAGTATCTCCACAGGGAGAGTCACTGAGTGGGTCTGTTATTACAGTATCTTCACGGGGAAATTCACTGAGTTGGTCTGTTATGATAGTATCTCCACAGGGAGATTCACTGAGTGGGTCTGTTATTATAGTATCTCCACAGGGAGAGTCACTGAGTGGGTCTGTTGTTATAGTATCTCCACAGTGACAGTAACTGAGAGGGTCTGTTATTATAGTATCTCCACAGGGAGAGTCACTGAGTGTGTCTGTTATTATAGTGTCTCCACATGGAGAGTCACTGAGTGGGTCTGTTATTATAGTATCTCCACAGGGAGAGTCACTGAGTGGGTCTTTTATTACAGTATCTCCACAGGGAAAGTCACTGAGTGAGACTGTTATGATAGTATCTCCACAGGGAGAGTCACTGAGTGGGTCTGTTATTATAGTATCTTCACAGAGAGACTCACTGAGTTGGTCTGTTATAATAGTAACTCCACAGGGAAGGTCACTGAGTTGCTCTGTTATTATAGTATCTCCACAGTGAGAGTCACTGAGTGGGTCTGTTATTATAGAATCTCCACAGGGAGAGTCACTGAGTGGGTCTGTTATTATCGTATCTCCACAGGGAGAGTCACTGAGTGGGTCTGTTGTTAGAGTATCTCCACAGGGAGAGTCACTGAGTGGGACTCATATTAAAGTATCTCCACAGGGATAGTCACTGAGTGGGTCTGTTATTATAGTACCTCCACAGGGAGAGTCACTGAGTGGGTCTGTTATTATAGTATCTCCACAGGGAGAGTCACTGAGCGGGTCTGTTATTATAGAATCTCCACAGGGAGAGTCATTGAGTGGGTCTGTTATTATAGTATCTCCACAGGGAGAGTCACTGAGCGGGTCTGTTATTATAGTATCTCCACAGGGAGAGTCACTGAGTGGGTCTGTTGTTATAGTATCTCCACAGGGAGAGTCACTGAGTGGGTCTGTTATTATAGTATCTCCACAGGTAGAGTCACTGAGTGGGTCTGTGATTGTAGTATCTCAACAGGGAGAGTCACTGATTGGGTCTGTTATTATAGTATCTCCACAGGGAGAGTCACTGAGCGGGTCTGTTATTATAGTATCTCCACAGGGAGAGTCACTGAGTGTGTCTGTTATTATAGTATCTGCACAGGGAGAGTCACTGAGCGGGTCTGTTGTTATAGTATCTCCACAGGGAGAGTCACTGAGTGGGTCTGTTATTATAGTATCTCCACAGGTAGAGTCACTGAGTGGGTCTGTCATTATAGTATCTACACAGGGAGAGTCACTGAGTGGGTCTATTATTATAGTATCTCCACAGGGAGAGTCACTGAGTGGGTCTGTTATTATAGTATCTCAACATGGAGAGTCACTGATTGGGTCTGTTATTATAGTATCTCGACAGAGAGAGTCATTGAGTGGATCTGTTTTTATATTATCACCACAGGGAGAGTCACTGAGTGGGTCTGGTATTATAGTATCTCCACAGGGAGAGTCACTGAGCGGGTCTGTTATTATAGTATCTCCACAGGGAGAGTCACTGAGTGTGTCTGTTATTATAGTATCTGCACAGGGAGAGTCACTGAGCGGGTCTGTTATTATAGTATCTCCACAGGGAGAGTCACTGAGTGTGTCTGTTATTATAGTATCTCCACAGGGAGAGTCACTGAGTGGGTCTGTTATTACAGTATCCTCACAGGGAAATTCACTGAGTGGGTCTGTTGTTATAGTATCTTCACAGGGAGATTCACTGAGTGGGTCTGTTATTATAGTATCTCCACAGGGAGAGTCACTGAGTGGGTCTGTTATTATAGTATCTCCACAGGGAGAGTCACTGAGTGGGTCTGTTATGATAGTATCTCCACAGGGAGAGTCACTGAGTGGGTCTTTTATTACAGTATCTCCGCAGGGAAAGTCACTGAGTGGGACTGTTATGATAGTATCTCCACAGGGAGAGTCACTGAGTGGGTCTGTTATTATAGTATCTTCACAGAGAGACTCACTGAGTGGGTCTGTTGTTAGAGTATCTCCACAGGGAGAGTCACTGAGTGGGTCTCATATTATAGTATCTCCAAAGGGAGAGTGACTGAGTGGGTCTGTTATTATAGTACCTCCACAGGGAGAGTCACTGAGTGGGTCTGTTATTATAGTATCTCCGCAGAGAAAGTAACTTATTGGGTCTGTTGTTATAGTATCTCCACTGGGAGAGTCACTGAGTGGGTCTGTTATTATAGTATCTCCACAGGGAGAGTCACTGAGTGGGTCTGTTATTATAGTATCTCCGCAGAGAAAGTAACTTATTGGGTCTGTTGTTATAGTATCTCCACAGGGAGAGTCACTGAGTGGGTCTCATATTATAGTATCTCCAAAGGGAGAGTGACTGAGTGGGTCTGTTATTATAGTACCTCCACAGGGAGAGTCACTGAGTGGGTCTGTTATTATAGTATCTCCGCAGAGAAAGTAACTTATTGGGTCTGTTGTTATAGTATCTCCACAGGGAGAGTCACTGAGTGGGTCTGTTATGATAGTATCTCCACAGGGAGAGTCACTGAGTGGGTCTGTTATTAGAGTATCTCCACAGGGACAGTCACTGAGTGGGTCTGTCATTATAGTATCTCCATAGAAAGCATCACTGAGTGGGTCTGTTATTATAGTATCTCCACAGGGAGAGTCACTGAGTGGGTCTGTTATTATAGTATCTCCACAGGGAGAGTCACTGAGTGGGTCTGTTGTTCTAGTATCTCCACAGTGACAGTAACTGAGAGGGTCTGTTATTATAGTATGTCCACAGGGAGAGTCACTGAGTGGGTCTGTTATTATAGTGTCTCCACATGGAGAGTCACTGAGTGGGTCTGTTATTATAGTATCTCCACAGGGAGAGTCACTGAGTGGGTCTTTTGTTACAGTATCTCCACAGGGAAAGTCACTGAGTGGGACTGTTATGATAGTATCTCCACAGGGAGAGTCACTGAGTGGGTCTGTTATTATAGTATCTTCACAGAGAGACTCACTGAGTGGGTCTGTTATTATAGTAACTCCACAGGGAAGGTCACTGAGTGGGTCTGTTATTATAGTATCTCCACAGGGAGAGTCACTGAGTGGGTCTGTTATTATAGAATCTCCACAGGGAGAGTCACTGAGTGGGTCTGTTATTATCATATCTCCACAGGGAGAGTCACTGAGCGGCTCTGTTATTATAGTATCTCCACAGGGAGAGTCACTGAGTGGGTCTGTTATTATAGTATCTCCGCAGAGAACGTAACTTATTGGGTCTGTTGTTATAGTATCTCCACAGGGAGAGTCACTGAGTGGATCTGTTTTTATATTATCACCACTGGGAGAGTCACTGAGTGGATCCGTTATTATAGTATCTCCACAGGGAGAGTCACTGAGTGGGTCTGTTATTATAGTATCTCCACAGGGAGAGTCACCGAGTGGGTCTGTTATTATAGTATCTCCACAGGGAGAGTCACTGAGTGGGTCTGTTATTAGAGTATCTCCACAGGGAGAGTCACTGAGTGGGTCTGTCATTATAGTATCTCCATAGGAAGAATCACTGAGTGGGTCTGTTATTATAGTATCTCCACAGGGAGAGTCACTGAGTGGGTCTGTTATTATAGCATCTCCACAGGGAGAGTCACTGAGTGGGCCTGTTATTACAGTATCTCCACAGGGAAAGTAACTGAGTGGGTCTGTTATTATAGTAACTTCCACAGGGAAGGTCACTGAGTGGGTCTGTTATTATAGTATCTCCACAGGGAGAGTCACTGAGTGGGTCTGTTATTATAGTATCTCCACAGGGAGAGTCACCGAGTGGGTCTGTTATTATAGTATCTCCACAGGGAGAGTCACTGAGTGGGTCTGTTATTAGAGTATCTCCACAGGGAAAGTAACTGAGTGGGTCTGTTATTATAGTATCTCCACAGGGAGAGTCACTGAGCGGGTCTGTTCTTATACTATCTCCACAGGGAGAGTCACTGAGTGGGTCTCATATTATAGTATCTCCACAGGGAGAGTCACTGAGTGGGTCTGTTATTATAGTACCTCCACAGGGAGAGTCACTGAGTGGGTCTGTTATTATAGTATCTCCACAGGGAGAGTCACTGAGCGGGTCTGTTATTATAGTATCTCCACAGGGAGAGTCACTGACTGGGTCTGTTATTATAGTATCTCCGCAGAGAAAGTAACTTATTGGGTCTGTTGTTATAGTATCTCCACAGGGAGAGGCACTGAGTGGGTCTGTTATTATAGTATCTCCACAGGTAGAGTCACTGAGTGGGTCTGTTATTGTAGTATCTCAACAGGGAGAGTCACTAATTGGGTCTGTTATTATAGTATCTCGACAGAGAGAGTCATTGAGTGGATCTGTTTTTATATTATCACCACAGGGAGAGTCACCGAGTGGATCTGTTATTATAGTATCTCCACAGGGAGAGTCACTGAGTGGGTCTCTTATTATAGTATCTCCACAGGGAGAGTCACTGAGTGGGTCTGTTATTATAGTATCTCCACAGGGAGAGTCACTGAGTGGATCTTTTATTACAGTATCTCCACAGGGAAAGTCACTGAGTGGGACTGTTATGATAGTATCTCCACAGGGAGAGTCACTGAGTGGGTCTGTTATTAGAGTATCTCCACAGGGAGGGTCACTGAGTGGGTCTGTTATTATAGTATCTCCACAGGGAGAGTCACTGAGTGGGTCTGTTATTATAGTATCTCCACAGGGAGAGTCACTGAGTGGGTCTGTTATTAGAGTATCTCCACATGGAGAGTCACTGAGTGGGTCTGTCATTATAGTATCTCCATAGGAAGAATCACTGAGTGGGTCTGTTATTATAGTATCTCAACAGGGAGAGTCACTGAGTGGGTCTGTTATTATAGTATCTCCACAGGGAGAGTCACTGAGTGGGCCTGTTATTACAGTATCTCCACAGGGAAAGTCACTGAGTGGGTCTGTTATTATAGTATCTCCACAGGGAGAGTCACTGAGCGGGTCTGTTATTATAGTATCTCCGCAGGGAGAGTCACTGAGTGTGTCTGTTATTATAGTATCTCCACAGGGAGAGTCACTGAGCGGGTCTGTTATTATAGTATCTCCACAGGGAGAGTCACTGAGTGTGTCTGTTATTATAGTATCTCCACAGGGAGAGTCACTGAGTGGGTCTGTTATTACAGTATCTTCACGGGGAAATTCACTGAGTGGGTCTGTTATTATAGTATCTCCACAGGGAGATTCCCTGAGTGGGTCTGTTATTATAGTATCTCCACAGGGAGAGTCACTGAGTGGGTCTGTTGTTATAGTATCTCCACAGTGACAGTAACTGAGAGGGTCTGTTATTATAGTATCTCCACAGGGAGAGTCACTGAGTGGGTCTGTTATTATAGTGTCTCCACATGGAGAGTCACTGAGTGGGTCTGTTATTATAGTATCTCCACAGGGAGAGTCACTGAGTGGGTCTTTTATTACAGTATCTCCACAGGGAAAGTCACTGAGTGAGACTTTTATGATAGTATCTCCACAGGGAGAGTCACTGAGTGGGTCTGTTATTATAGTATCTTCACAGAGAGACTCACTGAGTTGGTCTGTTATTATAGTAACTCCACAGGGAAGGTCACTGAGTTGCTCTGTTATTATAGTATCTCCACAGTGAGAGTCACTGAGTGGGTCTGTTATTATAGAATCTCCACAGGGAGAGTCACTGAGTGGGTCTGTTATTATCGTATCTCCACAGGGAGAGTCACTGAGTGGGTCTGTTGTTAGAGTATCTCCACAGGGAGAGTCACTGAGTGGGACTCATATTAATGTATCTCCACAGGGATAGTCACTGAGTGGGTCTGTTATTCTAGTACCTCCACAGGGAGAGTCACTGAGTGGGTCTGTTATTATAGTATCTCCACAGGGAGAGTCACTGAGCGGGTCTGTTATTATAGAATCTCCACAGGGAGAGTCACTGAGTGGGTCTGTTATTATAGTATCTCCACAGGGAGAGTCACTGAGCGGGTCTGTTATTATAGTATCTCCACAGGGAGAGTCACTGAGTGGGTCTGTTGTTATAGTATCTCCACAGGGAGAGTCACTGAGTGGGTCTGTTATTATAGTATCTCCACAGGTAGAGTCACTGAGTGGGTCTGTGATTGTAGTATCTCAACAGGGAGAGTCACTGATTGGGTCTGTTATTATAGTATCTCCACAGGGAGAGTCACTGAGCGGGTCTGTTATTATAGTATCTCCACAGGGAGAGTCACTGAGTGTGTCTGTTATTATAGTATCTGCACAGGGAGAGTCACTGAGCGGGTCTGTTGTTATAGTATCTCCACAGGGAGAGTCACTGAGTGGGTCTGTTATTATAGTATCTCCACAGGTAGAGTCACTGAGTGGGTCTGTCATTATAGTATCTACACAGGGAGAGTCACTGAGTGGGTCTATTATTATAGTATCTCCACAGGGAGAGTCACTGAGTGGGTCTGTTATTATAGTATCTCAACAGGGAGAGTCACTGATTGGGTCTGTTATTATAGTATCTCGACAGAGAGAGTCATTGAGTGGATCTGTTTTTATATTATCACCACAGGGAGAGTCACTGAGTGGGTCTGGTATTATAGTATCTCCACAGGGAGAGTCACTGAGCGGGTCTGTTATTATAGTATCTCCACAGGGAGAGTCACTGAGTGTGTCTGTTATTATAGTATCTGCACAGGGAGAGTCACTGAGCGGGTCTGTTATTATAGTATCTCCACAGGGAGAGTCACTGAGTGTGTCTGTTATTATAGTATCTCCACAGGGAGAGTCACTGAGTGGGTCTGTTATTACAGTATCCTCACAGGGAAATTCACTGAGTGGGTCTGTTGTTATAGTATCTTCACAGGGAGATTCACTGAGTGGGTCTGTTATTATAGTATCTCCACAGGGAGAGTCACTGAGTGGGTCTGTTATTATAGTATCTCCACAGGGAGAGTCACTGAGTGGGTCTGTTATGATAGTATCTCCACAGGGAGAGTCACTGAGTGGGTCTTTTATTACAGTATCTCCGCAGGGAAAGTCACTGAGTGGGACTGTTATGATAGTATCTCCACAGGGAGAGTCACTGAGTGGGTCTGTTATTATAGTATCTTCACAGAGAGACTCACTGAGTGGGTCTGTTGTTAGAGTATCTCCACAGGGAGAGGCACTGAGTGGGTCTCATATTATAGTATCTCCAAAGGGAGAGTGACTGAGTGGGTCTGTTATTATAGTACCTCCACAGGGAGAGTCACTGAGTGGGTCTGTTATTATAGTATCTCCGCAGAGAAAGTAACTTATTGGGTCTGTTGTTATAGTATCTCCACTGGGAGAGTCACTGAGTGGGTCTGTTATTATAGTATCTCCACAGGGAGAGTCACTGAGTGGGTCTGTTATTATAGTATCTCCGCAGAGAAAGTAACTTATTGGGTCTGTTGTTATAGTATCTCCACAGGGAGAGTCACTGAGTGGGTCTCATATTATAGTATCTCCAAAGGGAGAGTGACTGAGTGGCTCTGTTATTATAGTACCTCCACAGGGAGAGTCACTGAGTGGGTCTGTTATTATAGTATCTCCGCAGAGAAAGTAACTTATTGGGTCTGTTGTTATAGTATCTCCACTGGGAGAGTCACTGAGTGGGTCTGTTATTATAGTATCTCCACAGGGAGAGTCACTGAGTGGGTCTGTTATTATAGTATCTCCGCAGAGAAAGTAACTTATTGGGTCTGTTGTTATAGTATCTCCACAGGGAGAGTCACTGAGTGGGTCTGTTATGATAGTATCTCCACAGGGAGAGTCACTGAGTGGGTCTGTTATTAGAGTATCTCCACAGGGCCAGTCACTGAGTGGGTCTGTCATTATAGTATCTCCATAGAAAGCATCACTGAGTGGGTCTGTTATTATAGTATCTCCACAGGGAGAGTCACTGAGTGGGTCTGTTATTACAGTATCTTCACGGGGAAATTCACTGAGTGGGTCTGTTATTATAGTATCTCCACAGGGAGATTCACTGAGTGGGTCTGTTATTATAGTATCTCCACAGGGAGAGTCACTGAGTGGGTCTGTTGTTATAGTATCTCCACAGTGACAGTAACTGAGAGGGTCTGTTATTATAGTATCTCCACAGGGAGAGTCACTGAGTGGGTCTGTTATTATAGTGTCTCCACATGGAGAGTCACTGAGTGGGTCTGTTATTATAGTATCTCCACAGGGAGAGTCACTGAGTGGGTCTTTTATTACAGTATCTCCACAGGGAAAGTCACTGAGTGAGACTGTTATGATAGTATCTCCACAGGGAGAGTCACTGAGTGGGTCTGTTATTATAGTATCTTCACAGAGAGACTCACTGAGTTGGTCTGTTATTATAGTAACTCCACAGGGAAGGTCACTGAGTTGCTCTGTTATTATAGTATCTCCACAGTGAGAGTCACTGAGTGGGTCTGTTATTATAGAATCTCCACAGGGAGAGTCACTGAGTGGGTCTGTTATTATCGTATCTCCACAGGGAGAGTCACTGAGTGGGTCTGTTGTTAGAGTATCTCCACAGGGAGAGTCACTGAGTGGGACTCATATTAAAGTATCTCCACAGGGATAGTCACTGAGTGGGTCTGTTATTATAGTACCTCCACAGGGAGAGTCACTGAGTGGGTCTGTTATTATAGTATCTCCACAGGGAGAGTCACTGAGCGGGTCTGTTATTATAGAATCTCCACAGGGAGAGTCATTGAGTGGGTCTGTTATTATAGTATCTCCACAGGGAGAGTCACTGAGCGGGTCTGTTATTATAGTATCTCCACAGGGAGAGTCACTGAGTGGGTCTGTTGTTATAGTATCTCCACAGGGAGAGTCACTGAGTGGGTCTGTTATTATAGTATCTCCACAGGTAGAGTCACTGAGTGGGTCTGTGATTGTAGTATCTCAACAGGGAGAGTCACTGATTGGGTCTGTTATTATAGTATCTACACAGGGAGAGTCACTGAGCGGGTCTGTTATTATAGTATCTCCACAGGGAGAGTCACTGAGTGTGTCTGTTATTATAGTATCTGCACAGGGAGAGTCACTGAGCGGGTCTGTTGTTATAGTATCTCCACAGGGAGAGTCACTGAGTGGGTCTGTTATTATAGTATCTCCACAGGTAGAGTCACTGAGTGGGTCTGTCATTATAGTATCTCCACAGGGAGAGTCACTGAGTGTGTCTGTTATTATAGTATCTGCACAGGGAGAGTCACTGAGCGGGTCTGTTATTATAGTATCTCCACAGGGAGAGTGACTGAGTGTGTCTGTTATTATAGTATCTCCACAGGGAGAGTCACTGAGTGGGTCTGTTATTACAGTATCCTCACAGGGAAATTCACTGAGTGGGTCTGTTGTTATATTATCTTCACAGGGAGATTCACTGAGTGGGTCTGTTATTATAGTATCTCCACAGGGAGAGTCACTGAGTGGGTCTGTTATTATAGTATCTCCACAGGGAGAGTCACTGAGTGGGTCTGTTATGATAGTATCTCCACAGGGAGAGTCACTGAGTGGGTCTTTTATTACAGTATCTCCGC
This sequence comes from Heterodontus francisci, assembly GCF_036365525.1. NCBI lineage: Eukaryota > Metazoa > Chordata > Chondrichthyes > Heterodontiformes > Heterodontidae > Heterodontus > Heterodontus francisci. The sequence goes on from NC_090391.1 coordinate 49,060,589, forward strand.
AGGGAAAGTCACTGAGTGGGACTGTTATGATAGTATCTCCACAGGGAGAGTCACTGAGCGGGTCTGTTATTATAGTATCTCCACAGGGAGAGTCACTGAGTGGGTCTGTTGTTATAGTATCTCCACAGGGAGAGTCACTGAGTGGGTCTGTTATTATAGTATCTCCACAGGTAGAGTCACTGAGTGGGTCTGTGATTGTAGTATCTCAACAGGGAGAGTCACTGATTGGGTCTGTTATTATAGTATCTACACAGGGAGAGTCACTGAGCGGGTCTGTTATTATAGTATCTCCACAGGGAGAGTCACTGAGTGTGTCTGTTATTATAGTATCTGCACAGGGAGAGTCACTGAGCGGGTCTTTTGTTATAGTATCTCCACAGGGAGAGTCACTGAGTGGGTCTGTTATTATAGTATCTCCACAGGTAGAGTCACTGAGTGGGTCTGTCATTATAGTATCTCCACAGGGAGAGTCACTGAGTGTGTCTGTTATTATAGTATCTGCACAGGGAGAGTCACTGAGCGGGTCTGTTATTATAGTTTCTCCACAGGGAGAGTCACTGAGTGTGTCTGTTATTATAGTATCTCCACAGGGAGAGTCACTGAGTGGGTCTGTTATTACAGTATCCTCACAGGGAAATTCACTGAGTGGGTCTGTTGTTATAGTATCTTCACAGGGAGATTCACTGAGTGGGTCTGTTATTATAGTATCTCCACAGGGAGAGTCACTGAGTGGGTCTGTTATTATAGTATCTCCACAGGGAGAGTCACTGAGTGGGTCTGTTATGATAGTATCTCCACAGGGAGAGTCACTGAGTGGGTCTTTTATTACAGTATCTCCGCAGGGAAAGTCACTGAGTGGGACTGTTATGATAGTATCTCCACAGGGAGAGTCACTGAGTGGGTCTGTTATTATAGTATCTTCACAGAGAGACTCACTGAGTGGGTCTGTTGTTAGAGTATCTCCACAGGGAGAGTCACTGAGTGGGTCTCATATTATAGTATCTCCAAAGGGAGAGTGACTGAGTGGGTCTGTTATTATAGTACCTCCACAGGGAGAGTCACTGAGTGGGTCTGTTATTATAGTATCTCCGCAGAGAAAGTAACTTATTGGGTCTGTTGTTATAGTATCTCCACTGGGAGAGTCACTGAGTGGGTCTGTTATTATAGTATCTCCACAGGGAGAGTCACTGAGTGGGTCTGTTATTATAGTATCTCCGCAGAGAAAGTAACTTATTGGGTCTGTTGTTATAGTATCTCCACAGGGAGAGTCACTGAGTGGGTCTCATATTATAGTATCTCCAAAGGGAGAGTGACTGAGTGGGTCTGTTATTATAGTACCTCCACAGGGAGAGTCACTGAGTGGGTCTGTTATTATAGTATCTCCGCAGAAAAAGTAACTTATTGGGTCTGTTGTTATAGTATCTCCACTGGGAGAGTCACTGAGTGGGTCTGTTATTATAGTATCTCCACAGGGAGAGTCACTGAGTGGGTCTGTTATTATAGTATCTCCGCAGAGAAAGTAACTTATTGGGTCTGTTGTTATAGTATCTCCACAGGGAGAGTCACTGAGTGGGTCTGTTATGATAGTATCTCCACAGGGAGAGTCACTGAGTGGGTCTGTTATTAGAGTATCTCCACAGGGACAGTCACTGAGTGGGTCTGTCATTATAGTATCTCCATAGAAAGCATCACTGAGTGGGTCTGTTATTATAGTATCTCCACAGGGAGAGTCACTGAGTGGGTCTGTTATTATAGTATCTCCACAGGGAGAGTCACTGAGTGGGTCTGTTATTATAGTATCTCCACAGGGAAAGTCACTCAGTGGGTCTGTTATTATAGTATCTCCACAGGGAGAGTCACTGAGTGGATCTGTTATTATAGTATCTCCATAGGAAGCGTTACTGAGTGGGTCTGTTATTATAGTATCTCCACAGGGAGAGTCACATAGTGGGTCTGTTATTATAGTATCTCCACAGGGAGAGTCACTGAGTGGGCCTGTTTTTACAGTATCTCCAAAGGGAAAGTCACTGAGTGGGTCTGTTATTATAGTATCTCCACAGGGAGAGTCACTGAGTGGGTCTGTTATTATAGTATCTCCACAGGGAAAGTCACTGAGTGGGTCTGTTATTATAGTATCTCCACAGGGAGAGTCACTGAGTGGGCCTGTTATTACAGTATCTCCACAGGGAAAGTCACTGAGTGGGTCTGTTATTATAGTATCTCCACAGGGAGAGTCACTGAGTGGGTCTGTTATTATAGTATCTCCACACGGAAAGTCACTGAGTGGGTCTGCTATTATAGTATCTCCACAGGGAGAGTCACTGAGTGGGTCTGTTATTATAGTATCTCCATAGGAAGCGTTACTGAGTGGGTCTGTTATTATAGTATCTCCACAGGGAGAGTCACATAGTGGGTCTGTTATTATAGTATCTCCACAGGGAGAGTCACTGAGTGGGTCTGTTTTTGTAGTATCTCCACAGGGAAAGTCACTGAGTGGGTCTGTTATTATAGTATCTCCACAGGGAGAGTCACTAAGTGGGTCTGTTATTACAGTATCTCCACAGGGAGAGTCACTCAGTTTGTCTGTTTTTTTGTATCTCCACATGGAGAGTCACTGAGTGGGTCTGTTGTTATAGTATCTCCACAGGGATAGTCACTGAGTGGGTCTCATATTATAGTATCTCCACAGGGAGAGTCACTGAGTGGGTCTGTTATTATAGTATCTCCACAGGGAGAGTCTCTGAGTGGGTCTGTTATTATAGTATCTCCACAGGGAGAGTCCCTGAACGGGTCTGTTATTATAGTATCTGCACAGGGAGAGTCACTGAGTGGGTCTGTTATTATAGTATCTCCTCAGAGAAAGTAACTTATTGGGTCAGTTGTTATAGTATCTCCACAGGCAGAGTCACTGAGTGGATCTGTTATTTTAGTATCTCCACAGGGAGAGTCGCTGAGTGGGTCAGTTATTATAGTATCTCCGCAGAGAAAGTAACTTATTGGGTCTGATATTATAGTATCTCCACAGGGAGAGTCACTGCGTGGGCCTGTTATTACAGTATCTCCACAGGGAAAGTCACTGAGTGGGTCTGTTATTATAGTATCTCCACAGGGAGAGTCACTGAGTGGGTCTGTTATTATAGTATCTCCACAGGGAGAGTCACTCAGTTTGACTGTTATTATTGTATCTCCACAGGGAGAGTCACTGAGTGTGTCTGTTATTACAGTATCTCCACAGGGAAAGTCTCTGAGTGGGTCTGTTATTATAGTATCTCCACTGGCAGAGTCACTGAGTGGGTCTGTTATTATAGTATCTCCACAGAGAGAGTCACTGAGTGGATCTGTTATTATAATATCTCCACAGGGAGAGTCACTGAGTGGGTCTGTTATTATAGTATCTCCACAGGGAGAGTCACTGAGTGGGTCTGTTCTTATAGTATCGCCACAGGGAGAGTCACTGAGTGGGTCTGTTATTATAGTATCTCTACAGGGAGCGGGTCTGTTATTATAGTGTCTCCAAAGAGAGAGTCACTGAATGGATCTCTTATTATTGTATGTCCACAGGGAGAGTCACAGAGTGGGTCTATTATTATAGTATCTCCACATGGAGAATCATTGAGTGGGTCTGTTATTATTGTTTCTCCACAGGGAGAGTCTCTGAGTTGGTCTGTTCTTATAGTATCTCCACAGGGAGAGTCACTGAGTGGGTCTGTTATTATAGTATCTCCACAGGGAGAGTCACTGAGTGGGTCTGTTATGATAGTATCTCCACAGAGAGAGTCATTGAGTGGATCTGTTATTACAGTATCTCCACAGGGAGAGTCACTACGTGGGTCTGTTATAATAGTATCTCCACAGGGAGAGTCACTGAGTGGGTCTGTTATTACAGTATCTCCACAGGGACAGTCATTGAGTGGATCTGTTATTGTCGTATCTCCACAGGGAGAGTCACTGAGTGTGTCTGTTATTATAGTATCTCCACAGGGAGAGTCACTGCGTGGGTCTGTTATTATAGTATCTCCACAGAGAGAGTCACTGAGTGGATCTGTTATGATAGGATCTCCACAGGGAGAGTCACTGAGTGGGTCTGTTATTATAGTATCTCCACAGGGAGAGTCACTGAGTTGTTCTGTTATTATAGTATCTCCACATGGAGAGTCACTGATTGGATCTGTTACTATAGTATCTCCACAGGGAGAGTCACTGAGTGGGTCTGTGATGAAAGTATCTCCAGAGGGAGAGCAACTGAGTGGGTCTGTTATTATAGTATCTCCACAGGGAGAGTCACTGAGTGTGTCTGTTATTATAGTATCTCCACAGGGAGAGTCACTGAGTGGGTCTGTTATTATAGTATCTCCACAGGTAGAGTCACTGAGTGGGTCTGTCATTATAGTATCTCCACAGGGAGAGTCACTGAGTGGGTCTGTTATTATAGTATCTCCACAGGCAGAGTCACTGAGTGGGTCTGTAATTATAGTATCTCTACTTGGAGCGGGTCTGTTATTATAGTGTCTCCAAAGAGAGAGTCACTGAATGGATCTGTTATTATTGTATGTCCACAGGGAGAGTCAGAGAGTGGGTCTGTTATTATAGTATCTCCACATGGAGAGTCACTGAGTGGGTCTGTTATTATTGTTTCTCCACAGGGAGAGTTTCTGAGTTGGTCTGTTATTATGGTATCTCCACAGGGAGAGGGTCTGTTATTATAGTATCTCCACAGGGAGAGTCACTGAGTGGGTCTGTTATTATAGTATCTCCACAGGGAGAGTCACTGCGTGGGTCTGTTATTATCATATCTCCACAGGGAGAGTCACTGAGTGGGTCTGTTATTATAGTATCTCCACAGAGAGAGTCATTGAGTGGATCTGTTATTATAGTATCTCCACAGGGGGAGTCACTGAGTGGGTCTGTTATTATAGTATCTCCACAGGGAGAGTCACTGAGTGGGTCTGTTATTATAGCATCTCCATAGGAAGCGTCACTGAGTGGGTCTTTAATTAATGTATCTCCACAGGGAGAGTCACTACGTGGGTCTGTTATTATAGTATCTCCACAGGGAGAGTCACTGAGTTGTTCTGTTATTATAGTATCTCCACATGGAGAGTCACTGATTGGATCTGTTATTATAGTATCTCCACAGGGAGAGTCACTGAGTGGGTCTGTGATGAAAGTATCTCCAGAGGGAGAGCAACTGAGTGGGTCTGTTATTATAGTATCTCCACAGGGAGAGTCACTGAGTGGGTCTGTTATTATAGTATCTCCACAGGGAGAGTCACTGAGTGGGTCTGTTATTATAGTATCTACACAGGTAGAGTCACTGAGTGGGTCTGTCATTATAGTATCTCCACAGGGAGAGTCACTGAGTGGGTCTGTTATTATCGTTTCTCCACAGGGAGAGTTTCTGAGTTGGTCTGTTATTATGGTATCTCCACAGGGAGAGGGTCTGTTATTATAGTATCTCCACAGGGAGAGTCACTGCGTGGGTCTGTTATTATAGTATCTCCACAGAGAGAGTCATTGAGTGGATCTGTTATTATAGTATCTCCACAGGGAGAGTCACTGAGTGGGTCTGTTATTATAGTATCTCCACAGGGAGAGTCACTGAGTGGGTCTGTTATTATAGCATCTCCATCGGAAGCGTCACTGAGTGGGTCTTTAATTAATGTATCTCCACAGGGAGAGTCACTACGTGGGTCTGTTATTATAGTATCTCCACAGGGAGAGTCACTGAGTGGGTCTGTTATTACAGTATCTCCACAGGGACAGTCATTGAGTGGATCTGTTATTGTCGTATCTCCACAGGGAGAGTCACTGAGTGTGTCTGTTATTATAGTATCTCCACAGGGGGAGTCACTGCGTGGGTCTGTTATTATAGTATCTCCACAGAGAGAGTCACTGAGTGGATCTGTTATGATAGGATCTCCACAGGGAGAGTCACTGAGTGGGTCTGTTATTATAGTATCTCCACAGGGAGAGTCACTGAGTGGGTCTGTTATTCTAGTAGCTCCACAGGGGGAGTTTTTGTGTTGGTCTGTTATTATAGTATCTCCACAGGGAGAGTCACTGAGTGGGTCTGTTATTATAGTATCTCCACAGGGAGAGTCACTGAGTGGGTCTGTTATTATAGTATCTCCACAGGGAGAGTCACTGAGTGGGTCTGTTATTCTAGTACCGCCACAGGGAGAGTCACTGAGTGGGTCTGTTATTATAGTATCTCTACAGGGAGCGGGTCTGTTATTATAGTGTCTCCAAAGAGAGAGTCACTGAATGGATCTGTTATTATTGTATGTCCACAGGGAGAGTCACAGAGTGGGTCTGTTATTATAGTATCTCCACATGGAGAGTCATTGAGTGGGTCTGTTATTATTGTTTCTCCACAGGGAGAGTCTCTGAGTTGGTCTGTTCTTATAGTATCTCCACAGGGAGAGTCAGTGAGTGGGTCTGTTATTATAGTATCTCCACAGGGAGAGTCACTGCGTGGATCTGTTATTATCATATCTCCACAGGGAGAGTCACTGAGTGGGTCTGTTATGATAGTATCTCCACAGAGAGAGTCATTGAGTGGATCTGTTATTATAGTATCTCCACAGGGAGAGTCACTTCGTGGATCTGTTATTGTAGTATCTCCACAGGGAGAGTCACTGAGTGGGTCTGTTATTACAGTATCTCCACAGGGACAGTCATTGAGTGGATCTGTTATTGTCGTATCTCCACAGGGAGAGTCACTGAGTGTGTCTGTTATTATAGTATCTCCACAGGGAGAGTCACTGCGTGGGTCTGTTATTATAGTATCTCCACAGAGAGAGTCACTGAGTGGATCTGTTATGATAGGATCTCCACAGGGAGAGTCACTGAGTGGGTCTGTTATTATAGTATCTCCACAGGGAGAGTCACTGAGTTGTTCTGTTATTATAGTATCTCCACATGGAGAGTCACTGATTGGATCTGTTATTATAGTATCTCCACAGGGAGAGTCACTGAGTGGGTCTGTGAAGAAAGTATCTCCAGAGGGAGAGCAACTGAGTGGGTCTGTTATTATAGTATCTCCACAGGGAGAGTCACTGAGTGGGTCTGTTATTATAGTATCTCCACAGGGAGAGTCACTGAGTGGGTCTGTTATTATAGTATCTCCACAGGTAGAGTCACTGAGTGGGTCTGTTATTATAGTATCTCCACAGGGAGAGTCACTGAGTGGGTCTGTGATGAAAGTATCTCCAGAGGGAGAGCAACTGAGAGGGTCTGTTATTATAGTATCTCCACAGGGAGAGTCACTGAGTGGGTCTGTTATTATAGTATCTCCACAGGGAGAGTCACTGAGTGGGTCTTTTATTATAGTATCTCCAGAGGGAGAGTCACTGAGTGGGTCTGTTATTATAGTATCTCCACAGGGAGAGTCACTGAGTGGGTCTGTTATTATAGTATCTCCACAGGGAGAGTCACTGAGTGGGTCTGTTATTATAGTATCTCCACAGGCAGAGTCACTGAGTGGGTCTGTAATTATAGTATCTCTACTGGGAGCGGGTCTGTTATTATAGTGTCTCCAAAGAGAGAGTCACTGAATGGATCTGTTATTATTGTATGTCCACAGGGAGAGTCAGGGAGTGGGTCTGTTATTATAGTATCTCCACATGGAGAGTCACTGAGTGGGTCTGTTATTATTGTTTCTCCACAGGGAGAGTCTCTGAGTTGGTCTGTTATTATAGTATCTCCACAGGGAGAGGGTCTGTTATTATAGTATCTCCACAGGGAGAGTCACTGAGTGGGTCTGTTATTATAGTATCTCCACAGGGAGAGTCACTGCGTGGGTCTGTTATTATCATATCTCCACAGGGAGAGTCACTGAGTGGGTCTGTTATTATAGTATCTCCACAGAGAGAGTCATTGAGTGGATCTGTTATTATAGTATCTCCACAGGGAGAGTCACTGAGTGGGTCTGTTATTATAGTATCTCCACAGGGAGAGTCACTGAGTGGGTCTGTTATTATAGCATCTCCATAGGAAGCGTCACTGAGTGGGTCTTTAATTAATGTATCTCCACAGGGAGAGTCACTACGTGGGTCTTTTATTATAGTATCTCCACAGGGAGAGTCACTGAGTGGGTCTGTTATTACAGTATCTCCACAGGGACAGTCATTGAGTGGATCTGTTATTGTCGTATCTCCACAGGGAGAGTCACTGAGTGTGTCTGTTATTATAGTATCTCCACAGGGAGAGTCACTGCGTGGGTCTGTTATTATAGTATCTCCACAGAGAGAGTCACTGAGTGGATCTGTTGTGATAGGATCTCCACAGGGAGAGTCACTGAGTGGGTCTGTTATTATAGTATCTCCACAGGGAGAGTCACTGAGTGGGTCTGTTATTCTAGTAGCTACACAGGGGGAGTTTTTGTGTTGGTCTGTTATTATAGTATCTCCACAGGGAGAGTCACTGAGTGGGTCTGTTATTATAGTATCTCCACAGGGAGAGTCACTGAGTGGGTCTGTTATTATAGTATCTCCACAGGGAGAGTCACTGAGTGGGTCTGTTATTCTAGTAGCTCCACAGGGGGAGTTTTTGTGTTGGTCTGTTATTATAGTATCTCCACAGGGAGAGTCACTGAGTGGGTCTGTTATTATAGTATCTCCACAGGGAGAGTCACTGAGTGGGTCTGTTATTATGGTATCTCCAGAGGGAGAGTCACTGAGTGTGTCTGCTATTATAGTGTCTCCACTGGGGGAGTCACCGAATGGATCTGTTATTATTGTTTCTGCACAGGGAGAGTTTTTGTGTTGGTCTGTTATTATAGTATCTCCACAGGGAGAGTCACTGAGTGGGTCTGTTATTATAGTATCTCCACAGGGAGAGTCACTGAGTGGGTCTGTTATTATAGTATCTCCACAGGGAGAGTCACTGAGTGGGTCAGTTATTATAGTATCTCCACAGGGAGAGTCACTGAGTGGGTCTGTTATTATAGTATCTCCACAGGGAGAGTCACTGAGTGGGTCTGTTATTATAGTGTCTCCACTGGGAGAGTCACCGAATGGATCTGTTATTATTGTTTCTCCACAGGGAGAGTCACTGAGTGGGTCTGTTATTATAGTATCTCCACATGGAGAGTCACTGAGTGGGTCTGTTATTATTGTTTCTGCACAGGGAGAGTTTCTGAGTTGGTCTGTTATTGTAGTATCTCCACAGGGAGTGGGTCTGTTATTATAGTATCTCCACAGGGAGAGTCACTGAGTGGGTCTGTTATTACAGTATCTCCACAGGGAGTGTCACTGAGTGGGTCTGTTATTATAGTATTTCCACAGGGAGAGTCACTGAGTGGGTCTGTTATTATAGTTTCTCCACAGAGAGAGTCACTGAGTGGATCTGTTATTTTAGTATCTCCACAGGGAGAGTCACTGAGTGGCTCTGTTATTATAGTATCTCCACCGTGAGAGTCACTGAGTGGGTCTGTGATGAAAGTATCTCCAGAGGGAGAGCAACTGAGTGGGTCTGTTATTATAGTATCTCCACAGGGAGAGTCACTGAGTGGGTCTGTTATTATAGTATCTCCACAGGGAGAGTCACTGAGTGGGTCTGTTATTCTAGTAGCTCCACAGGGGGAGTTTTTGTGTTGGTCTGTTATTATAGTATCTCCACAGGGAGAGTCACTGAGTGGGTCTGTTATTATAGTATCTCCACAGGGAGAGTCACTGAGTGGGTCTGTTATTATAGTATCTCCACAGGGAGAGTCACTGAGTGGGTCAGTTATTATAGTATCTCCACAGGGAGACTCACTGAGTGGGTCTGTTATTATAGTATCTCCACAGGGAGAGTCACTGAGTGGGTATGTTATTATCGTATCTCCAGAGGGAGAGTCACTGAGTGTGTCTGCTATTATAGTGTCTCCACTGGGAGAGTCACCGAATGGATCTGTTATTATTGTTTCTCCACAGGGAGAGTCACTGAGTGGGTCTGTTATTATAGTATCTCCACATGGAGAGTCACTGAGTGGGTCTGTTATTATTGTTTCTGCACAGGGAGAGTTTCTGAGTTGGTCTGTTATTGTAGTATCTCCACAGGGAGTGGGTCTGTTATTATAGTATCTCCACAGGGAGAGTCACTGAGTGGGTCTGTTATTACAGTATCTCCACAGGGAGTGTCACTGAGTGGGTCTGTTATTATAGTATTTCCACAGGGAGAGTCACTGAGTGGGTCTGTTATTATAGTATCTCCAGAGAGAGAGTCACTGAGTGGATCTGTTATTATAGTATCTCCACAGGCAGAGTCACTGAGTGGCTCTGTTATTATAGTATCTCCACAGGGAGAGTCACTGAGTGGGTCAGTTATTATAGTATCTCCACAGGGAGAGTCACTGAGTCGGTCTGTTATTCTAGTAGCTCCACAGGGGGAGTTACTGAGTGGGTCTGTTATTATAGTATCTCCACAGGGAGAGTCACTGAGTGGGTCAGTTATTATAATATCTCCACAGGGAGAGTCACTGAGTGGGTCTGTTATTATAGTATCTCCAGAGGGAGAGTCACTGAGTGTGTCTGCTATTATAGTGTCTCCACTGGGAGAGTCACCGAATGGATCTGTTATTATTGTTTCTCCACAGGGAGAGTCACTGAGTGGGTCTGTTATTATAGTATCTCCACATGGAGAGTCACTGAGTGGGTCTGTTATTATTGTTTCTGCACAGGGAGAGTTTCTGAGTTGGTCTGTTATTGTAGTATCTCCACAGGGAGAGTCACTGAGAGGGTCTGTTATTACAGTATCTCCACAGGGAGTGTCACTGAGTGGGTCTGTTATTATAGTATTTCCACAGGGAGAGTCACTGAGTGGGTCTGTTATTGTAGTATCTCCACAGAGAGAGTCACTGAGTGGATCTGTTATTATAGTATCTCCACAGGGAGAGTCACTGAGTGGCTCTGTTATTATAGTATCTCCACAGGGAGAGTCACTGAGTGGGTCTGTGATGAAAGTATCTCCAGAGGGAGAGCATCTGAGTGGGTCTGTTATTATAGCATCTCCGTAGGAAGCGTCACTGAGTGGGTCTGTAATTAATGTATCTCCACAGGGAGAGTCACTACGTGGGTCTGTTATTATAGTATCTCCACAGGGAGAGTCACTGAGTGGATCTGTTATTATAGTATCTCCACAGGGAGAGTCACTGAGTGGCTCTGTTATTATAGTATCTCCACAGGGAGAGTCACTGAGTGGATCTGTTATTATAGTATCTCCACAGGGAGAGTCACTGAGTGTGTCTGTTATTATAGCATCTCCATAGGAAGCGTCACTGAGTGGGTCTGTTATTACAGTATCTCCACAGGGAGTGTCACTGAGTGGGTCTGTTATTATGGTATTTCCACAGGGAGAGTCACTGAGTGGATCTGTTATTATAGTATCTCCACAGAGAGAGTCATTGAGTGGATCTGTTATTATAGTATCTCCACAGGGAGAGTCACTGAGTGGATCTGTTATTATAGTATCTCCACAGGGAGAGTCACTGAGTGGGTCTGTTATTATAGCATCTCCATAGGAAGCGTCACTGAGTGGGTCTGTAATTAATGTATCTCCAAAGGGAGAGTCACTACGTGGGTCTGTTATTATAATATCTCCACAGGGAGAGTCACTGAGTGGGTCTGTTATTATAGTATCTCCACAGGGAGAGTCACTGCGTGGGTCTGTTATTATAGTATCTCCACAGAGAGAGTCACTGAGTGGGTCTGTTATTATAGTATCGCCACAGGGATAGACACTGATAGGGTCTGTTATTATAGTATCTCCTCAGGGCGAGGCTCTGTTATTATAGTATCTTCACAGGGAGAGTCACTGACTGGGTCTGTTATTATAGTGCCTCCACATGGAGAGTCACAGAGTGGGTCTGCTATTATAGTATCTCCACATGGAGAGTCACTGAGTGGGTCTGTTATTATTGTTTCTCCACAGGGAGAGTCTCTGAGTTGGTCTGTTATTATAGTATCTCCACAGGGAGAGGGTCTGTTATTATAGTATCTCCACAGGGAGAGTCACTGAGTGGGTCTATTATTATAGTATCTCCACAGGGAGAGTCACTGCGTGGGTCTGTTATTATCATATCTCCACAGGGAGAGTCACTGAGTGGGTCTGTAATTAATGTATCTCCACAGGGAGAGTCACGATGTGGGTCTGTTATTATAGTATCTCCACAGGGAGAGTCACTGAGTGGCTCTGTTGTTATAGTGGCTCCACAGGGAGTGTCATTGAGTGGGTCTGTTATTATAGTATCTCCACAGGGAGAGTCAGTGAGTGGGTCTGTTATTATAGTATCTCCACAGGGAGAGTCACTGAGTGGGTCTGTTATTATAGTATCTCCACAGGGAGAGTCACTGAGTGGGTCAGTTATTATAGTATCTCCACAGGGAGACTCACTGAGTGGGTCTGTTATTATAGTATCTCCACAGGGAGAGTCACTGAGTGGGTCTGTTATTATAGTATCTCCAGAGGGAGAGACACTAAGTGTGTCTGCTATTCTTGTGTCTCCGCTGGGAGAGTCACCGAATGGATCTGTTATTATTGTTCCTCCACAGGGAGAGTCACTGAGTGGGTCTGTTATTATAGTATCTCCACATGGAGAGTCACTGAGTGGGTCTGTTATTATTGTTTCTGCACAGGGAGAGTTTCTGAGTTGGTCTGTTATTACAGTATCTCCACAGGGAGTGGGTCTGTTATTATAGTATCTCCACAGGGAGAGTCACTGAGTGGCTCTGTTATTATAGTATCTCCACAGGGAGAGTCACTGAGTGGGTCTTTTATCACAGTATCTCCACAGGGGGAGTCACTGACTGGGTCTGTTATTATTGTTTCTCCACAGGGAGAGTCTCTAAGTTGGTCTGTTATTATAGTATCTCCACAGGGCGAGGGTCTGTTATTATAGTATCTCCACAGGGAGAGTCACTGAGTGGGTCTGTTATTATAGTATCTCCACAGGGAGAGCCACTGACTGGGTCTGTTATTATAGTATCTCCACAGGGAGAGTCACTGAGTGGGTCTGTTATTATAGTATCTCCACAGGGAGAGTCACTGAGTGGGTGAGTTATTATAGTATCTCCACAGGGAGACTCACTGAGTGGGTCTGTTATTTTTGTATCTTCACAGGGAGAATCACTGAGTGGGTCTGTTATTATAGTATCTCCAGAGGGAGAGACACTGAGTGTGTCTGCTATTATAGTGTCTCCACTGGGAGAGTCACCGAATGGATCTGTTATTATTGTTTCTCCAGAGGGAGAGTCACTGAGTGGGTCTGTTATTATAGTATCTCCACATGGAGAGTCACTGAGTGGGTCTGTTATTATTGTTTCTGCACAGGGAGAGTTTCTGAGTTGGTCTGTTATTGTAGTATCTCCACAGGGAGTGGGTCTGTTATTACAGTATCTCCACAGGGAGTGTCACTGAGTGGGTCTGTTAATATAGTATTTCCACAGGGTGAGTCACTGAGTGGGTCTGTTATTACAGTATCTCCACAGAGAGAGTCACTGTGTGGATCTGTTATTATAGCATCTCCACAGGGAGAGTCATTGAGTGGATCTGTTATTATAGTATCTCCACAGGGAGAGTCACTGAGTGGGTCTGTTATGAAAGTATCTCCACAGGGAGAGTCACTGAGTGGGTCTGTTATTATAGCATCTCCATAGGAAGCGTCACTGAGTGGGTCTTTAATTAATGTATCTCCACAGGGAGAGTCACTACGTGGGACTGTTATTATAGTATCTCCACAGGGAGAGTCACTGAGTGGGTCTGTTATTACAGTATCTCCACAGGGACAGTCATTGAGTGGATCTGTTATTGTCGTATCTCCACAGGGAGAGTCACTGAGTGGGTCTTTTATTATAGTATCTCCACAGGGAGAGTCACTGCGTGGGTCTGTTATTATAGTATCTCCACAGAGAGAGTCACTGAGTGGATCTGTTATGATAGGATCTCCACAGGGAGAGTCACTGAGTGGGTCTGTTATTATAGTATCTTCACAGGGAGAGTCACTGAGTGGGTCTGTTATTCTAGTAGCTCCACAGGGGGAGTTTTTGTGTTGGTCTGTTATTATAGTATCTCCACAGGGAGAGTCACTGAGTGGGTCTGTTATTATAGTATCTCCACAGGGAGAGTCACTGAGTGGGTCTGTTATTATAGTATCTCCACAGGGAGAGTCACTGAGTGGGTCTGTTATTCTAGTAGCTCCACAGGGGGAGTTTTTGTGTTGGTCTGTTATTATAGTATCTCCACAGGGAGAGTCACTGAGTGGGTCTGTTATTATAGTATCTCCACAGGGAGAGTCACTGAGTGGGTCTGTTATTATGGTATCTCCAGAGGGAGAGTCACTGAGTGTGTCTGCTATTATAGTGTCTCCACTGGGGGAGTCACCGAATGGATCTGTTATTATTGTTTCTGCACAGGGATAGTTTTTGTGTTGGTCTGTTATTATAGTATCTCCACAGGGAGAGTCACTGAGTGGGTCTGTTATTATAGTATCTCCACAGGGAGAGTCACTGAGTGGGTCTGTTATTATAGTATCTCCACAGGGAGAGTCACTGAGTGGGTCAGTTATTATAGTATCTCCACAGGGAGAGTCACTGAGTGGGTCTGTTATTATAGTATCTCCACAGGGAGAGTCACTGAGTGGGTCTGTTATTATAGTGTCTCCACTGGGAGAGTCACCGAATGGATCTGTTATTATTGTTTCTCCACAGGGAGAGTCACTGAGTGGGTCTGTTATTATAGTATCTCCACATGGAGAGTCACTGAGTGGGTCTGTTATTATTGTTTCTGCACAGGGAGAGTTTCTGAGTTGGTCTGTTATTGTAGTATCTCCACAGGGAGTGGGTCTGTTATTATAGTATCTCCACAGGGAGAGTCACTGAGTGGGTCTGTTATTACAGCATCTCCACAGGGAGTGCACTGAGTGGGTCTGTTATTATAGTATTTCCACAAGGAGAGTCACTGAGTGGGTCTGTTATTATAGTTTCTCCACAGAGAGAGTCACTGAGTGGATCTGTTATTTCAGTATCTCCACAGGGAGAGTCACTGAGTGGCTCTGTTATTATAGTATCTCCACCGTGAGAGTCACTGAGTGGGTCTGTGATGAAAGTATCTCCAGAGGGAGAGCAACTGAGTGGGTCTGTTATTATAGTATCTCCACTGGGAGAGTCACTGAGTGGGTCTGTTATTATAGTATCTCCACAGGGAGAGTCACTGAGTGGGTCTGTTATTCTAGTAGCTCCACAGGGGGAGTTTTTGTGTTGGTCTGTTATTATAGTATCTCCACAGGGAGAGTCACTGAGTGGGTCTGTTATTATAGTATCTCCACAGGGAGAGTCACTGAGTGGGTCTGTTATTATAGTATCTCCACAGGGAGAGTCACTGAGTGGGTCAGTTATTATAGTATCTCCACAGGGAGACTCACTGAGTGGGTCTGTTATTATAGTATCTCCACAGGGAGAGTCACTGAGTGGGTCTGTTATTATCGTATCTCCAGAGGGAGAGTCACTGAGTGTGTCTGCTATTATAGTGTCTCCACTGGGAGAGTCACCGAATGGATCTGTTATTATTGTTTCTCCACAGGGAGAGTCACTGAGTGGGTCTGTTATTATAGTATCTCCACATGGAGAGTCACTGAGTGGGTCTGTTATTATTGTTTCTGCACAGGGAGAGTTTCTGAGTTGGTCTGTTATTGTAGTATCTCCACAGGGAGAGTCACTGAGAGGGTCTGTTATTACAGTATCTCCACAGGGAGTGTCACTGAGTGGGTCTGTTATTATAGTATTTCCACAGGGAGAGTCACTGAGTGGGTCTGTTATTATAGTATCTCCACAGAGAGAGTCACTGAGTGGATCTGTTATTATAGTATCTCCATAGGGAGAGTCACTGAGTGGCTCTGTTATTATAGTATCTCCACAGGGAGAGTCACTGAGTGGGTCTGTGATGAAAGTATCTCCAGAGGGAGAGCAACTGAGTGGGTCTGTTATTATAGCATCTCCGTAGGAAGCGTCACTGAGTGGGTCTGTAATTAATGTATCTCCACAGGGAGAGTCACTACGTGGGTCTGTTATTATAGTATCTCCACAGGGAGAGTCACTGATTGGATCTGTTATTATAGTATCTCCACAGGGAGAGTCACTGAGTGGCTCTGTTATTATAGTTTCTCCACAGGGAGAGTCACTGAGTGGATCTGTTATTATAGTATCTCCACAGGGAGAGGCACTGAGTGTGTCTGTTATTATAGCATCTCCATAGGAAGCGTCACTGAGTGGGTCTGTTATTACAGTATCTCCACAGGGAGTGTCACTGAGTGGGTCTGTTATTATGGTATTTCCACAGGGACAGTCACTGAGTGGATCTGTTATTATAGTATCTCCACAGAGAGAGTCATTGAGTGGATCTGTTATTATAGTATCTCCACAGGGAGAGTCACTGAGTGGATCTGTTATTATAGTATCTCCACAGGGAGAGTCACTGAGTGGGTCTGTTATTATAGCATCTCCATAGGAAGCGTCACTGAGTGGGTCTGTAATTAATGTATCTCCAAAGGGAGAGTCACTACGTGGGTCTGTTATTATAATATCTCCACAGGGAGAGTCACTGAGTGGGTCTGTTATTATAGTATCTCCACAGGGAGAGTCACTGCGTGGGTCTGTTATTATAGTATCTCCACAGAGAGAGTCACTGAGTGGGTCTGTTATTATAGTATCGCCACAGGGATAGACACTGATAGGGTCTGTTATTATAGTATCTCCTCAGGGCGAGGCTCTGTTATTATAGTATCTTCACAGGGAGAGTCACTGACTGGGTCTGTTATTATAGTGCCTCCACATGGAGAGTCACAGAGTGGGTCTGTTATTATAGTATCTCCACATGGAGAGTCACTGAGTGGGTCTGTTATTATTGTTTCTCCACAGGGAGAGTCTCTGAGTTGGTCTGTTATTATAGTATCTCCACAGGGAGAGGGTCTGTTATTATAGTATCTCCACAGGGAGAGTCACTGAGTGGGTCTATTATTATAGTATCTCCACAGGGAGAGTCACTGCGTGGGTCTGTTATTATCATATCTCCACAGGGAGAGTCACTGAGTGGGTCTGTAATTAATGTATCTCCACAGGGAGAGTCACGATGTGGGTCTGTTATTATAGTATCTCCACAGGGAGAGTCACTGAGTGGCTCTGTTGTTATAGTGGCTCCACAGGGAGTGTCATTGAGTGGGTCTGTTATTATAGTATCTCCACAGGGAGAGTCAGTGAGTGGGTCTGTTATTATAGTATCTCCACAGGGAGAGTCACTGAGTGGGTCTGTTATTATAGTATCTCCACAGGGAGAGTCACTGAGTGGGTCAGTTATTATAGTATCTCCACAGGGAGACTCACTGAGTGGGTCTGTTATTATAGTATCTCCACAGGGAGAGTCACTGAGTGGGTCTGTTATTATAGTATCTCCAGAGGGAGAGACACTAAGTGTGTCTGCTATTCTTGTGTCTCCGCTGGGAGAGTCACCGAATGGATCTGTTATTATTGTTCCTCCACAGGGAGAGTCACTGAGTGGGTCTGTTATTATAGTATCTCCACATGGAGAGTCACTGAGTGGGTCTGTTATTATTGTTTCTGCACAGGGAGAGTTTCTGAGTTGGTCTGTTATTACAGTATCTCCACAGGGAGTGGGTCTGTTATTATAGTATCTCCACAGGGAGAGTCACTGAGTGGCTCTGTTATTATAGTATCTCCACAGGGAGAGTCACTGAGTGGGTCTTTTATTACAGTATCTCCACAGGGGGAGTCACTGACTGGGTCTGTTATTATTGTTTCTCCACAGGGAGAGTCTCTAAGTTGGTCTGTTATTATAGTATCTCCACAGGGCGAGGGTCTGTTATTATAGTATCTCCACAGGGAGAGTCACTGACAGGGTCTGTTATTATAGTATCTCCACAGGGAGAGTCACTGAGTGGGTCTGTTATTATAGTATCTCCACAGGGAGAGTCACTGACTGGGTGAGTTATTATAGTATCTCCACAGGGAGACTCACTGAGTGGGCCTGTTATTTTTGTATCTTCACAGGGAGAATCACTGAGTGGGTCTGTTATTATAGTATCTCCAGAGGGAGAGACACTGAGTGTGTCTGCTATTATAGTGTCTCCACTGGGAGAGTCACCGAATGGATCTGTTATTATTGTTTCTCCAGAGGGAGAGTCACTGAGTGGGTCTGTTAATATAGTATTTCCACAGGGAGAGTCACTGAGTGGGTCTGTTATTACAGTATCTCCACAGAGAGAGTCACTGTGTGGATCTGTTATTATAGCATCTCCACAGGGAGAGTCACTGAGTGGCTCCGTTATTATAGTATCTCCACAGGGAGAGTCACTGAGTTGGTCTGTTATTACAGTATCTCCACAGGGGGAGTCACTGAGTGGGTCTGTTATTATTGTTTCTCCACAGGGAGAGTCTCTGAGTTGGTCTGTTATTATAGTATCTCCTCAGGGCGAGGCTCTGTTATTATAGTATCTCCACAGGGAGAGTCACTGACTGGGTCTGTTATTATAGTGTCTCCACATGGAGAGTCACAGAGTGGGTCTGTTATTATCGTATCTCCACATGGAGAGTCACTGAGTGGGTCTGTTATTATTGTTTCTCCACAGGGAGAGTCTCTGAGTTGGTCTGTTATTATAGTATCTCCACAGGGAGAGGGTCTGTTATTATAGTATCTCCACAGGGAGAGTCACTGAGTGGGTCTATTATTATAGTATCTCCACAGGGAGAGTCACTGCGTGGGTCTGTTATTATCATATCTCCACAGGGAGAGTCACTGACTGGGTCTGTTATTATAGTATCGCCACAGAGAGAGTCATTGAGTGGATCTGTTATTATAGTATCTCCACAGGGAGAGTCACTGAGTGGATCTGTTATTATAGTATCTCCACAGGGAGAGTCACTGAGTGGGTCTGTTATTATAGCATCTCAATAGGAAGCGTCACTGAGTGGGTCTGTAATTAATGTATCTCCACAGGGAGAGTCACTACGTGGGTCTGTTATTATAGTATCTCCACAGGGAGAGTCACTGAGTGGGTCTGTTATTACAGTATCTCCACAGGGACAGTCATTGAGTGGATCTGTTATTGTCGTATCTCCACAGGGAGAGTCACTGAGTGTGTCTGTTATGATAGTATCTCCACAGGGAGAGTCACTGCGTGGGTCTGTTATTATAGCATCTCCACAGAGAGAGTCACTGCGTGGGTCTGTTATTATAGTATCTCCACAGAGAGAGTCACTGAGTGGGTCTGTTATTATAGTATCGCCACAGGGATAGACACTGATAGGGTCTGTTATTATAGTATCTCCACAGGGAGAGTCACTGAGTGGCTCTGTTGTTATAGTAGCTGCACAGGGAGAGTCATTGAGTGGGTCTGTTATTATAGTATCTCCACAGGGAGAGTCACTGAGTGGGTCTGTTATTATAGTATCTCCAGAGGGAGAGTCACTGAGTGAGTCAGTTATTATAGTATCTCCACAGGGAGACTCACTGAGTGGGTCTGTTATTATAGTATCTCCACAGGGAGAGTCACTGAGTGGGTCTGTTATTATAGTATCTCCAGAGGGAGAGACACTGAGAGTGTCTGCTATTGTAGTATCTCCACAGCGAGAGTCACTGAGTGGGTCAGTTATTATAGTATCTCCACAGGGAGACTCACTGAGTGGGTCTGTTATTATAGTATCTCCACAGGGAGAGTCACTGAGTGGGTCTGTTATTATAGTATCTCCAGAGGGAGAGACACTGAGAGTGTCTGCTATTATATTGTCTCCACTGGGAGAGTCACCGAATGGATCTGTTATTATTGTTTCTCCACAGGGAGAGTCACTGAGTGGGTCTGTTATTATAGTATCTCCACATGGAGAGTCACTGAGTGGGTCTGTTATTATTGTTTCTGCACAGGGAGAGTTTCTGAGTTGGTCTGTTATTGTTGTATCTCCACAGGGAGTGGGTCTGTTATTATAGTATCTCCACAGGGAGAGTCACTGTGTGGGTCTGTTATTACAGTATCTCCACAGGGAGTGTCACTGAGTGGGTCTGTTATTATAGTATTTCCACAGGGAGAGTCACTGAGTGGGTCTGTTATTATAGTATCTCCACAGAGAGAGTCACTGAGTGGATCTGTTATTATAGTATCTCCACAGGGAGAGTCACTGAGTGGCTCTGTTATTATAGTATCTCCACAGGGAGAGTCACTGAGTGGGTCTGTTATTACAGTATCTCCACAGGGGGAGTCACTGAGTGGGTCTGTTATTATTGTTTCTCCACAGGGAGAGTCTCTGAGTTGGTCTGTTATTATAGTATCTCCACAGGGCGAGGGTCTGTTATTATAGTATCTCCACAGGGAGAGTCACTGCGTGGGTCTGTTATTATAGTATCTCCACAGGGAGAGTCACTAAGTGGATCTGTTATGATAGGATCTCCACAGGGAGAGTCACTGAGTGGGTCTGTTATTATAGTATCTCCACAGGGAGAGTCACTGAGTAGGTCTGTTATTCTAGTAGCTCCACAGGCGGAGTTTTTGAGTTGGTCTGTTCTTATAGTATCGCCACAGGGATAGACACTGATAGGGTCTGTTATTATAGTATCTCCACAGGGAGAGTCACTGAGTGGCTCTGTTATTATAGTATCTCCACAGGGAGAGTCACGGAGTGGGTCTGTTATTATAGTATCTCCAGAGGGAGAGTCACTGAGTGTGTCTGCTATTATAGTGTCTCCACTGGGAGAGTTACCGAATGGATCTGTTATTATTGGTTCTCCACAGGGAGAGTCACTGAGTGGGTCTGTTATTATAGTATCTCCACATGGAGAGTCACTGAGTGGGTCTGTTATTATTGTTTCTGCACAGGGAGAGTTTCTGAGTTGGTCTGTTATTGTAGTATCTCCACAGGGAGTGGGTCTGTTATTATAGTATCTCCACAGGGAGAGCCACTGAGTGGGTCTGTTATTACAGTATCTCCACAGGGAGTGTCACTGAGTGGGTCTGTTATAATAGTATTTCCACAGGGAGAGTCACTGAGTGGGTCTGTTATTATAGTATCTCCACAGAGAGAGTCACTGAGTGGATCTGTTATTATAGTATCTCCACAGGGAGAGTCACTGAGTGGCTCTGTTATTATAGTATCTCCACAGGGAGAGTCACTGAGTGGGTCTGTTATTACAGTATCTCCACAGGGGGAGTCACTGAGTGGGTCTGTTATTATTGTTTCTCCACAGGGAGAGTCTCTGAGTTGGTCTGTTATTATAGTATGTCCACAGGGAGAGTCACTGAGTGGGTCTGTTATTATTGTATCTCCACAGGGAGAGTCACTGCGTTGGTCTGTTATTATCATATCTCCACAGGGAGAGTCACTGAGTGGGTCTGTTCTTATAGTATCTCCACAGAGAGAGTCATTGAGTGGATCTGTTATTATAGTATCTCCACAGGGAGAGTCACTGAGGGGATCTGTTATATTAGTATCTCCACAGGGAGAGTCGCAGAGTGGGTCTGTTATTATAGCATCTCCATAGGAAGCGTCACTGAGTGGGTCTGTAATTAATGTATCTCAACAGGGAGAGTCACTAAGTGGGTCTGTTATTATAGTATCTCCACAGGGAGAGTCACTGAGTGGGTCTGTTATTATAGCATCTCCACAGGGACAGTCATTGAGTGGATCTGTTATTGTCGTATCTCCACAGGGAGAGTCACTGAGTGTGTCTGATATTATAGTATCTCAACAGGGAGAGTCTCTGAGTGGGTCTGTTATTATAGTATCTCCACAGGGAGAGTCACTGAGTGGGTCTGTTATTATAGTATCTCCACAGGGAGAGTCACTGAGTGGGTCTGTTATTATAGTATCTCCACAGGGAGAGTCACTGAGTGGGTCAGTTATTATAGTATCTCCACAGGGAGACTCACTGAGTGGGTCTGTTATTATAGTATCTCCACAGGGAGAGTCACTGAGTGGGTATGTTATTATAATATCTCCAGAGGGAGAGACACTGAGTGTTTCTGCTATTATAGTGTCTCCACTGGGAGAGTCACCGAATGGGTCTGTTATTATTGTTTCTCCACAGGGAGAGTCACTGAGTTGGTCTGTTATTATAGTATCTCCACATGGAGAGTCACTGAGTGGATCTGTTATTATTGTTTCTGCACAGGGAGAGTTTCTGAGTTGGTCTGTTATTGTAGTATCTCCACAGGGAGTGGGTCTGTTACTATAGTATCTCCACAGGGAGAGTCACTGAGTGGGTCTGTTATTACAGTATCTCCACAGGGATTGTCACTGAGTGGGTCTGTTATTATAGTATTTCCACAGGGAGAGTCACTGAGTGAGTCTGTTATTATAGTATCTCCACAGGGAGAGTCACTGAGTGGATCTGTTATTATAGTATCTCCACAGGGAGAGTCACTGAGTGGCTCTGTTTTTATAGTATCTCCACAGGGAGAGTCATTGAGTGGGTCTGTTATTACTGTATCTCCACAGGGGGTGTCACTGAGTGGGTCTGTTATTATTGTTTCTCCACAGGGAGTGTCTCTGAGTTGGTCTGTTATTATAGTATCTCCACAGGGAGAGGGTCTGTTATTATAGTATCTCCATAGGGAGAGTCACTGAGCGGGTCTGTTATTATCATATCTCCACAGGAAGCGTCACTGAGTGGGTCTGTAATTAATGTATCTCCACAGGGAGAGTCACTAAGTGGGTCTGTTATTATAGTATCTCCACAGGGAGAGTCGCTGAGTGGGTCTGTTATTATAGCATCTCCATAGGAAGAGTCACTGAGTGGGTCTGCAATTAATGTATCTCCACAGGGAGAGTCACTAAGTGGATCTGTTATGATAGGATCTCCACAGGGAGAGTCACTGAGTGGGTCTGTTATTATAGTATCTCCACAGGGAGAGTCACTGAGTAGGTCTGTTATTCTAGTAGCTCCACAGGCGGAGTTTTTGAGTTGGTCTGTTCTTATAGTATCGCCACAGGGATAGACACTGATAGGGTCTGTTATTATAGTATCTCCACAGGGAGAGTCACTGAGTGGCTCTGTTATTATAGTATCTCCACAGGGAGAGTCACGGAGTGGGTCTGTTATTATAGTATCTCCAGAGGGAGAGTCACTGAGTGTGTCTGCTATTATAGTGTCTCCACTGGGAGAGTTACCGAATGGATCTGTTATTATTGGTTCTCCACAGGGAGAGTCACTGAGTGGGTCTGTTATTATAGTATCTCCACATGGAGAGTCACTGAGTGGGTCTGTTATTATTGTTTCTGCACAGGGAGAGTTTCTGAGTTGGTCTGTTATTGTAGTATCTCCACAGGGAGTGGGTCTGTTATTATAGTATCTCCACAGGGAGAGCCACTGAGTGGGTCTGTTATTACAGTATCTCCACAGGGAGTGTCACTGAGTGGGTCTGTTATAATAGTATTTCCACAGGGAGAGTCACTGAGTGGGTCTGTTATTATAGTATCTCCACAGAGAGAGTCACTGAGTGGATCTGTTATTATAGTATCTCCACAGGGAGAGTCACTGAGTGGCTCTGTTATTATAGTATCTCCACAGGGAGAGTCACTGAGTGGGTCTGTTATTACAGTATCTCCACAGGGGGAGTCACTGAGTGGGTCTGTTATTATTGTTTCTCCACAGGGAGAGTCTCTGAGTTGGTCTGTTATTATAGTATGTCCACAGGGAGAGTCACTGAGTGGGTCTGTTATTATAGTATCTCCACAGGGAGAGTCACTGCGTTGGTCTGTTATTATCATATCTCCACAGGGAGAGTCACTGAGTGGGTCTGTTCTTATAGTATCTCCACAGAGAGAGTCATTGAGTGGATCTGTTATTATAGTATCTCCACAGGGAGAGTCACTGAGGGGATCTGTTATATTAGTATCTCCACAGGGAGAGTCGCAGAGTGGGTCTGTTATTATAGCATCTCCATAGGAAGCGTCACTGAGTGGGTCTGTAATTAATGTATCTCAACAGGGAGAGTCACTAAGTGGGTCTGGTATTATAGTATCTCCACAGGGAGAGTCACTGAGTGGGTCTGTTATTATAGCATCTCCACAGGGACAGTCATTGAGTGGATCTGTTATTGTCGTATCTCCACAGGGAGAGTCACTGAGTGTGTCTGATATTATAGTATCTCAACAGGGAGAGTCTCTGAGTGGGTCTGTTATTATAGTATCTCCACAGGGAGAGTCACTGAGTGGGTCTGTTATTATAGTATCTCCACAGGGAGAGTCACTGAGTGGGTCTGTTATTATAGTATCTCCACAGGGAGAGTCACTGAGTGGGTCAGTTATTATAGTATCTCCACAGGGAGACTCACTGAGTGGGTCTGTTATTATAGTATCTCCACAGGGAGAGTCACTGAGTGGGTATGTTATTATAATATCTCCAGAGGGAGAGACACTGAGTGTTTCTGCTATTATAGTGTCTCCACTGGGAGAGTCACCGAATGGGTCTGTTATTATTGTTTCTCCACAGGGAGAGTCACTGAGTTGGTCTGTTATTATAGTATCTCCACATGGAGAGTCACTGAGTGGATCTGTTATTATTGTTTCTGCACAGGGAGAGTTTCTGAGTTGGTCTGTTATTGTAGTATCTCCACAGGGAGTGGGTCTGTTACTATAGTATCTCCACAGGGAGAGTCACTGAGTGGGTCTGTTATTACAGTATCTCCACAGGGATTGTCACTGAGTGGGTCTGTTATTATAGTATTTCCACAGGGAGAGTCACTGAGTGAGTCTGTTATTATAGTATCTCCACAGGGAGAGTCACTGAGTGGATCTGTTATTATAGTATCTCCACAGGGAGAGTCACTGAGTGGCTCTGTTTTTATAGTATCTCCACAGGGAGAGTCATTGAGTGGGTCTGTTATTACTGTATCTCCACAGGGGGTGTCACTGAGTGGGTCTGTTATTATTGTTTCTCCACAGGGAGTGTCTCTGAGTTGGTCTGTTATTATAGTATCTCCACAGGGAGAGGGTCTGTTATTATAGTATCTCCATAGGGAGAGTCACTGAGCGGGTCTGTTATTATCATATCTCCACAGGAAGCGTCACTGAGTGGGTCTGTAATTAATGTATCTCCACAGGGAGAGTCACTAAGTGGGTCTGTTATTATAGTATCTCCACAGGGAGAGTCGCTGAGTGGGTCTGTTATTATAGCATCTCCATAGGAAGAGTCACTGAGTGGGTCTGCAATTAATGTATCTCCACAGGGAAAGTCACTAAGTGGGTCTGTTATTATAGTATCTCCACAGGGACAGTCATTGAGTGGATCTGTTATTGTCGTATCTCCACAGGGAGAGACACTGAGTGTGTGTGTTATTATAGCATCTCCACAGGGAGAGTCACTGCGTGGGTCGGTTATTATAGTATCTCCACAGAGAAAGTCACTAAGTGGATCTGTTATGATAGGATCTCCACAGGGAGAGTCACTGAGTGGGTCTGTTATTATAGTATCTCCACAGGGAGAGTCACTGAGTGGCTCTGTTGTTATAGTAGCTCCACAGGGAGAGTCATTGAGTGGGTCTGTTATTATAGTATCTCCACAGGGAGAGTCACTGAGTGGATCTGTTATTATAGTATCTCCACAGGGGGAGTCACTGAGTGGGTCTGTTATTATAGCATCTCCATAGGAAGCGTCACTGAGTGGGTCTGTAATTAATGTATCTCCAAAGGGAGCGTCACTACGTGGGTCTGTTATTATAATATCTCCACAGGGAGAGTCACTGAGTGGGTCTGTTATTATAGTATCTCCACAGGGAGAGTCACTGCGTGGGTCTGTTATTATAGTATCTCCACAGAGAGAGTCACTGAGTGGGTCTGTTATTATAGTATCGCCACAGGGATAGACACTGATAGGGTCTGTTATTATAGTATCTCCACAGGGAGAGTCACTGAGTGGCTCTGTTGTTATAGTGGCTCCACAGGGAGTGTCATTGAGTGGGTCTGTTATTATAGTATCTCCACAGGGAGAGTCACTGAGTGGGTCTGTTATTATAGTATCTCCACAGGGAGAGTCACTGAGTGGCTCTGTTATTATAGTATCTCCACAGGGAGAGTCACTGAGTGGGTCTTTTATTACAGTATCTCCACAGTGGGAGTCACTGAGTGGGTCTGTTATTATTGTTTCGCCACAGGGAGAGTCTCCAAGTTGGTCTGTTATTATAGTATCTCCACAGGGCGAGGGTCTGTTATTATAGTATCTCCACAGGGAGAGTCACTGAGTGGGTCTGTTATTATAGTATCTCCACAGGGAGAGCCACTGACTGGGTCTGTTATTATAGTATATCCACAGGGAGAGTCACTGAGTGGGTCTGTTATTATAGTATCTCCACAGGGAGAGTCACTGAGTGGGTCTGTTATTATAGTATCTCCACAGGGAGAGACACTGAGTGTGTGTGTTATTATAGCATCTCCACAGGGAGAGTCACTGCGTGGGTCGGTTATTATAGTATCTCCACAGAGAAAGTCACTAAGTGGATCTGTTATGATAGGATCTCCACAGGGAGAGTCACTGAGTGGGTCTGTTATTATAGTATCTCCACAGGGAGAGTCACTGAGTGGCTCTGTTGTTATAGTAGCTCCACAGGGAGAGTCATTGAGTGGGTCTGTTATTATAGTATCTCCACAGGGAGAGTCACTGAGTGGGTCTGTTATTATAGTATCTCCACAGGGAGAGTCACTGAGTGGGTATGTTATTATAATATCTTCAGAGGGAGAGACACTGAGTGTTTCTGCTATTATAGTGTCTCCACTGGGAGAGTCACCGAATGGGTCTGTTATTATTGTTTCTCCACAGGGAGAGTCACTGAGTTGGTCTGTTATTATAGTATCTCCACATGGAGAGTCACTGAGTGGATCTGTTATTATTGTTTCTGCACAGGGAGAGTTTCTGAGTTGGTCTGTTATTGTAGTATCTCCACAGGGAGTGGGTCTGTTACTATAGTATCTCCACAGGGAGAGTCACTGAGTGGGTCTGTTATTACAGTATCTCCACAGGGATTGTCACTGAGTGGGTCTGTTATTATAGTATTTCCACAGGGAGAGTCACTGAGTGAGTCTGTTATTATAGTATCTCCACAGGGAGAGTCACTGAGTGGATCTGTTATTATAGTATCTCCACAGGGAGAGTCACTGAGTGGCTCTGTTTTTATAGTATCTCCACAGGGAGAGTCATTGAGTGGGTCTGTTATTACTGTATCTCCACAGGGGGTGTCACTGAGTGGGTCTGTTATTATTGTTTCTCCACAGGGAGTGTCTCTGAGTTGGTCTGTTATTATAGTAGCTCCACAGGGAGAGGGTCTGTTATTATAGTATCTCCATAGGGAGAGTCACTGAGCGGGTCTGTTATTATCATATCTCCACAGGAAGCGTCACTGAGTGGGTCTGTAATTAATGTATCTCCACAGGGAGAGTCACTAAGTGGGTCTGTGATTATAGTATCTCCACAGGGAGAGTCGCTGAGTGGGTCTGTTATTATAGCATCTCCATAGGAAGCGTCACTGAGTGGGTCTGCAATTAATGTATCTCCACAGGGAGAGTCACTAAGTGGGTCTGTTATTATAGTATCTCCACAGGGACAGTCATTGAGTGGATCTGTTATTGTCGTATCTCCACAGGGAGAGACACTGAGTGTGTGTGTTATTATAGCATCTCCACAGGGAGAGTCACTGCGTGGGTCGGTTATTATAGTAGCTCCACAGAGAAAGTCACTAAGTGGATCTGTTATGATAGGATCTCCACAGGGAGAGTCACTGAGTGGGTCTGTTATTATAGTATCTCCACAGGGAGAGTCACTGAGTGGCTCTGTTGTTATAGTAGCTCCACAGGGAGAGTCATTGAGTGGGTCTGTTATTATAGTATCTCCACAGGGAGAGTCACTGAGTGGATCTGTTATTATAGTATCTCCACAGGGAGAGTCACTGAGTGGGTCTGTTATTATAGCATCTCCATAGGAAGCGTCACTGAGTGGGTCTGTAATTAATGTATCTCCAAAGGGAGAGTCACTACGTGGGTCTGTTATTATAATATCTCCACAGGGAGAGTCACTGAGTGGGTCTGTTATTATAGTATCTCCACAGGGAGAGTCACTGCGTGGGTCTGTTATTATAGTATCTCCACAGAGAGAGTCACTGAGTGGGTCTGTTATTATAGCATCGCCACAGGGATAGACACTGATAGGGTCTGTTATTATAGTATCTCCACAGGGAGAGTCACTGAGTGGCTCTGTTGTTATAGTGGCTCCACAGGGAGTGTCATTGAGTGGGTCTGTTATTATAGTATCTCCACAGGGAGAGTCACTGAGTGGGTCTGTTATTATAGTATCTCCACAGGGAGAGTCACTGAGTGGCTCTGTTATTATAGTATCTCCACAGGGAGAGTCACTGAGTGGGTCTTTTATTACAGTATCTCCACAGTGGGAGTCACTGAGTGGGTCTGTTATTATTGTTTCGCCACAGGGAGAGTCTCTAAGTTGGTCTGTTATTATAGTATCTCCACAGGGCGAGGGTCTGTTATTATAGTATCTCCACAGGGAGAGTCACTGAGTGGGTCTGTTATTATAGTATCTCCACAGGGAGAGCCACTGACTGGGTCTGTTATTATAGTATATCCACAGGGAGAGTCACTGAGTGGGTCTGTTATTATAGTATCTCCACAGGGAGAGTCACTGAGTGGGTCAGTTATTATAGTATCTCCACAGGGAGACTCACTGAGTGGGTCTGTTATTATAGTATCTCCACAGGGAGAGTCACTGAGTGTGTCTGTTATTATAGTATCTCCAGAGGGAGAGACACTGAGTGTGTCTGCTATTATAGTGTCTCCACTGGGAGAGTCACCGAATGGATCTGTTATTATTGTTTCTCCAGAGGGAGAGTCACTGAGTGGGTCTGTTATTATAGTATCTCCACATGGAGAGTCACTGAGTGGGTCTGTTATTATTGTTTCTGCACAGGGAGAGTTTCTGAGTTGGTCTGTTATTATAGTATCTCCAGAGGGAGAGACACTGAGTGTGTCTGCTATTATAGTATCTCCACAGGGAGAGTCACTGAGTGGGCCTGTTATTACAGTATCTCCACAGGGAGTGTCACTGAGTGGGTCTGTTATTATAGTATTTCCACAGGGAGAGTCACTGAGTGGGTCTGTTATTATAGTATCTCCACAGAGAGAGTCACTGTGTGGATCAGTTATTATAGCATCTCCACAGGGAGAGTCACTGAGTGGCTCTGTTATTATAGTATCTCCACAGGGAGAGTCACTGAGTGGGTCTGTTATTACAGTATCTCCACAGGGGGAGTCACTGAGTGGGTCTGTTATTATTGTTTCTCCACAGGGAGAGTCTCTGAGTTGGTCTGTTATTATAGTATCTCCTCAGGGCGAGGCTCTGTTATTATAGTATCTCCACAGGGAGAGTCACTGACTGGGTCTGTTATTATAGTGCCTCCACATGGAGAGTCACAGAGTGGGTCTGTTATTATAGTATCTCCACAGGGAGAGTCACTGAGTGGGTCTGTTATCATTGTTTCTCCACAGGGAGAGTCTCTGAGTTGGTCTGTTATTATAGTATCTCCACAGGGAGAGGGTCTGTTATTATAGTATCTCCACAGGGAGAGTCACTGAGTGGGTCAATTATTATAGTATCTCCACAGGGAGAGTCACTGCGTGGGTCTGTTATTATCATATCTCCACAGGGAGAGTCACTGAGTGGGTCTGTTATTATAGTATCTCCACAGAGAGAGTCATTGAGTGGATCTGTTATTATAGTATCTCCACAGTGAGAGTCACTGAGTGGATCTGTTATTATAGTATCTCCACAGGGAGAGTCACTGAGTGGGTCTGTTATTATAGCATCTCAATAGGAAGCGTCACTGATTGGGTCTGTAATTAATGTATCTCCACAGGGAGAGTCACTACGTGGGTCTGTTATTATAGTATCTCCACTGGGAGAGTCACTGAGTGGGTCTGTTATTACAGTATCTCACAGGGACAGTCATTGAGTGGATCTGTTATTGTCGTATCTCCACAGGGAGAGTCACTGAGTGTGTCTGTTATTATAGTATCTCCACAGGGAGAGTCACTGCGTGGGTCTGTTATTATAGCATCTCCACAGAGAGAGTCACTGAGTGGGTCTGTTATTATAGTATCGCCACAGGGATAGACACTGATAGGGTCTGTTATTATAGTATCTCCACAGGGAGAGTCACTGAGTGGCTCTGTTGTTCCAGTAGCTGCACAGTGAGAGTCATTGAGTGGGTCTGTTATTATAGTATCTCCACAGGGAGAGTCACTGAGTGGGTCTGTTATTATAGTATCTCCAGAGGGAGAGTCACTGAGTGAGTCTGTTATTGTAGTATCTCCACAGGGAGAGTCACTGAGTGGGTCAGTTATTATAGTATCTCCACAGGGAGACTCACCGAATGGATCTGTTATTATTGTTTCTCCACAGGGAGAGTCACTGAGTGGGTCTGTTATTATAGTATCTCCACATGGAGAGTCACTGAGTGGGTCTGTTATTATTGTTTCTGCACAGGGAGAGTTTCTGAGTTGGTCTGTTATTGTTGTATCTCCACAGGGAGTGGGTCTGTTATTATAGTATCTCCACAGGGAGAGTCACTGTGTGGGTCTGTTATTACAGTATCTCCACAGGGAGTGTCACTGAGTGGGTCTGTTATTATAGTATTTCCACAGGGAGAGTCACTGAGTGGGTCTGTTGTTATAGTATCTCCACAGAGAGAGTCACTGAGTGGATCTGTTATTATAGTATCTCCACAGGGAGAGTCACTGAGTGGCTCTGTTATTATAGTATCTCCACAGGGAGAGTCACTGAGTGGGTCTGTTATTACAGTATCTCCACAGGGAGAGTCACTGAGTGGGTCTGTTATTACAGTATCTCCACAGGGGGAGTCACTGAGTGGGTCTGTTATTATTGTTTCTCCACAGGGAGAGTCTCTGAGTTGGTCTGTTATTATAGTATCTCCACAGGGCGAGGGTCTGTTATTATAGTATCTCCACAGGGAGAGTCACTGAGTGGATCTGTTATTATAGTATTTCCACATGGAGAGTCACTGCGTGGGTCTGTTATTATAGTATCTCCACAGGGAGAGTCACTGAGTGGGTCTGTTATTATAGTATCTCCACAGGGAGAGTCGCTGAGTGGGTCTGTTATTATAGCATCTCCATAGGAAGCGTCACTGAGTGGGTCTGTAATTAATGTATCTCCACAGGGAGAGTCACTGAGTGTGTCTGTTATTATAGTATCTCCACAGGGAGAGTCACTAAGTGGATCTGTTATGATAGGATCTCCACAGGGAGAGTCACTGAGTGGGTCTGTTATTATAGTATCTCCACAGGGAGAGTCACTGAGTGGGTCTGTTATTATAGTATCTCCACAGGGAGAGTCACTGAGTGGGTCTGTTATTCTAGTAGCTCCACAGGCGGAGTTTTTGAGTTGGTCTGTTCTTATAGTATCGCCACAGGGATAGACACTGATAGGGTCTGTTATTATAGTATCTCCACAGGGAGAGTCACTGAGCGGCTCTGTTGTTATAGTAGCTCCACAGGGAGAGTCATTGAGTGGGTCTGTTATTATAGTATCTCCACAGGGAGAGTCGCTGAGTGGGTCTGTTATTATAGTATCTCCACAGGGAGAGTCACGGTGTGGGTCTGTTATTATAGTATCTCCAGAGGGAGAGTCACCGAGTGTGTCTGCTATTATAGTGTCTCCACTGGGAGAGTCACCGAATGGATCTGTTATTATTGGTTCTCCACAGGGAGAGTCACTGAGTGGGTCTGTTATTATAGTATCTCCACATGGAGAGTCACTGAGTGGGTCTGTTATTATTGTTTCTGCACAGGGAGAGTTTCTGAGTTGGTCTGTTATTGTAGTATCTCCACAGGGAGTGGGTCTGTTATTATAGTATCTCCACAGGGAGAGCCACTGAGTGGGTCTGTTATTACAGTATCTCCACAGGGAGTGTCACTGAGTGGGTCTGTTATAATAGTATTTCCACAGGGAGAGTCACTGAGTGGGTCTGTTATGATAGTATCTCCACAGAGAGAGTCACTGAGTGGATCTGTTATTATAGTATCTCCACAGGGAGAGTCGCTGAGTGGCTCTGTTATTATAGTATCTCCACAGGGAGAGTCACTGAGTGGGTCTGTTATTACAGTATCTCCACAGGGGGAGTCACTGAGTGGGTCTGTTATTATTGTTTCTCCACAGGGAGAGTCTCTGAGTTGGTCTGTTATTATAGTATGTCCACAGGGAGAGGGTCTGTTATTATAGTATCTCCACAGGGAGAGTCACTGAGTGGGTCTGTTATTATAGTATCTCCACAGGGAGAGTCACTGCGTGGGTCTGTTATTATCATATCTCCACAGGGAGAGTCACTGAGTGGGTCTGTTATTATAGTATCTCCACAGAGAGAGTCATTGAGTGGATCTGTTATTATAGTATCTCCACAGGGAGAGTCATTGAGGGGATCTGTTATATTAGTATCTCCACAGGGAGAGTCGCAGAGTGGGTCTGTTATTATAGCATCTCCATAGGAAGCGTCACTGAGTGGGTCTGTAATTAATGTATCTCAACAGGGAGAGTCACTAAGTGGGTCTGTTATTATCGTATCTCCACAGGGAGAGTCACTGAGTGGGTCTGGTATTATAGTATCTCCACAGGGACAGTCATTGAGTGGATCTGTTATTGTCGTATCTCCACAGGGAGAGTCACTGAGTGTGTCTGTTATTATAGTATCTCCACAGGGAGAGTCTCTGAGTGGGTCTGTTATTATAGTATCTCCACAGGGAGAGTCACTGAGTGGGTCTGTTATTATAGTATCTCCACAGGGAGAGTCACTGACTGGGTCTGTTATTATAGTATCTCCACAGGGAGACTCACTGAGTGGTTCTGTTATTATAGTATCTCCAGAGGGAGAGTCACTGAGTGGGTCTGTTATTATAGTATCTCCACAGGGAGAGTCACTGACTGGGTCTGTTATTATAGTATCTCCACAGGGAGACTCACTGAGTGGGTCTGTTATTATAGTATCTCCACAGGGAGAGTCACTGAGTGGGTATGTTATTATAATATCTCCAGAGGGAGAGACACTGAGTGTTTCTGCTATTATAGTGTCTCCACTGGGAGAGTCACCGAATGGATCTGTTATTATTGTTTCTCCACAGGGAGAGTCACTGAGTGGGTCTGTTATTATAGTATCTCCACATGGAGAGTCACTGAGTGGATCTGTTATTATTGTTTCTGCACAGGGAGAGTTTCTGAGTTGGTCTGTTATTACAGTATCTCCACAGGGAGTGGGTCTGTTACTATAGTATCTCCACAGGGAGAGTCACTGAGTGGGTCTGTTATTACAGTATCTCCACAGGGATTGTCACTGAGTGGGTCTGTTATTATAGTATTTCCACAGGGAGAGTCACTGAGTGGGTCTGTTATTATAGTATCTCCACAGAGAGATTCACTGAGTGGATCTGTTATTATAGTATCTCCACAGGGAGAGTCACTGAGTGGCTCTGTTTTTATAGTATCTCCACAGGGAGAGTCATTGAGTGGGTCTGTTATTACAGTATCTCCACAGGGGGTGTCACTGAGTGGGTCTGTTATTATTGTTTCTCCACAGGGAGTGTCTCTGAGTTGGTCTGTTATTATAGTATCTCCACAGGGAGAGGGTCTGTTATTATAGTATCTCCACAGGGAGAGTCACTGAGCGGGTCTGTTATTATCATATCTCCACAGGGAGAGTCACTGACGGGATCTGTTATTATAATATCTCCACAGGGAGAGTCGCTGAGTGGGTCTGTTATTATAGCATCTCCATAGGAAGCGTCACTGAGTGGGTCTGTAATTAATGTATCTCCACAGGGAGAGTCACTAAGTGGGTCTGTTCTTATAGTATCTCCACAGGGACAGTGATTGAGTGGATCTGTTATTGTCGTATCTCCACAGGGAGAGTCACTGAGTGTGTGTGTTATTATAGCATCTCCACAGGGAGAGTCACTGCGTGGGTCGGTTATTATAGTATCTCCACAGAGAAAGTCACTAAGTGGATCTGTTATGATAGGATCTCCACAGGGAGAGTCACTGAGTGGGTCTGTTATTATAGTATCTCCACAGGGAGAGTCACTGAGTGGCTCTGTTGTTATAGTAGCTCCACAGGGAGAGTCATTGAGTGGGTCTGTTATTATAGTATCTCCACAGGGAGAGTCACTGAGTGGGTCTGTTATTTTCGTATCTCCACAGGGAGAGTCACTGAGTGGGTCTGTTATTATAGTATCTCCACAGGGAGAGTCACTGAGTGGGTCAGTTATTATAGTATCTCCACAGGGAGACTCACTGAGTGGGTCTGTTATTATAGTATCTCCACAGGGAGAGTCACTGAGTGGGTCTGTTATTATAGTATCTCCAGAGGGAGAGTCACTGAGTGGGTCTGTTATTATAGTATCTCCACAGGGAGAGTCACTGAGTGTGTCTGCTATTATAGTGTCTCCACTGGGAGAGTCACCGAATGGATCTGTTATTATTGTTTCTCCACAGGGAGAGTCACTGAGTGGGTCTGTTATTATAGTATCTCCACATGGAGAGTCACTGAGTGGGTCTGTTATTATTGTTTCTGCACAGGGAGAGTTTCTGAGTTGGTCTGTTATTGTAGTATCTCCACAGGGAGTGGGTCTGTTATTATAGTATCTCCACAGGGAGAGTCACTGAGTGGGTCTGTTATTACAGTATCTCCACAGGGAGGGTCACTGAGTGAGTCTGTTATTATAGTATTTCCACAGGGAGAGTCACTGAGTGGGTCTGTTATTATAGTATCTCCACAGAGAGAGTCACTGAGTGGATCTGTTATTATAGTATCTCCACAGGGAGAGTCACTGAGTGGCTCTGTTATTATAGTATCTCCACAGGGAGAGTCACTGAGTGGGTCTGTTATTACAGTATCTCCACAGGGGGAGTCACTGAGTGGGTCTGTTATTATTGTTTCTCCACAGGGAGAGTCTCTGAGTTGGTCTGTTATTATAGTATCTCCACAGGGAGAGGGTCTGTTATTATAGTATCTCCACAGGGAGAGTCACTGAGTGGTTCTGTTATTATAGTATCTCCACAGGGAGAGTCACTGAGTTGGTCTGTTATTATCATATCTCCACAGGGAGAGTCACTGAGTGGGTCTGTTATTATAGTATCTCCACAGAGAGAGTCATTGAGTGGATCTGTTATTATAGTATCTCCACAGGGAGAGTCACTGAGGGGATCTGTTAATATAGTATCTCCACAGGGAGAGCCGCGTGAGTGGGTCTGTTATTATAGCATCTCCATAGGAAGCGTCACTGAGTGGGTCTGTAATTAATGTATCTCCACAGGGAGAGTCACTACGTGGGTCTGTTATTATAGTATCTCCACAGGGAGAGTCACTGAGTTGGTCTGTTATTATAGTATCTCCACAGGGAGAGTCATTGAGTGGATCTGTTAATGTCGTATCTCCACAGGGGGAGTCACTGAGTGTGTCTGTTATTATAGTATCTCCACAGGGAGAGTCTCTGAGTGGGTCTGTTATTATAGTATCTCCACAGGGAGAGTCACTGAGTGGGTCTGTTATTATAGTATCTCCACAGGGAGAGTCACTGAGTGGGTCTGTTATTATAGTATCTCCACAGGGAGAGTCATTGAGTGGGTCAGT
Organism: Heterodontus francisci; assembly: GCF_036365525.1. Lineage (NCBI taxonomy): Eukaryota > Metazoa > Chordata > Chondrichthyes > Heterodontiformes > Heterodontidae > Heterodontus > Heterodontus francisci. The sequence goes on from NC_090391.1 coordinate 49,096,260, forward strand.
TATTATAGTATCTCCACAGGGAGACTCACTGAGTGGGTCTGTTATTATAGTATCTCCACAGGGAGAGTCTCTGAGTGGGTCTGTTATTATAGTATCTCCACAGGGAGAGTCACTGAGTGGGTCTGTTATTATAGTATCTCCACAGGGAGAGTCACTGAGTGGGTCTGTTATTATAGTATCTCCACAGGGAGAGTCACTGAGTGGGTCTGTTATTATAGTATCTCCACAGGGAGAGTCACTGAGTGGGTCAGTTATTATAGTATCTCCACAGGGAGACTCACTGAGTGGGTCTGTTATTATAGTATCTCCACATGGAGAGTCACTGAGTGGGTCTGTTATTATTGTTTCTGCACAGGGAGAGTTTCTGAGTTGGTCTGTTATTGTAGTATCTCCACAGGGAGTGGGTCTGTTATTATAGTATCTCCACAGGGAGAGTCACTGAGTGGGTCTGTTATTACAGTATCTCCACAGGGAGGGTCACTGAGTGAGTCTGTTATTATAGTATCTCCACAGGGAGAGTCACTGAGTGGGTCTGTTATTATAGTATCTCCACAGGGAGAGTCACTGAGTGGGTCAGTTATTATAGTATCTCCACAGGGAGACTCACTGAGTGGGTCAGTTATTATAGTATCTCCACAGGGAGACTCACTGAGTGGGTCTGTTATTATAGTATCTCCACAGGGAGAGTCTCTGAGTGGGTCTGTTATTATAGTATCTCCACAGGGAGAGTCACTGAGTGGGTCTGTTATTATAGTATCTCCACAGGGAGAGTCACTGAGTGGGTCAGTTATTATAGTATCTCCACAGGGAGACTCACTGAGTGGGTCTGTTATTATAGTATCTCCACAGGGAGAGTCACTGAGTGGGTATGTTATTATAATATCTCCACAGGGAGACTCACTGAGTGGGTCTGTTATTATAGTATCTCCACAGGGAGAGTCACTGAGTGGGTCAGTTATTATAGTATCTCCACTGGGAGAGTCACCGAATGGATCTGTTATTATTGTTTCTCCACAGGGAGAGTCACTGAGTGGGTCTGTTATTATGGTATCTCCACATGGAGAGTCACTGAGTGGATCTGTTATTATTGTTTCTGCACAGGGAGAGTTTCTGAGTTGGTCTGTTATTGTAGTATCTCCACAGGGAGTGGGTCTGTTATTGTAGTATCTCCACAGGGAGAGTCACTGAGTGGGTCTGTTATTACAGTATCTCCACAGGGATTGTCACTGAGTGGGTCTGTTATGATAGTATTTCCACAGGGAGAGTCAGTGAGTGGGTCTGTTATTATAGGATCTCCACAGAGAGAGTCACTGAGTGGATCTGTTATTATAGTATCTCCACAGGGAGAGTCACTGAGTGGCTCTGTTTTTATAGTATCTCCACAGGGAGAGTCATTGAGTGGGTCTGTTATTACAGTATCTCCACAGGGGGTGTCACTGAGTGGGTCTGTTATTATTGTTTCTCCACAGGGAGTGTCTCTGAGTTGGTCTGTTATTATAGTATCTCCACAGGGAGAGGGTCTGTTATTATAGTATCTCCACAGGGAGAGTCACTGAGCGGGTCTGTTATTATCATATCTCCACAGGGAGAGTCACTGACGGGATCTGTTGTTATAGTATCTCCACAGGGAGAGTCGCTGAGTGGGTCTGTTATTATAGCATCTCCATAGGAAGCGTCACTGAGTGGGTCTGTAATTAATGTATCTCCACAGGGAGAGTCACTAAGTGGGTCTGTTATTATAGTATCTCCACAGGGACAGTGATTGAGTGGATCTGTTATTGTCGTATCTCCACAGGGAGAGTCACTGAGTGTGTGTGTTATTATAGCATCTCCACAGGGAGAGTCACTGCGTGGGTCGGTTATTATAGTATCTCCACAGAGAAAGTCACTAAGTGGATCTGTTATGATAGGATCTCCACAGGGAGAGTCACTGAGTGGGTCTGTTATTATAGTATCTCCAAAGGGAGAGTCACTGAGTGGCTCTGTTGTTTTCGTAGCTCCACAGGGAGAGTCATTGAGTAGGTCTGTTATTATAGTATCTCCACAGGGAGAGTCACTGAGTGGGTCTGTTATTTTCGTATCTCCACAGGGAGAGTCACTGAGTGGGTCTGTTATTATAGTATCTCCACAGGGAGAGTCACTGAGTGGGTCAGTTATTATAGTATCTCCACAGGGAGACTCACTGAGTGGGTCTGTTATTATAGTATCTCCACAGGGAGAGTCACTGAGTGGGTCTGTTATGATAGTATCTCCAGAGGGAGAGTCACTGAGTGGGTCTGTTATTATAGTATCTCCACAGGGAGAGTCACTGAGTGTGTCTGCTATTATAGTGTCTCCACTGGGAGAGTCACCGAATGGATCTGTTATTATTGTTTCTCCACAGGGAGAGTCACTGAGTGGGTCTGTTATTATAGTATCTCCACATGGAGAGTCACTGAGTGGGTCTGTTATTATTGTTTCTGCACAGGGAGAGTATCTGACTGGTTCTGTTATTGTAGTATCTCCACAGGGAGTGGGTCTGTTATTATAGTATCTCCACAGGGAGAGTCACTGAGTGGGTCTGTTATTACAGTATCTCCACAGGGAGGGTCACTGAGTGAGTCTGTTATTATAGTATTTCCACAGGGAGAGTCACTGAGTGATTCTGTTATTATAGTATCTCCACAGAGAGAGTCACTGAGTGGATCTGTTATTATAGTATCTCCACAGGGAGTGTCACTGAGTGGCTCTGTTATTATAGTATCTCCACAGGGAGAGTCACTGAGTGGGTCTGTTATTACAGTATCTCCACAGGGGGAGTCACTGAGTGGGTCTGTTATTATTGTTTCTCCACAGGGAGAGTCTCTGAGTTGGTCTGTTATTATAGTATCTCCACAGGGAGAGGGTCTGTTATTATAGTATCTCCACAGGGAGAGTCACTGAGTGGTTCTGTTATTATAGTATCTCCACAGGGAGAGTCACTGAGTTGGTCTGTTATTATCATATCTCCACAGGGAGAGTCACTGAGTGGGTCTGTTATTATAGTATCTCCACAGAGAGAGTCATTGAGTGGATCTGTTATTATAGTATCTCCACAGGGAGAGTCACTGAGGGGATCTGTTAATATAGTATCTCCACAGGGAGAGTCGCGTGAGTGGGTCTGTTATTATAGCATCTCCATAGGAAGCGTCACTGAGTGGGTCTGTAATTAATGTATCTCCACAGGGAGAGTCACTAAGTGGGTCTGTTATTATAGTATCTCCACAGGGAGAGTCACTGAGTTGGTCTGTTATTATAGTATCTCCACAGGGAGAGTCATTGAGTGGATCTGTTAATGTCGTATCTCCACAGGGGGAGTCACTGAATGTGTCTGTTATTATAGTATCTCCACAGGGAGAGTCACTGCGTGGGTCGGTTATTTTAGTATCTCCACAGAGAGAGTCACTGAGTGGATCTGTTATGATAGGATCTCCACAGGGAGAGTCACTGAGTGGGTCCGTTATTATAGTATCTCCACAGGGAGAGTCACTGAGTGGGTCTGTTATTCTAGTAGCTACACAGGGGGAGTTTTTGTGTTGGTCTGTTCTTATAGTATCGCCACAGGGATAGACACTGATAGGGTCTGTTATTATAGTATCTCCACAGGGAGAGTCACTGAGTGGCTCTGTTGTTATAGTAGCTCCACAGGGAGAGTGATTGAGTGGGTCTGTTATTATAGCATCTCCACAGGGAGAGTCACTGGGTGGGTCTATTATTATAGTATCTCCACATGGAGAGTCACTGAGTGGGTCTGTTATTATTGTTTCTGCACAGGGAGAGTTTCTGTGTTGGTCTGTTATTGTAGTATCTCCACAGGGAGAGGGTCTGTTATTATAGTATCTCCACCGGGAGAGTCACTGAGGGCGTCTGTTATTACAGTATCTCCACAGGGAGTGTCACTGAGTGGGTCTGTTATTATAGTATTTCCACAGGGAGAGTCACTGAGTGGGTCCCTTATTATAGTATCTCCACAGAGAGAGTCACTGAGTGGCTCTGTTATTCTCGTATCTTCACAGGGAGAGTCACTGAGTGGGTCTGTTATTACAGTATCTCCACAGGGGGAGTCACTGAGTTGGTCTGTTATTTTAGTATCTCAACAGGGAGAGTCACTGAGTGGGTCTGTTATTATAGTATCTCCACAGGGAGAGTCACTGAGTGGGTCTGTTATTACAGTATCTCCACAGGGAAAGTCACTGAGTGGGTCTGTTATTATAGTACCTCCACAGGGAGAGTCACTGAGTGGGTCTGTTATTATAGTATCTGCACAGAGAGAGTCACTGAGTGGATCTGTTATTTTTGTATCTCCACAGGGGGAGTCACTGAGTGGGTCTGTTACTACATTATCCCCACAGAGGGAGTCACTGAGTGGGTCTGTTATTATAGTATCTCCAAAGGGAGAGTCTCTGAGTGGATCTCTTATTCTCGTATCTCCACAGAGAGAGTCATTGTGTGGATATGTTATTATAGTATCTCCACCGGGAGAGTCACTGAGTGGGTCTGTTATTATCGTATCTCCACAGGGAGAGTCACTGAGTGGATCTGTTATTATAGTATCTCCACAGGGAGAGTCACTGCGTGGGTCTGTTATTATAGTATCTCCACAGAGAGAGCAACTGAGTGGGTCTATTATTATAGTATCTCCACCGGGAGAGTCACTGAGTGGGTCTGTTATTACAGTATCACCACAGGGCGAGTCACTGATTTGTTCTGTTATTATAGTATCTCCACAGGGAGAGTCACTCAGTTTGTCTGTTATTATAGTATCTCCACAGGGAGAGTCACTGATTGGATCTGTTATTATAGTATCTCCACAGGGAGAGTCACTGTGTGGGTCTGTTATTATAGTATCTCCACAGGGAGAGTCACTGAGTGGGGCTGTGATGAAAGTATCTCCACAGGGAGAGCAACTGAGTGGGTCTGTTATGATAGTATCTCCACAGGGAGAGTCACTGAGTGGGTCTGCTATTATAGTATCTCCACAGGGAGAGTCACTGAGTGGTTCTGTTATTATAGTATCTCCACAGGGAGAGTCACTGAGTGGGTCTGTTATTATAGTGTCTCCACAGGCAGAGTCACTGAGTGGGTCTGGTATGATAGTATCTCCACAGGGAGAGGGTCTGCTATTATAGTGTCTCCAAAGTGAGAGTCACTGAATGGATCTTTTATTATTGTTTCTCCACAGGGAGTGTCACAGAGTGGGTCTGTTATTATAGTATCTCCACATGGAGAGTCACTGAGTGTGTCTGTTATTATTGTTTCTCCACAGGGAGAGTCTCTGAGTTGGTCTGTTATTATAGTATCTCCACAGGGAGAGGGTCTGTTATTATAGTATCTCCACAGGGAGAGTCACTGAGTGGGTCTGTTATTATAGTATCTCCACAGGGAGAGTCACTGCGTGGGTCTGTTATTATCGTATCTCAACAGGGAGAGTCACTGAGTGGGTCTGTTATTATAGTATCTCCACAGAGAGAGTCATTGAGTGGATCTGTTATTATAGTACCTCCAAAGGGAGATTCACAGAGTGGATCTGTTATTATAGTATCTCCACTGAGAGAGTCACTGAGTGCTTCTTTTATTATAGTGTCTCCACAGGGAGAGTCACTGATTGGGTCTGTTAATATAGTATCTCCACAGGGAGAGTCACTGAGTGGGTCAGTTATTATAGTATCTCCACAGGGAGACTTACTGAGTGGCTCTGTTATTATAGTATCTCCACAGGGAGAGTCACTGAGTGGGTCTGTTTTTATAGTATCTCCAGAGGGAGAGTCACCGAGTGTCTATGCTATTATAGTGTCTCCACTGGGAGAGTCACCGAATGGATCTGTTATTATCTTTTCTCCACAGGGAGAGTCACTGAGTGGGTCTGTTATTATAGTATCTCTCCATGGAGAGTCGCTGAGTGGGTCTGTTATTATTGTTTCTGCACAGGGAGAGTTTCTGAGTTGGTCTGTTATTGTAGTATCTCCACAGGGAGAGGGTCTGTTATTATAGTATCTCCGCAGGGAGAGTCACTGAGTGGGTCTGTTATTATAGTATCTCCACAGGGAGTGTCACTGAGTGGGTCTGTTATTATAGTATCTCCGCAGGGAGAGTCACTGAGTGGGTCTGTTATTATAGTATCTCCACAGGGAGAGTCACTGAGTGGGTCTGTTATTATAGTATCTCCACGGAGATAGTCACTGAGTGGATCTGTTATTATAGTATCTCCACAGGGAGAGTCACTGAGTGGAACTGTTATGATAGTATCTCCTCAGGGAGAGTCACTGAGTGGGTCTGTTATTATAGTATCTCCACAGGGAGAGTCACTGAGTGGGTCTGTTATTAGAGTATCTCCACAGGGAGAGTCACTGAGTGGGTCTGTTATTATAGTATCTCCATAGGAAGCGTCACTGAGTGGGTCAGTTATTGCAGTATCTCCACAGGGAGAGTCACTAAGTGGGTCTGTTATTATAGTATCTCCACAGGGAGAGTCACAGATTGGGTCTGTTATTAGAGCATCTCCACAGGGAGAGTCACTGAGTGGGTCTGTTATTATAGTATCTCCATAGGAGGCGTCACTGAGTGGGTCAGCTATTGTAGTATCTCCACAGGGAGAGTCACTGAGTGCGTCTGTTATTATAGTATCTCCACAGCGAGAGTCACTGAGTGGGTCTGTTATTACAGTATCTCCACAGGGAAAGTCACTGAGTGGGTCTGTTATTATAGTATCTCCACAGTGCGAGTCACTGAGTGGGTCTGTTATTATAGTATCTCCAAAGGAAGCGTCACTGAGTGGGTCTGTTATTATTGTATCTCGGCAGGGAGAGTCACTGAGTGGGTCTGTTATTATAGTATCTCCACAGGGAGAGTCACTGAGTGGGTCTGTTATTACAGTATCTCCACAGGGAAAGTCACTGAGTGGGTCTGTTATTGTAGTATCTCCACAGGCAGAGTCACTGAGTTGGTCTGTTATTATAGTATCTCCACAGTGAGAGTCACTGCAAGGGTCTGTTATTACAGTATCTCCACAGGAAAAGTCACTGAGTGGGTCTGTTATTATAGTATCTCCACAGGGAGAGTCACTGAGTGGGTCTGTTATTATAGTATTTCCACAGGGAGAGTCACTGAGTGGGTCTGTTATTACAGTATCTCTACACGGAGAGTCACTGAGTGGATCTGTTATTATAGCATCTCCACAGGGAGAGTCACTGAGTGGGTCTGTTATTATAGTATCGACATAGGGAGAGTCACTGAGTGGGTCTATTATTATAGTATCTCCGCTGGGAGAGTCACTGAGTGGGTCTGTTATTATAGGATCTCCACAGGGAGAGTCACTGTGTGGGTCTGTTATTATAGTATCTCCACAGGGAGAGTCACTGAGTGGGTCTGTTATTATAGTATCTCCACAGGGAGACTCACTGAGTGGGTATGTTATTATAGTATCTCCACAGGGAGAGTCGCTGAGTGGGTCTGTTATTATAGTATCTCCACAGGGAGAGTCACTGAGTGGGTCTGTTATTATAGTATCTCCACAGGGAGAGTCACTGAGTCGATCTGTTATTATAGTATCTCCACAGGGAGAGTCACTCAGTGGGTCTGTTATTATAGTATCTCCACAGGGAAAGTCACTGAGTGGGTCTATTATTATAGTATCTCCACAGGGAGAGTCACTGAGTGGGTCTGTTATTATAGTATCTGCACAGGGAGAGTGACTGAGTGGTTCTGTTATTATAGTATCTCCACAGGGAGAGTCACTGAGTGGGTCTGTTATTATAGTATCTCCACAGCGAGACTCACTGAGTGGGTCTGTTATTACAGTATCTCCACAGGGAGAGTCAATGAGTGGGTCTGTTATTATAGTATCTCCACAGGGAGAGTCACTGAGTGGGTCTGTTATTATAGTATCTCCACAGGGAGAGTCACTGAGTGGGTCTGTTATTATAGTATCTCCACAGGGAGAGTCACTGAGTGGGTCTGTTATTTTAGTATCTCCACAGGGAGAGTCACTGAGTGGGTCTGTTATTATAGTATCTCCACAGGGAGAGACACTGAGTGGGTCTGTTATTATAGTATCTCCACAGAGAGTCACTGAGTGGGTCTGTTATTATAGTATCTCCACAGGGAGAGTCACTGAGTGGGTCTTTTATTATAGTATCTCCACGGAGAGAGTCACTGAGTGGATCTGTTATTATAGTATCTCCACAGGGAGAGTCACTGAGTGGAACTGTTATGATGGTATCTCCTCAGGGAGAGTCACTGAGTGGGTCTGTTATTATAGTATCTCCACAGGGAGAGTCACTGAGTGGGTCTGTTATTAGAGTATCTCCACAGGGAGAGTCACTGAGTGGGTCTGTTATTATAGTATCTCCATAGGAAGCGTCACTTAGTGGGTCAGTTATTGCAGTATCTCCACAGGGAGAGTCACTAAGTGGGTCTGTTATTTTAGTATCTCCACAGGGAGAGTCACTGATTGGGTCTGTTATTAGAGAATCTCCACAGGGAGAGTCACTGAGTGGGTCTGTTATTATAGTATCTCCATAGGAGGCGTCACTGAGCGGGTCAGTTATTGTAGTATCTCCACAGGGAGAGTCACTGAGTGCGTCTGTTATTATAGTATCTCCACAGGGAGAGTCACTGAGTGGGTCTGTTATTACAGTATCTCCACATGGAAAGTCACTGAGTGGGTCTGTTATTATAGTATCTCCACAGTGCGAGTCACGGAGTGGGTCTGTTATTATAGTATCTCCAAAGGAAGCGTCACTGAGTGGGTCTGTTATTATTGTATCTCGACAGGGAGAGTCACGGAGTGGGTCTGTTATTATAGTATCTCCACAGGGAGAGTCACTGAGTGGGTCTGTTATTACAGTATCTCCACAGGGAAAGTCACTGAGTGGGTCAGTTATTGTAGTATCTCCACAGGCAGAGTCACTGAGTGGGTCTGTTATTATAGTATCTCCACAGGGAGAGTCACTGAGTGGGTCTGTTATTATAGTATCTCCACAGGGAGAGTCACTGAGTGGGTCTGTTATTATAGCATCTCCACAGGGAGAGTCACTGAGTGGGTCTGTTATTATAGTATTTCCACAGGGAGAGTCACTGAGTGGGTCTGTTATTATAGTATCGACATCGGGAGAGTCACTGAGTGGTTCTTTTATTATAGTATCTCCGCTGGGAGAGTCACTGAGTGGGTCTGTTATTATAGTATCTCCACAGGGAGAGTCACTGAGTGGGTCTGTTATTATAGTATCGCCACAGGGAGACTCACTGAGTGGGTATGTTATTATAGTATCTCCACAGGGAGAGTCGCTGAGTGGGTCTGTTATTATAGTATCTCCACAGGGAGAGTCACTGAGTGGGTCTGTTATTATAGTATCTCCACAGGGAGAGTCACTGAGTGCGTCTGTTATTATAGTATCTCCACAGAGAGAGTCACTGAGTCGATCTGTTATTATAGTATCTCCGAAGGGAGAGTCACTGAGTGGGTCTGTTATTATAGTATCTCCACAGGGAGAGTCACTGAGTGGTCTGTTATTATAGATTCTCCACAGGGAGAGTCACTGAGTGGGTCTGTTATTATAGTGTCTGCACAGGGAGACTGACTGAGTGGATCTGTTATTATAGTATCTCCACAGGGAAAGTCACTGAGTGGGTCTATTATTATAGTATCTCCACAGGGAGAGTCACTGAGTGGGTCTGTTATTATAGTATCTGCACAGGGAGACTGACTGAGTGGATCTGTTATTATAGTATCTCCACAGGGAGAGTCACTGAGTGGGTCTGTTATTATAGTATCTCCACAGCGAGACTCACTGAGTGGGTCTGTTATTATAGTATCTCCACAGGGAGAGTCACTGAGTGGGTCTGTTATTATAGTATCTCCACAGGGAGAGTCACTGAGTGGGTCTGTTATTATAGTATCTCCACAGGGAGAGTCACTGAGTGGGTCTGTTATTATAGTATCTCCACAGGGAGAGTCACTGAGTGGGTCTGTTATTATGGTATCTCCACAGGGAGAGTCGCTGAGTGAAACTGTTATTATAGTATCTCCACAGGGAGAGTCACTGAGTGGGTCTGTTATTATAGTATCTCCACAGCGAGACTCACTGAGTGGGTCTGTTATTACAGTATCTCCACAGGGAGAGTCACTGAGTGGGTCTGTTATTATAGTATCTCCACAGGGAGAGTCACTGAGTGGGTCTGTTATTATAGTATCTCCACAGGGAGAGTCACTGAGTGGGTCTGTTATTATAGTATCTCCACAGCGAGAGTCACTGAGTGGGTCTGTTATTTTAGTATCTCCACAGGGAGAGTCACTGAGTGGGTCTGTTATTATAGTATCTCCACATGGAGAGACACTGAGTGGGTCTGTTATTATAGTATCTCCACAGAGAGTCACTGAGTGGGTCTGTTATTATAGTATCTCCACAGGGAGAGTCACTGAGTGGGTCTTTTATTATAGTATCTCCACGGAGAGAGTCACTGAGTGGATCTGTTATTATAGTATCTCCACAGGGAGAGTCACTGAGTGGAACTGTTATGATGGTATCTCCTCAGGGAGAGTCACTGAGTGGGTCTGTTATTATAGTATCTCCACAGGGAGAGTCACTGAGTGGGTCTGTTATTATAGTATCTCCATAGGAAGCGTCACTTAGTGGGTCAGTTATTGCAGTATCTCCACAGGGAGAGTCACTAAGTGGGTCTGTTATTTTAGTATCTCCACAGGGAGAGTCACTGATTGGGTCTGTTATTAGAGAATCTCCACAGGGAGAGTCACTGAGTGGGTCTGTTATTATAGTATCTCCATAGGAGGCGTCACTGAGTGGGTCAGTTATTGTAGTATCTCCACAGGGAGAGTCACTGAGTGCGTCTGTTATTATAGTATCTCCACAGGGAGAGTCACTGAGTGGGTCTGTTATTACAGTATCTCCACATGGAAAGTCACTGAGTGGGTCTGTTATTATAGTATCTCCACAGTGCGAGTCACGGAGTGGGTCTGTTATTATAGTATCTCCAAAGGAAGCGTCACTGAGTGGGTCTGTTATTATTGTATCTCGACAGGGAGAGTCACGGAGTGGGTCTGTTATTATAGTATCTCCACAGGGAGAGTCACTGAGTGGGTCTGTTATTACAGTATCTCCACAGGGAAAGTCACTGAGTGGGTCAGTTATTGTAGTATCTCCACAGGCAGAGTCACTGAGTGGGTCTGTTATTATAGTATCTCCACAGGGAGAGTCACTGAGTGGGTCTGTTATTATAGTATCTCCACAGGGAGAGTCACTGAGTGGGTCTGTTATTATAGCATCTCCACAGGGAGAGTCACTGAGTGGGTCTGTTATTATAGTATTTCCACAGGGAGAGTCACTGAGTGGATCTGTTATTATAGTATCTCCACAGGGAGAGTCACTGAGTGGAACTGTTATGATGGTATCTCCTCAGGGAGAGTCACTGAGTGGGTCTGTTATTATAGTATCTCCACAGGGAGAGTCACTGAGTGGGTCTGTTATTATAGTATCTCCATAGGAAGCGTCACTTAGTGGGTCAGTTATTGCAGTATCTCCACAGGGAGAGTCACTACGTGGGTCTGTTATTTTAGTATCTCCACAGGGAGAGTCACTGATTGGGTCTGTTATTAGAGAATCTCCACAGGGAGAGTCACTGAGTGGGTCTGTTATTATAGTATCTCCATAGGAGGCGTCACTGAGTGGGTCAGTTATTGTAGTATCTCCACAGGGAGAGTCACTGAGTGCGTCTGTTATTATAGTATCTCCACAGTGCGAGTCACGGAGTGGGTCTGTTATTATAGTATCTCCAAAGGAAGCGTCACTGAGTGGGTCTGTTATTATTGTATCTCGACAGGGAGAGTCACGGAGTGGGTCTGTTATTATAGTATCTCCACAGGGAGAGTCACTGAGTGGGTCTGTTATTACAGTATCTCCACAGGGAAAGTCACTGAGTGGGTCAGTTATTGTAGTATCTCCACAGGCAGAGTCACTGAGTGGGTCTGTTATTATAGTATCTCCACAGGGAGAGTCACTGAGTGGGTCTGTTATTATAGTATCTCCACAGGGAGAGTCACTGAGTGGGTCTGTTATTATAGCATCTCCACAGGGAGAGTCACTGAGTGGGTCTGTTATTATAGTATTTCCACAGGGAGAGTCACTGAGTGGGTCTGTTATTATAGTATCGACATCGGGAGAGTCACTGAGTGGGTCTATTATTATAGTATCTCCGCTGGGAGAGTCACTGAGTGGGTCTGTTATTATAGTATCTCCACAGGGAGAGTCACTGAGTGGATCTGTTATTATAGTATCTCCACAGGGAGAGTCACTGAGTGGGTCTGTTATTATAGCATCTCCACAGGGAGAGTCACTGAGTGGGTCTGTTATTATAGTATTTCCACAGGGAGAGTCACTGAGTGGGTCTGTTATTATAGTATCGACATCGGGAGAGTCACTGAGTGGGTCTATTATTATAGTATCTCCACAGGGAGAGTCACTGAGTGGGTCTGTTATTATAGTATCTCCACAGGGAGAGTCACTGAGTGGAACTGTTATGATGGTATCTCCTCAGGGAGAGTCACTGAGTGGGTCTGTTATTATAGTATCTCCACAGGGAGAGTCACTGAGTGGGTCTGTTATTATAGTATCTCCATAGGAAGCGTCACTTAGTGGGTCAGTTATTGCAGTATCTCCACAGGGAGAGTCACTAAGTGGGTCTGTTATTTTAGTATCTCCACAGGGAGAGTCACTGATTGGGTCTGTTATTAGAGAATCTCCACAGGGAGAGTCACTGAGTGGGTCTGTTATTATAGTATCTCCATAGGAGGCGTCACTGAGTGGGTCAGTTATTGTAGTATCTCCACAGGGAGAGTCACTGAGTGCGTCTGTTATTACAGTATCTCCACATGGAAAGTCACTGAGTGGGTCTGTTATTATAGTATCTCCACAGTGCGAGTCACGGAGTGGGTCTGTTATTATAGTATCTCCAAAGGAAGCGTCACTGAGTGGGTCTGTTATTATTGTATCTCGACAGGGAGAGTCACGGAGTGGGTCTGTTATTATAGTATCTCCACAGGGAGAGTCACTGAGTTGGTCTGTTATTACAGTATCTCCACAGGGAAAGTCACTGAGTGGGTCAGTTATTGTAGTATCTCCACAGGCAGAGTCACTGAGTGGGTCTGTTATTATAGTATCTCCACAGGGAGAGTCACTGAGTGGGTCTGTTATTATAGTATCTCCACAGGGAGAGTCACTGAGTGGGTCTGTTATTATAGCATCTCCACAGGGAGAGTCACTGAGTGGGTCTGTTATTATAGTATTTCCACAGGGAGAGTCACTGAGTGGGTCTGTTATTATAGTATCGACATCGGGAGAGTCACTGAGTGGGTCTATTATTATAGTATCTCCGCTGGGAGAGTCACTGAGTGGGTCTGTTATTATAGTATCTCCACAGGGAGAGTCACTGAGTGGGTCTGTTATTATAGTATCGCCACAGGGAGGCTCACTGAGTGGGTATGTTATTATAGTATCTCCACAGGGAGAGTCGCTGAGTGGGTCTGTTATTATAGTATCTCCACAGGGAGAGTCACTGAGTGGGTCTGTTATTATAGTATCTCCACAGGGAGAGTCACTGAGTGCGTCTGTTATTATATTATCTCCACAGGGAGAGTCTCTGAGTGGGTCTGTTATTAGAGTATCTCCACAGGGAGAGTCACTGAGTGGGTCTGTTATTATAGTATCTACATAGGAAGCGTCACTTAGTGGGTCAGTTATTGCAGTATCTCCACAGGGAGAGTCACTAAGTGGGTCTGTTATTTTAGTATCTCCACAGGGAGAGTCACTGATTGGGTCTGTTATTAGAGAATCTCCACAGAGAGAGTCACTGAGTGGATCTGTTATTATAGTATCTCCATAGGAGGCGTCACTGAGCGGGTCAGTTATTGTAGTATCTCCACAGGGAGAGTCACTGAGTGCGTCTGTTATTATAGTATCTCCACAGGGAGAGTCACTGAGTGGGTCTGTTATTACAGTATCTCCACATGGAAAGTCACTGAGTGGGTCTGTTATTATAGTATCTCCACAGTGCGAGTCACGGAGTGGGTCTGTTATTATAGTATCTCCAAAGGAAGCGTCACTGAGTGGGTCTGTTATTATTGTATCTCGACAGGGAGAGTCACGGAGTGGGTCTGTTATTATAGTATCTCCACAGGGAGAGTCACTGAGTGGGTCTGTTATTACAGTATCTCCACAGGGAAAGTCACTGAGTGGGTCAGTTATTGTAGTATCTCCACAGGCAGAGTCACTGAGTGGGTCTGTTATTATAGTATCTCCACAGGGAGAGTCACTGAGTGGGTCTGTTATTATAGTATCTCCACAGGGAGAGTCACTGAGTGGGTCTGTTATTATAGCATCTCCACAGGGAGAGTCACTGAGTGGGTCTGTTATTATAGTATTTCCACAGGGAGAGTCACTGAGTGGGTCTGTTATTATAGTATCGACATCGGGAGAGTCACTGAGTGGGTCTATTATTATAGTATCTCCGCTGGGAGAGTCACTGAGTGGGTCTGTTATTATAGTATCTCCACAGGGAGAGTCACTGAGTGGGTCTGTTATTATAGTATCGCCACAGGGAGACTCACTGAGTGGGTATGTTATTATAGTATCTCCACAGGGAGAGTCGCTGAGTGGGTCTGTTATTATAGTATCTCCACAGGGAGAGTCACTGAGTGGGTCTGTTATTATAGTATCTCCACAGGGAGAGTCACTGAGTGCGTCTGTTATTATAGTATCTCCACAGAGAGAGTCACTGAGTCGATCTGTTATTATAGTATCTCCGAAGGGAGAGTCACTGAGTGGGTCTGTTATTATAGTATCTCCACAGGGAGAGTCACTGAGTGGTCTGTTATTATAGATTCTCCACAGGGAGAGTCACTGAGTGGGTCTGTTATTATAGTATCTGCACAGGGAGACTGACTGAGTGGATCTGTTATTATAGTATCTCCACAGGGAAAGTCACTGATTGGGTCTGTTATTATAGTATCTCCACAGGGAGAGTCACTGAGTGGGTCTGTTATTATAGTATCTCCACAGGGAGAGTCACTGAGTGGGTCTGTTATTATAGTATCTCCACAGGGAGAGTCACTGAGTGGGTCTGTTATTATAGTATCTCCACAGGGAGAGTCACTGAGTGGGTCTGTTATTATGGTATCTCCACAGGGAGAGTCACTGAGTGAAACTGTTATTATAGTATCTCCACAGGGAGAGTCACTGAGTGGGTCTGTTATTATAGTATCTCCACAGCGAGACTCACTGAGTGGGTCTGTTATTACAGTATCTCCACAGGGAGAGTCACTGAGTGGGTCTGTTATTATAGTATCTCCACAGGGAGAGTCACTGAGTGGGTCTGTTATTATAGTATCTCCACAGGGAGAGTCACTGAGTGGGTCTGTTATTATAGTATCTCCACAGGGAGAGTCACTGAGTGGGTCTGTTATTTTAGTATCTCCACAGGGAGAGTCACTGAGTGGGTCTGTTATTATAGTATCTCCACAGGGAGAGACACTGAGTGGGTCTGTTATTATAGTATCTCCACAGAGAGTCACTGAGTGGGTCTGTTATTATAGTATCTCCACAGGGAGAGTCACTGAGTGGGTCTTTTATTATAGTATCTCCACGGAGAGAGTCACTGAGTGGATCTGTTATTATAGTATCTCCACAGGGAGAGTCACTGAGTGGAACTGTTATGATGGTATCTCCTCAGGGAGAGTCACTGAGTGGGTCTGTTATTATAGTATCTCCACAGGGAGAGTCACTGAGTGGGTCTGTTATTATAGTATCTCAATAGGAAGCGTCACTTAGTGGGTCAGTTATTGCAGTATCTCCACAGGGAGAGTCACTAAGTGGGTCTGTTATTTTAGTATCTCCACAGGGAGAGTCACTGATTGGGTCTGTTATTAGAGAATCTCCACAGGGAGAGTCACTGAGTGGGTCTGTTATTATAGTATCTCCATAGGAGGCGTCACTGAGTGGGTCAGTTATTGTGGTATCTCCACAGGGAGAGTCACTGAGTGCGTCTGTTATTATAGTATCTCCACAGGGAGAGTCACTGAGTGGGTCTGTTATTACAGTATCTCCACATGGAAAGTCACTGAGTGGGTCTGTTATTATAGTATCTCCACAGTGCGAGTCACGGAGTGGGTCTGTTATTATAGTATCTCCAAAGGAAGCGTCACTGAGTGGGTCTGTTATTATTGTATCTCGACAGGGAGAGTCACGGAGTGGGTCTGTTATTATAGTATCTCCACAGGGAGAGTCACTGAGTGGGTCTGTTATTACAGTATCTCCACAGGGAAAGTCACTGAGTGGGTCAGTTATTGTAGTATCTCCACAGGCAGAGTCACTGAGTGGGTCTGTTATTATAGTATCTCCACAGGGAGAGTCACTGAGTGGGTCTGTTATTATAGTATCTCCACAGGGAGAGTCACTGAGTGGGTCTGTTATTATAGCATCTCCACAGGGAGAGTCACTGAGTGGGTCTGTTATTATAGTATTTCCACAGGGAGAGTCACTGAGTGGGTCTGTTATTATAGTATCGACATCGGGAGAGTCACTGAGTGGGTCTATTATTATAGTATCTCCGCTGGGAGAGTCACTGAGTGGGTCTGTTATTAGAGTATCTCCACAGGGAGAGTCACTGAGTGGGTCTGTTATTATAGTATCGCCACAGGGAGGCTCACTGAGTGGGTATGTTATTATAGTATCTCCACAGGGAGAGTCGCTGAGTGGGTCTGTTATTATAGCATCTCCACAGGGAGAGTCACTGAGTGGGTCTGTTATTATAGTATCTCCACAGGGAGAGTCACTGAGTGCGTCTGTTATTATAGTATCTCCACAGAGAGAGTCACTGAGTCGATCTGTTATTATAGTATCTCCGAAGGGAGAGTCACTGAGTGGGTCTGTTATTATAGTATCTCCACAGGGAGAGTCACTGAGTGGTCTGTTATTATAGATTCTCCACAGGGAGAGTCACTGAGTGGGTCTGTTATTATAGTATCTGCACAGGGAGACTGACTGAGTGGATCTGTTATTATAGTATCTCCACAGGGAAAGTCACTGAGTGGGTCTATTATTATAGCATCTCCACAGGGAGAGTCACTGAGTGGGTCTGTTATTATAGTATCTGCACAGGGAGACTGACTGAGTGGATCTGTTATTTTAGTATCTCCACAGGGAGAGACACTGAGTGGGTCTGTTATTATAGTATCTCCACAGAGAGTCACTGAGTGGGTCTGTTATTATAGTATCTCCACAGGGAGAGTCACTGAGTGGGTCTTTTATTATAGTATCTCCACGGAGAGAGTCACTGAGTGGATCTGTTATTATAGTATCTCCACAGGGAGAGTCACTGAGTGGAACTGTTATGATGGTATCTCCTCAGGGAGAGTCACTGAGTGGGTCTGTTATTATAGTATCTCCACAGGGAGAGTCACTGAGTGGGTCTGTTATTATAGTATCTCAATAGGAAGCGTCACTTAGTGGGTCAGTTATTGCAGTATCTCCGCAGGGAGAGTCACTAAGTGGGTCTGTTATTTTAGTATCTCCACAGGGAGAGTCACTGATTGGGTCTGTTATTAGAGAATCTCCACAGGGAGAGTCACTGAGTGGGTCTGTTATTATAGTATCTCCATAGGAGGCGTCACTGAGTGGGTCAGTTATTGTGGTATCTCCACAGGGAGAGTCACTGAGTGCGTCTGTTATTATAGTATCTCCACAGGGAGAGTCACTGAGTGGGTCTGTTATTACAGTATCTCCACATGGAAAGTCACTGAGTGGGTCTGTTATTATAGTATCTCCACAGTGCGAGTCACGGAGTGGGTCTGTTATTATAGTATCTCCAAAGGAAGCGTCACTGAGTGGGTCTGTTATTATTGTATCTCGACAGGGAGAGTCACGGAGTGGGTCTGTTATTATAGTATCTCCACAGGGAGAGTCACTGAGTGGGTCTGTTATTACAGTATCTCCACAGGGAAAGTCACTGAGTGGGTCAGTTATTGTAGTATCTCCACAGGCAGAGTCACTGAGTGGGTCTGTTATTATAGTATCTCCACAGGGAGAGTCACTGAGTGGGTCTGTTATTATAGTATCTCCACAGGGAGAGTCACTGAGTGGGTCTGTTATTATAGCATCTCCACAGGGAGAGTCACTGAGTGGGTCTGTTATTATAGTATTTCCACAGGGAGAGTCACTGAGTGGGTCTGTTATTATAGTATCGACATCGGGAGAGTCACTGAGTGGGTCTATTATTATAGTATCTCCGCTGGGAGAGTCACTGAGTGGGTCTGTTATTAGAGTATCTCCACAGGGAGAGTCACTGAGTGGGTCTGTTATTATAGTATCGCCACAGGGAGGCTCACTGAGTGGGTATGTTATTATAGTATCTCCACAGGGAGAGTCGCTGAGTGGGTCTGTTATTATAGTATCTCCACAGGGAGAGTCACTGAGTGGGTCTGTTATTATAGTATCTCCACAGGGAGAGTCACTGAGTGCGTCTGTTATTATAGTATCTCCACAGAGAGAGTCACTGAGTCGATCTGTTATTATAGTATCTCCGAAGGGAGAGTCACTGAGTGGGTCTGTTATTATAGTATCTCCACAGGGAGAGTCACTGAGTGGTCTGTTATTATAGATTCTCCACAGGGAGAGTCACTGAGTGGGTCTGTTATTATAGTATCTGCACAGGGAGACTGACTGAGTGGATCTGTTATTATAGTATCTCCACAGGGAAAGTCACTGAGTGGGTCTATTATTTTAGCATCTCCACAGGGAGAGTCACTGAGTGGGTCTGTTATTATAGTATCTGCACAGGGAGACTGACTGAGTGGATCTGTTATTTTAGTATCTCCACAGGGAGAGTCACTGAGTGGGTCTGTTATTATAGTATCTCCACAGCGAGACTCACTGAGTGGGTCTGTTATTATAGTATCTCCACAGGGAGAGTCACTGAGTGGGTCTGTTATTATAGTATCTCCACAGGGAGAGTCACTGAGTGGGTCTGTTATTATAGTATCTCCACAGGGAGAGTCACTGAGTGGGTCTGTTATTATGGTATCTCCACAGGGAGAGTCACTGAGTGGGTCTGTTATTATAGTATCTCCACAGGCAGAGTCACTGAGTGCGTCTGTTATTATAGTATCTCCACAGAGAGAGTCACTGAGTCGATCTGTTATTATAGTATCTCCGAAGGGAGAGTCACTGAGTGGGTCTGTTATTATAGTATCTCCACAGGGAGAGTCACTGAGTGGTCTGTTATTATAGATTCTCCACAGGGAGAGTCACTGAGAGGGTCTGTTATTATAGTATCTGCACAGGGAGACTGACTGAGTGGATCTGTTATTATAGTATCTCCACAGGGAAAGTCACTGAGTGGTTCTATTATTATAGTATCTCCACAGGGAGAGTCACTGAGTGGGTCTGTTATTATAGTATCTGCACAGGGAGACTGACTGAGTGGATCTGTTATTATAGTATCTCCACAGGGAGAGTCACTGAGTGGGTCTGTTATTATAGTATCTCCACAGCGAGACTCACTGAGTGGGTCTGTTATTATAGTATCTCCACAGGGAGAGTCACTGAGTGGGTCTGTTATTATAGTATCTCCACAGGGAGAGTCACTGAGTGGGTCTGTTATTATAGTATCTCCACAGGGAGAGTCACTGAGTGGGTCTGTTATTATAGTATCTCCACAGCGAGACTCACTGAGTGGGTCTGTTATTATAGTATCTCCACAGGGAGAGTCACTGAGTGGGTCTGTTATTATAGTATCTCCACAGGGAGAGTCACTGAGTGGGTCTGTTATTATAGTATCTCCACAGGGAGAGTCACTGAGTGGGTCTGTTATTATAGTATCTCCACAGGGAGAGTCACTGAGTGGGTCTGTTATTTTAGTATCGCCACAGGGAGAGTCACTGAGTGGGTCTATTATTATAGTATCTCCACAGGGAGAGACAGTGAGTGGGTCTGTTATTATAGTATCTCCACAGGGAGAGTCACTGAGTGGTTCTTTTATTATAGTATCTCCACAGAGAGAGTCACTGAGTGGGTCTGTTATTATATTATCTCCAGAAGGAGAGTCACTGAGTGGATCTGTTATTATAGTATCTCCACAGGGAGAGACACTGAGTGGGTCTGTGATAATAGTATCTCCACAGAGAGAGTCATTGAGTGGATCTGTTATTATAGTATCTCCACAGGGAGTGTGACTGCTTGGGTCTGTTATTATAGTATCTCCACAGGGAGAGTCACTGAGTGGGTCTGTTATTATAGTATCTCCACAGAGAGAGTCACTGAGTGGATCTGTTATGATAGTATCTCCACAGGGAGAGTCACTGAGTGGGTCTGTTATTATAGTATCTCCACAGGGAGAGTCACTGAGTGTTTCTGTTATTATGGTATCTCCACAGGGAGAGTCACTGAATGGTTCTGTTATTATATTATCTCCACAGGGAGAGTCACGGAGTGGGTCCGTTATTATAGTATCTCCACAGGGAGAGTCACTGAGTGGGTCTGTTATTATAGTATCTCCACAGGGAGAGTCACTGAGTGGGTCTGTTATTATAGTATCTCCACAGGGAGAGTCACTGAGTTGTTCTGTTATTATAGTATCTCCACAGGGAGAGTGACTGAATGGGTCTGTTATTACAGTATCTCCACAGGGAAAGTCACTTAGTGGGTCTGTTATTATTGTATCTCCACAGGGAGAGTCACTGAGTGGGTCTGTTATTATAGTATCTCCACAGGGAGAGTCACTGAGTGGGTCTGTTATTACAGTATCTCCACAGGGAAAGTCACTGAGTGGGTCTGTTATTATAGTATCTGCACAGGGAGAGTCACTGAGTGGATCTGTTATTATAGTATCTCCACAGGGAGAGTCACTGAATGGATCTGTTATTACAGTATCTCCACAGGGAAAGTCACTTAGTGGGTCTGTTATTATAGTATCTCCACAGAGAGAGTCATTGAGTGGATCTGTTATTATAGTATCTCCACAGGGAGAGTCACTGAGTGGGTCTGTTATTATAGTATCTCCACAGGGAGACTCACTGAGTGGGTCTGTTATTATAGTATCTCCACAGGGAGAGTCACTGAGAGGGTCTGTTCTTATAGTATCTCCACAGGGAGAGTCACTGAGTGGGTCTGTTACTATAGTATCTCCACAGGGAGAGTCACTGAGTGGGTCTGTTCTTATAGTATCTCCACAGGGAGAGTCACTGAGTGGGTCTGTTATTATGGTATCTCCACAAGGAGTGTCACTGCGTTGGTCTGTTATTATAGTATCTCCACAGGGAGAGTCACTGAGTGGGTCTGTTATTTAGTATCTCCACAGGGAGAGTCACTGAGTGGGTCTGTTATTATAGTATCTCCACAGGGAGAGTCACTGAGTGGGTCTGTTATTATAGTATCTCCACAGGGAGAGTCACTGAGTGGGTCTGTTATTATTGTATCTCCACAGAGAGAGTCATTGAGTGGATTTGTTATTGTATTATCTCCACAGGGAGAGTCACTGAGTGGGTCTGTTATTATAGTATCTCCACAAGGAGAGTCAATGAGTGGATCTGTTATTATAGCATCTCCACAGGGAGAGACACTGAGTGGGTCTGTTATAATAGTATCTCCACAGAGGCATGCATTGAGTGGATCTGTTATTACAGTATCTCCACAGTGAGTGTAACTGCTTGGGTCTGTTATTATAGTATCTCCACAGGGAGAGTCACTGAGTGGGTCTGTTATTATAGTATCTCCACAGAGAGAGTCACTGAGTGGATCTGTTATGATAGTATCTCCACAGGGAGAGCCACTGAGTGGGTCTGTTATTATAGTATCTCCACAGGGAGAGTCACTGAGTGGGTCTGTTATTATAGTATCTCCACAGGGGGAGTCACTGATTGGGTCTGTTATAATGGATCTCCACACGGAGAGTCACTGAGTGGGTCTGTTATTATAGTATCTCCACAGGGAGAGTCACTGAGTGGGTCTGTTATTATAGTATCTCCACAGGGAGAGTCATTGAGTGGGTCTGTTATTATGGTATCTCCACAGGGAGAGGCACTGAGTGGGTCAGTTATTATAGTATCTCCACAGGGAGAGTCACTGAGTGGTTCTGTTATGATAGTATCTCAACAGGGAGAGTCACTGAGTGGGTCTGTTATTGTAGTATCTCCACAGGGAGAGTCACTGAGTGGGTCTGTTATTATTGTATCTCCACAGAGAGTCATTGAGTGGATCTGATATTATAGCATCTCCACAGGGAGTGTAACTGCTTGGGTCTGTTATTATAGTATCTCCACAGGGTGAGTCACTGAGTGGGTCTGTTATTATGGCATCTCCACAGGGAAAGTCACTGAGTGGGTCTGTTATTATTGTATCTCCACAGAGAGAGTCATTGAGTGGATCTGTTATTGTAGTATCTCCACAGGGAGAGTCACTGAGTGGGTCTGTTATTATAGTATCTCCACAAGGAGAGTCACTGAGTGGATCTGTTATTGTAGTATCTCCACAGGGATAGACTCTGAGTGGGCCTGCTTTAATAGTATCTCCACAGAGAGAGGCATTGAGTGGATCTGTTATTATAGTATCTCCACAGTGAGTGTAACTGCTTGGGTCTTTTATTATAGTATCTCCACAGGGAGAGTCACTGAGTGGGTCTGTTATTACAGTATCTCCATAGGAAGCGTCACTGAGTGGGTCTGTTATTATCGCATCTGGACAGGGAGAGTCACTGAGTGCGTCTGTTATTATAGTATCTCCACAGGGAGACTCACTGAGTGGGTCTGTTATTACAGTATCTCCACAGGGAAAGTCACTGAGTGGGTCTGTTTTTATAGTATCTGCACAGGGAGAGTCACTGAGTGGGTCTGTTATTATAGTATCTCCACATGGAGACTCACTGAGTGGGTCTGTTATTATAGTATCTCCACAGGGAGAGTCACTGAGTGGGTCTTTTCTTATAGTATCTCCACAGGGAGAGTCACTGAGGGGGTCTGTTATTATAGTATCTCCACAGGGAGAGTCACTGAGTGGATCTGTTATTTTTGTATCTCCACAAGGAGAGTCACTGAGTCGGTCTGTTATTATAGTATCTGCACAGGGAGAGTCACTGAGTGGGTCTGTTATTTAGTATCTCCACAGTGAGTGTCACTGCTTGGGTCTGTTATTATAGTATCTCCACAGGGAGAGTCACTGAGTGCGTCTGTTATTATAGTATCTCCACAGAGAGAGTCACTGAGTGGATCTGTTATGACAGTATCTCCACAGGGAGAGCCACTGAGTGGGTCTGTTATTATAGTATCTCCACAGGGAGAGTCACTGAGTGGGTCTGTTATCTAGTATCTCCACAGGGAGAGTCACTGAGTGGGTCTGTTATTATTGTATCTCCACAGGGAGAGTCACTGAGTGGGTCTGTTATTATATTATCTCCACAGGGAGAGTCACTGAGTGGGTCTGTTATTATAGTATCTCCACAGGGAGACTCACTGAGTGGGTCTGTTATTATAGTATCTCCACAGGGAGAGTCACTGAGTGGGTCTGTTCTTATAGTATCTCCACAGGGAGAGTCACTGAGTGGGTCTGTTATTTAGTATCTCCACAGGGAGAGTCACTGAGTGGGTATGTTATTATTGTATCTGCACAGGGAGAGTCACTGAGTGGGTCTGTTATTATAGTATCTCCACAGGGAGAGTCGCTGAGTGGGTCTGTTATTATTGTATCTCCACAGAGAGAGTAATTGAGTGGATTTGTTATTGTAGTATCTCCACAGGGAGAGTCACTGAGTGGGTCTGTTAATATAGTATCTCCACAAGGAGAGTCACTGAGTGGATCTGTTATTATAGTATGTCCACAGGGAGAGACACTGAGTGGGTCTGTTATAATAGTATCTCCACAGAGAGAGGCATTGAGTGGATCTGTTATTATAGTATCTCCACAGTGAGTGTAACTGCTTGGGTCTGTTATTATAGTATCTCCACAGGGAGAGTCACTGAGTGGGTCTGTTATTTAGTATCTCCACAGGGAGAGTCACTGAGTGGGTCTGTTATTATGGTATCTCCACAAGGAGTGTCACTGCGTTGGTCTGTTATTATAGTATCTCCACAGGGAGAGTCACTGAGTGGGTCTGTTATTTAGTATCTCCACAGGGAGAGTCACTGAGTGGGTCTGTTATTATAGTATCTCCACAGGGAGAGTCACTGAGTGGGTCTGTTATTATAGTATCTCCACAGGGAGAGTCACTGAGTGGGTCTGTTATTATTGTATCTCCACAGAGAGAGTCATTGAGTGGATTTGTTATTGTATTATCTCCACAGGGAGAGTCACTGAGTGGGTCTGTTATTATAGTATCTCCACAAGGAGAGTCAATGAGTGGATCTGTTATTATAGCATCTCCACAGGGAGAGACACTGAGTGGGTCTGTTATAATAGTATCTCCACAGAGGCATGCATTGAGTGGATCTGTTATTACAGTATCTCCACAGTGAGTGTAACTGCTTGGGTCTGTTATTATAGTATCTCCACAGGGAGAGTCACTGAGTGGGTCTGTTATTATAGTATCTCCACAGAGAGAGTCACTGAGTGGATCTGTTATGATAGTATCTCCACAGGGAGAGCCACTGAGTGGGTCTGTTATTATAGTATCTCCACAGGGAGAGTCACTGAGTGGGTCTGTTATTATAGTATCTCCACAGGGGGAGTCACTGATTGGGTCTGTTATAATGGATCTCCACACGGAGAGTCACTGAGTGGGTCTGTTATTATAGTATCTCCACAGGGAGAGTCACTGAGTGGGTCTGTTATTATAGTATCTCCACAGGGAGAGTCATTGAGTGGGTCTGTTATTATGGTATCTCCACAGGGAGAGGCACTGAGTGGGTCAGTTATTATAGTATCTCCACAGGGAGAGTCACTGAGTGGTTCTGTTATGATAGTATCTCAACAGGGAGAGTCACTGAGTGGGTCTGTTATTGTAGTATCTCCACAGGGAGAGTCACTGAGTGGGTCTGTTATTATTGTATCTCCACAGAGAGTCATTGAGTGGATCTGATATTATAGCATCTCCACAGGGAGTGTAACTGCTTGGGTCTGTTATTATAGTATCTCCACAGGGTGAGTCACTGAGTGGGTCTGTTATTATGGCATCTCCACAGGGAAAGTCACTGAGTGGGTCTGTTATTATTGTATCTCCACAGAGAGAGTCATTGAGTGGATCTGTTATTGTAGTATCTCCACAGGGAGAGTCACTGAGTGGGTCTGTTATTATAGTATCTCCACAAGGAGAGTCACTGAGTGGATCTGTTATTGTAGTATCTCCACAGGGATAGACTCTGAGTGGGCCTGCTTTAATAGTATCTCCACAGAGAGAGGCATTGAGTGGATCTGTTATTATAGTATCTCCACAGTGAGTGTAACTGCTTGGGTCTTTTATTATAGTATCTCCACAGGGAGAGTCACTGAGTGGGTCTGTTATTACAGTATCTCCATAGGAAGCGTCACTGAGTGGGTCTGTTATTATCGCATCTGGACAGGGAGAGTCACTGAGTGCGTCTGTTATTATAGTATCTCCACAGGGAGACTCACTGAGTGGGTCTGTTATTACAGTATCTCCACAGGGAAAGTCACTGAGTGGGTCTGTTTTTATAGTATCTGCACAGGGAGAGTCACTGAGTGGGTCTGTTATTATAGTATCTCCACATGGAGACTCACTGAGTGGGTCTGTTATTATAGTATCTCCACAGGGAGAGTCACTGAGTGGGTCTTTTCTTATAGTATCTCCACAGGGAGAGTCACTGAGGGGGTCTGTTATTATAGTATCTCCACAGGGAGAGTCACTGAGTGGATCTGTTATTTTTGTATCTCCACAAGGAGAGTCACTGAGTCGGTCTGTTATTATAGTATCTGCACAGGGAGAGTCACTGAGTGGGTCTGTTATTTAGTATCTCCACAGTGAGTGTCACTGCTTGGGTCTGTTATTATAGTATCTCCACAGGGAGAGTCACTGAGTGCGTCTGTTATTATAGTATCTCCACAGAGAGAGTCACTGAGTGGATCTGTTATGACAGTATCTCCACAGGGAGAGCCACTGAGTGGGTCTGTTATTATAGTATCTCCACAGGGAGAGTCACTGAGTGGGTCTGTTATCTAGTATCTCCACAGGGAGAGTCACTGAGTGGGTCTGTTATTATTGTATCTCCACAGGGAGAGTCACTGAGTGGGTCTGTTATTATATTATCTCCACAGGGAGAGTCACTGAGTGGGTCTGTTATTATAGTATCTCCACAGGGAGACTCACTGAGTGGGTCTGTTATTATAGTATCTCCACAGGGAGAGTCACTGAGTGGGTCTGTTCTTATAGTATCTCCACAGGGAGAGTCACTGAGTGGGTCTGTTATTTAGTATCTCCACAGGGAGAGTCACTGAGTGGGTATGTTATTATTGTATCTGCACAGGGAGAGTCACTGAGTGGGTCTGTTATTATAGTATCTCCACAGGGAGAGTCGCTGAGTGGGTCTGTTATTATTGTATCTCCACAGAGAGAGTAATTGAGTGGATTTGTTATTGTAGTATCTCCACAGGGAGAGTCACTGAGTGGGTCTGTTAATATAGTATCTCCACAAGGAGAGTCACTGAGTGGATCTGTTATTATAGTATGTCCACAGGGAGAGACACTGAGTGGGTCTGTTATAATAGTATCTCCACAGAGAGAGGCATTGAGTGGATCTGTTATTATAGTATCTCCACAGTGAGTGTAACTGCTTGGGTCTGTTATTATAGTATCTCCACAGGGAGAGTCACTGAGTGGGTCTGTTATTTAGTATCTCCACAGTGAGTGTCACTGCTTGGGTCTGTTATTATAGTATCTCCACAGGGAGAGTCACTGAGTGCGTCTGTTATTATAGTATCTCCACAGAGAGAGTCACTGAGTGGATCTGTTATGACAGTATCACCACAGGGAGAGCCACTGAGTGGGTCTGTTATTATAGTATCTCCACAGGGAGAGTCACTGAGTGGGTCTGTTATCTAGTATCTCCGCAGGGAGAGTCACTGAGTGGGTCTGTTATTATTGTATCTCCACAGGGAGAGTCACTGAGTGGGTCTGTTATTATATTATCTCCACAGGGAGAGTCACTGAGTGGGTCTGTTATTATAGTATCTCCACAGGGAGACTCACTGAGTGGGTCTGTTATTATAGTATCTCCACAGGGAGAGTCACTGAGTGGGTCTGTTCTTCGAGTATCTCCACAGGGAGACTCACTGAGTGGGTCTGTTATTTAGTATCTCCACAGGGAGAGTCACTGAGTGGGTATGTTATTATTGTATCTGCATAGGGAGAGTCACTGAGTGGGTCTGTTATTATAGTATCTCCACAGGGAGAGTCACTGAATGGGTCTGTTCTTATAGTATCTCCACAGGGAGAGTCACTGAGTGGGTCTGTTATTATAGTATCTCCACAGGGAGAGTCACTGAGTGGATCTGTTATTTTTGTATCTCCACAAGGAGAGTCACTGAGTCGGTCTGTTATTATAGTATCTGCACAGGGAGAGTCACTGAGTGGGTCTGTTATTTAGTATCTCCACAGTGAGTGTCACTGCTTGGGTCTGTTATTATAGTATCTCCACAGGGAGAGTCACTGAGTGCGTCTGTTATTATAGTATCTCCACAGAGAGAGTCACTGAGTGGATCTGTTATGACAGTATCTCCACAGGGAGAGCCACTGAGTGGGTCTGTTATTATAGTATCTCCACAGGGAGAGTCACTGAGTGGGTCTGTTATCTAGTATCTCCACAGGGAGAGTCACTGAGTGGGTCTGTTATTATTGTATCTCCACAGGGAGAGTCACTGAGTGGGTCTGTTATTATATTATCTCCACAGGGAGAGTCACTGAGTGGGTCTGTTATTATAGTATCTCCACAGGGAGACTCACTGAGTGGGTCTGTTATTATAGTATCTCCACAGGGAGAGTCACTGAGTGGGTCTGTTCTTATAGTATCTCCACAGGGAGAGTCACTGAGTGGTTCTGTTATTTAGTATCTCCACAGGGAGAGTCACTGAGTGGGTATGTTATTATTGTATCTGCACAGGGAGAGTCACTGAGTGGGTCTGTTATTATAGTATCTCCACAGGGAGAGTCGCTGAGTGGGTCTGTTATTATTGTATCTCCACAGAGAGAGTAATTGAGTGGATTTGTTATTGTACTATCTCCACAGGGAGAGTCACTGAGTGGGTCTGTTAATATAGTATCTCCACAAGGAGAGTCACTGAGTGGATCTGTTATTATAGTATGTCCACAGGGAGCGACACTGAGCGGGTCTGTTATAATAGTATCTCCACAGAGAGAGGCATTGAGTGGATCTGTTATTATAGTATCTCCACAGTGAGTGTAACTGCTTGGGTCTGTTATTATAGTATCTCCACAGGGAGAGTCACTGAGTGGGTCTGTTATTTAGTATCTCCACAGTGAGTGTCACTGCTTGGGTCTGTTATTATAGTATCTCCACAGGGAGAGTCACTGAGTGCGTCTGTTATTATAGTATCTCCACAGAGAGAGTCACTGAGTGGATCTGTTATGACAGTATCACCACAGGGAGTGCCACTGAGTGGGTCTGTTATTATAGTATCTCCACAGGGAGAGTCACTGAGTGGGTCTGTTATCTAGTATCTCCACAGGGAGAGTCACTGAGTGGGTCTGTTATTATTGTATCTCCACAGGGAGAGTCACTGAGTGGGTCTGTTATTATATTATCTCCACAGGGAGAGTCACTGAGTGGGTCTGTTATTATAGTATCTCCACAGGGAGACTCACTGAGTGGGTCTGTTATTATAGTATCTCCACAGGGAGAGTCACTGAGTGGGTCTGTTCTTATAGTATCTCCACAGGGAGACTCACTGAGTGGGTCTGTTATTTAGTATCTCCACAGGGAGAGTCACTGAGTGGGTATGTTATTATTGTATCTGCACAGGGAGAGTCACTGAGTGGGTCTGTTATTATAGTATCTCCACAGGGAGAGTCGCTGAGTGGGTCTGTTATTATTGTATCTCCACAGAGAGAGTAATTGAGTGGATTTGTTATTGTAGTATCTCCACAGGGAGAGTCACTGAGTGGGACTGTTAATATAGTATCTCCACAAGGAGAGTCACTGAGTGGATCTGTTATTATAGTATGTCCACAGGGAGAGACACTGAGTGGGTCTGTTATAATAGTATCTCCACAGAGAGAGGCATTGAGTGGTTCTGTTATTATAGTATCTCCACAGTGAGTGTAACTGCTTGGGTCTGTTATTATAGTATCTCCACAGAGAGAGTCACTGAGTGGATCTGTTATGATAGTATCTCCACAGGGAGAGCCACTGAGTGGGTCTGTTATTATAGTATCTCCACAGGGAGAGTCACTGAGTGGGTCTGTTATTATAGTATCTCCACAGGGGGAGTCGCTGAATGGGTCTGTTATTATGGTATCTCCACAGGGAGAGTCACTGAGTGGGTCTGTTATTATAGTATCTCCACAGGGAGAGTCACTGAGTGGGTCTGTTATTATAGTATCTCCACAGGGAGAGTTACTGAGTGGGTCTGTTATTATGGTATCTCCACAGGGAGAGTCACTGAGTTGGTCTGTTATTATAGTATCTCCA
The DNA here is from genome assembly GCF_036365525.1 of Heterodontus francisci. Lineage (NCBI taxonomy): Eukaryota > Metazoa > Chordata > Chondrichthyes > Heterodontiformes > Heterodontidae > Heterodontus > Heterodontus francisci. The sequence goes on from NC_090391.1 coordinate 49,125,928, forward strand.
CAGGGAGAGGCACTGAGTGGGTCAGTTATAATAGTATCTCAACAGGGAGAGTCACTGAGTGGTTCTGTTATTATATTATCTCAACAGGGAGAGTCACTGAGTGGGTCTGTTATTGTAGTATCTCCACAGGGAGAGTCACTGAGTGGATCTGTTATTGTAGTATCTCCACAGGGAGAGTCACTGAGTGGGTCTGTTATTATAGTATCTCCACAAGGAGAGTCACTGAGTGGATCTGTTATTATAGTATCTCCACAGGGAGAGACACTGAGTGGTTCTGCTTTAATAGTATCTCCACAGAGAGAGGCATTGAGTGGATCTGTTATTATAGTATCTCCACAGTGAGTGTAACTGCTTGGGTCTTTTATTATAGTATCTCCACAGGGAGAGTCACTGAGTGGGTCTGTTATTACAGTATCTCCATAGGAAGCGTCACTGAGTAGGTCTGTTATTATAGCATCGCGACAGGGAGAGTCACTGAGTGCGTCTGTTATTATAGTATCTCCACAGGGAGAGTCACTGAGTGGGTCTGTTATTACAGTATCTCCACAGGGAAAGTCACTGAGTGGGTCTGTTTTTATAGTATCTGCTCAGGGAGAGTCACTGAGTGGATCTGTTATTATAGTATCTCCACAGGGAGAGTCACTGAGTGGGTCTGTTATTGTAGTATCTCCACCGGGAGAGTCACTGTGTGGGTCTGTTATTATAGTATCTCCACAGAGAGAGTCACTGAGTGGGTCTGTTATTTAGTATCTCCACAGTGAGTGTAACTGCTTGGGTCTGTTATTATAGTATCTCCACAGGGAGAGTCACTGAGTGCGTCTGTTATGATAGTTTCTCCACAGGGAGAGCCAGGAGTGGATCTGTAATTATGGTATCTCCACAGGGAGAGTCACTGAGTGGGTCTGTTATTATAGTATCTCCACAGGGGGAGTCACTGATTGGGTCTGTTATTATGGTATCTCCACAGGGAGAGTCACTGAGTGGGTCTGTTGTAATAGTATCTCCACAGGGAGAGACACTGAGTGGGTTTGTTATTATAGCATCTCCACAGGGAGAGTCACTGAGTGGGTCTGTTATTATGCTATCTCCACAGGGAGAGTCACTGAAAGGGTCTGTTATTGTAGTATCTCCACAGGGAGAGGCACTGAGTGGGTTAGTTATTATAGTATCTCCACAGGGAGAGTCACTGAGTGGGTCTGTTATTATAGTATCTCAACAGGGAGAGTCACTGAGTGGGTCTGTTATTGTAGTATCTCCACCGGGAGAGTCACTGTGTGGGTCTGTTATTATAGTATCTCCACAGAGAGGGTCATTGAGTGGATCTGTTATTACGGTATCTCCACAGGGAGAGTCACTGAGTGGGTCTGTTATTATAGTATCTCCACAAGGAGAGTCACTGAGTGGAACTGCTATTATAGTATCTGCACAGGGAGAGACACTGAGTGGGTCTGTTGTAATAGTATCTCCACAGGGAGAGACACTGAGTGGGTTTGTTATTATAGCATCTCCACAGGGAGAGTCACTGAGTGGGTCTGTTATTATGCTATCTCCACGGGGAAAGTCACTGAGTGGGTCTGTTATTGTAGTATCTCCACAGGAAAAGTCACTGTGTGGGTGTGTTATTATAGTATCTCCACAGGGAGAGTCACTGAGTGGGTCTGTTATTTTTGTATCTCCAAAGAGAGAGTCACTGAGTGGATCTGTTATTATAGCATCTCCACAGGGAGAGTCACTGAGTGGGTCTGTTATTATCGTATCTCCACAGGGAGAGTCACTGACTGGGTCTGTTATTATAGTATCTACACAGGGAGAGTCACTGAGTGGGTCTATTATTATAGTATCTCCACAGGGAGAGTCACTGAGTGGGTCTGTTATTATAGTATCTCCACAGGGAGAGTCACTGAGTGGGTCTGTTATGATAGTATCTCCACAGGGAGAGTCACTGAGTGGGTCTTTTATTATAGTATCTCCACAGGGAGAGTCGCTGAGTGGGTCTGTTATTGTAGTATCTCCACAGGGAGAGTCACTGAGTGGGTCTGTTATTATAGTATCTCCACAGGGAGAGTCACTGAGTGGATCTGTTATTATAGTATCTCCACAGGGAGAGTCACTGTGTGGGTCTGTTATTATAGTATCTCCACAGGGAGAGTCACTGAGTGGGTCTGTTATTATAGTATCTCCACAGGGAGAGTCACTGAGTCGGTCTGTTATTGTAGTATCTCCACAGGGAGAGTCACTGAGTGGGTCTGTTATTATAGTATCTCCACGGGGAGAGTCACTGAGTGGGTCTGTTATTTTAGTATCTCCACAGGGAGAGTCATTGAGTGGGTCTTTTATTATAGTATCTCCACAGAGAGAGTCATTGAGTGGATCTGTTATGATAGTATCTCCACAGGGAGAGTCACTGAGTGGGTCTGCTTTTATATTATCTCCACAAGGAGAGTCACTGAGTGGATCTGTTATTATAGTCTCTCCACAGGGAGAGTCACTGAGTGGGTCTGTTATTATAGTATCTCCACAGGGAGAGTCACTGAGTGGGTCTGTTATTATAGTATCTCCACAGGGAGAGTCACTGAATGGGTCTGTTATTATAGTATCTCCACAGGGAGAGTCACTGAGTGGGTCTGTTATTATAGTATCTCCACAGGGAGAGTCACTGAATGGGTCTGTTATTATAGTATCTCCACAGGGAGAGTCACTGAATGGGTCTGTTATTATAGTATCTCCACAGGGAGAGTCACTGAGTTGTTCTTTTATTATAGTATCTCCACAGGGAGAATCACTGAGTGGGTCTTTTATTATAGTATCTCCACAGGGAGTGTCACTGAGTGGGTCTGTTATTATAGTATCACCACAGGGAGTGTCACTGAGTTGTTCTGTTATTATAGTATCTCCACAGGGAGAGTCACTCAGTTTGTCTGTTATTATAGTATCTCCACAGGGAGAGCCACTGATTGGATCTGTTATTACAGTATCTCCACAGGGAGAGTCACTGAGTGGGTCTATTATTATAGTATCTCCACAGGGAGAGTCACTGAGTGTGTCTGTTTTTATAGTATCTCCACAGGGAGAGTCACTGAGTGGGTCTGTTATGATTGTTTCTCCACAGGTAGAGTCTCTGAGCTTGTCTGTTATTATAGTATCTCCACAGGGAGAGGGTCTGTTATTATAGTATCTCCGCAGGGAGAGTCACTGAGTGGGTCTGTTATTATAGTATCTCCACAGAGAGAGTCACTGAGTGGATCTGTTATGACAGTATCTCCACAGGGAGAGCCACTGAGTGGGTCTGTTATTATAGTATCTCCACACCGAGAGTCACTGAGTGGGTCTGTTATCTAGTATCTCCACAGGGAGAGTCACTGAGTGGGTCTGTTATTATTGTATCTCCACAGGGAGAGTCACTGAGTGGGTCTGTTATTATATTATCTCCACAGGGAGAGTCACTGAGTGGGTCTGTTATTATAGTATCTCCACAGGGAGACTCACTGAGTGGGTCTGTTATTATAGTATCTCCACAGGGAGAGTCACTGAGTGGGTCTGTTCTTATAGTATCTCCACAGGGAGAGTCACTGAGTGGGTCTGTTATTTAGTATCTCCACAGGGAGAGTCACTGAGTGGGTCTGTTATTATTGTATCTGCACAGGGAGAGTCACTGAGTGGGTCTGTTATTATAGTATCTCCACAGGGAGAGTCGCTGAGTGGGTCTGTTATTATTGTATCTCCACAGAGAGAGTAATTGAGTGGATTTGTTATTGTAGTATCTCCACAGGGAGAGTCACTGAGTGGGTCTGTTAATATAGTATCTCCACAAGGAGAGTCACTGAGTGGATCTGTTATTATAGTATGTCCACAGGGAGAGACACTGAGTGGGTCTGTTATAATAGTATCTCCACAGAGAGAGGCATTGAGTGGATCTGTTATTATAGTATCTCCACAGTGAGTGTAACTGCTTGGGTCTGTTATTATAGTATCTCCACAGGGAGAGTCACTGAGTGGGTCTGTTATTATAGTATCTCCACAGAGAGAGTCACTGAGTGGATCTGTTATGATAGTATCTCCACAGGGAGAGCCACTGAGTGGGTCTGTTATTATAGTATCTCCACAGGGAGAGTCACTGAGTGGGTCTGTTATTATAGTATCTCCACAGTGGGAGTCGCTGAATGGGTCTGTTATTATGGTATCTCCACAGGGAGAGTCACTGAGTGGGTCTGTTATTATAGTATCTCCACAGGGAGAGTCACTGAGTGGGTCTGTTATTATAGTATCTCCACAGGGAGAGTTACTGAGTGGGTCTGTTATTATGGTATCTCCACAGGGAGAGTCACTGAGTTGGTCTGTTATTATAGTATCTCCACAGGGAGAGGCACTGAGTGGGTCTGTTATTTTAGTATCTCCACAGGGAGAGTCATTGAGTGGGTCTTTTATTATAGTATCTCCACAGAGAGAGTCATTGAGTGGATCTGTTATGATAGTATCTCCACAGGGAGAGTCACTGAGTGGGTCTGCTTTTATATTATCTCCACAAGGAGAGTCACTGAGTGGATCTGTTATTATAGTCTCTCCACAGGGAGAGTCACTGAGTGGGTCTGTTATTATAGTATCTCCACAGGGAGAGTCACTGAGTGGGTCTGTTATTATAGTATCTCCACAGGGAGAGTCACTGAGTGGGTCTGTTATTATTGTATCTCCACAGGGAGAGTCACTGAGTGGGTCTGTTATTATATTATCTCCACAGGGAGAGTCACTGAGTGGGTCTGTTATTATAGTATCTCCACAGGGAGACTCACTGAGTGGGTCTGTTATTATAGTATCTCCACAGGGAGAGTCACTGAGTGGGTCTGTTCTTATAGTATCTCCACAGGGAGAGTCACTGAGTGGGTCTGTTATTTAGTATCTCCACAGGGAGAGTCACTGAGTGGGTCTGTTATTATTGTATCTGCACAGGGAGAGTCACTGAGTGGGTCTGTTATTATAGTATCTCCACAGGGAGAGTCGCTGAGTGGGTCTGTTATTATTGTATCTCCACAGAGAGAGTAATTGAGTGGATTTGTTATTGTAGTATCTCCACAGGGAGAGTCACTGAGTGGGTCTGTTAATATAGTATCTCCACAAGGAGAGTCACTGAGTGGATCTGTTATTATAGTATGTCCACAGGGAGAGACACTGAGTGGGTCTGTTATAATAGTATCTCCACAGAGAGAGGCATTGAGTGGATCTGTTATTATAGTATCTCCACAGTGAGTGTAACTGCTTGGGTCTGTTATTATAGTATCTCCACAGGGAGAGTCACTGAGTGGGTCTGTTATTATAGTATCTCCACAGAGAGAGTCACTGAGTGGATCTGTTATGATAGTATCTCCACAGGGAGAGCCACTGAGTGGGTCTGTTATTATAGTATCTCCACAGGGAGAGTCACTGAGTGGGTCTGTTATTATAGTATCTCCACAGTGGGAGTCGCTGAATGGGTCTGTTATTATGGTATCTCCACAGGGAGAGTCACTGAGTGGGTCTGTTATTATAGTATCTCCACAGGGAGAGTCACTGAGTGGGTCTGTTATTATAGTATCTCCACAGGGAGAGTTACTGAGTGGGTCTGTTATTATGGTATCTCCACAGGGAGAGTCACTGAGTTGGTCTGTTATTATAGTATCTCCACAGGGAGAGGCACTGAGTGGGTCTGTTATTTTAGTATCTCCACAGGGAGAGTCATTGAGTGGGTCTTTTATTATAGTATCTCCACAGAGAGAGTCATTGAGTGGATCTGTTATGATAGTATCTCCACAGGGAGAGTCACTGAGTGGGTCTGCTTTTATATTATCTCCACAAGGAGAGTCACTGAGTGGATCTGTTATTATAGTCTCTCCACAGGGAGAGTCACTGAGTGGGTCTGTTATTATAGTATCTCCACAGGGAGAGTCACTGAGTGGGTCTGTTATTATAGTATCTCCACAGGGAGAGTCACTGAATGGGTCTGTTATTATAGTATCTCCACAGGGAGAGTCACTGAGTGGGTCTGTTATTATAGTATCTCCACAGGGAGAGTCACTGAATGGGTCTGTTATTATAGTATCTCCACAGGGAGAGTCACTGAATGGGTCTGTTATTATAGTATCTCCACAGGGAGAGTCACTGAGTTGTTCTTTTATTATAGTATCTCCACAGGGAGAATCACTGAGTGGGTCTTTTATTATAGTATCTCCACAGGGAGTGTCACTGAGTGGGTCTGTTATTATAGTATCACCACAGGGAGTGTCACTGAGTTGTTCTGTTATTATAGTATCTCCACAGGGAGAGTCACTCAGTTTGTCTGTTATTATAGTATCTCCACAGGGAGACTCACTGAGTGGGTCTGTTATTACAGTATCTCCACAGGGAAAGTCACTGAGTGGGTCTGTTTTTATAGTATCTGCACAGGGAGAGTCACTGAGTGGGTCTGTTATTATAGTATCTCCACATGGAGACTCACTGAGTGGGTCTGTTATTATAGTATCTCCACAGGGAGAGTCACTGAGTGGGTCTTTTCTTATAGTATCTCCACAGGGAGAGTCACTGAGGGGGTCTGTTATTATAGTATCTCCACAGGGAGAGTCACTGAGTGGATCTGTTATTTTTGTATCTCCACAAGGAGAGTCACTGAGTCGGTCTGTTATTATAGTATCTGCACAGGGAGAGTCACTGAGTGGGTCTGTTATTTAGTATCTCCACAGTGAGTGTCACTGCTTGGGTCTGTTATTATAGTATCTCCACAGGGAGAGTCACTGAGTGCGTCTGTTATTATAGTATCTCCACAGAGAGAGTCACTGAGTGGATCTGTTATGACAGTATCTCCACAGGGAGAGCCACTGAGTGGGTCTGTTATTATAGTATCTCCACAGGGAGAGTCACTGAGTGGGTCTGTTATCTAGTATCTCCACAGGGAGAGTCACTGAGTGGGTCTGTTATTATTGTATCTCCACAGGGAGAGTCACTGAGTGGGTCTGTTATTATATTATCTCCACAGGGAGAGTCACTGAGTGGGTCTGTTATTATAGTATCTCCACAGGGAGACTCACTGAGTGGGTCTGTTATTATAGTATCTCCACAGGGAGAGTCACTGAGTGGGTCTGTTCTTATAGTATCTCCACAGGGAGAGTCACTGAGTGGGTCTGTTATTTAGTATCTCCACAGGGAGAGTCACTGAGTGGGTATGTTATTATTGTATCTGCACAGGGAGAGTCACTGAGTGGGTCTGTTATTATAGTATCTCCACAGGGAGAGTCGCTGAGTGGGTCTGTTATTATTGTATCTCCACAGAGAGAGTAATTGAGTGGATTTGTTATTGTAGTATCTCCACAGGGAGAGTCACTGAGTGGGTCTGTTAATATAGTATCTCCACAAGGAGAGTCACTGAGTGGATCTGTTATTATAGTATGTCCACAGGGAGAGACACTGAGTGGGTCTGTTATAATAGTATCTCCACAGAGAGAGGCATTGAGTGGATCTGTTATTATAGTATCTCCACAGTGAGTGTAACTGCTTGGGTCTGTTATTATAGTATCTCCACAGGGAGAGTCACTGAGTGGGTCTGTTATTTAGTATCTCCACAGTGAGTGTCACTGCTTGGGTCTGTTATTATAGTATCTCCACAGGGAGAGTCACTGAGTGCGTCTGTTATTATAGTATCTCCACAGAGAGAGTCACTGAGTGGATCTGTTATGACAGTATCACCACAGGGAGAGCCACTGAGTGGGTCTGTTATTATAGTATCTCCACAGGGAGAGTCACTGAGTGGGTCTGTTATCTAGTATCTCCGCAGGGAGAGTCACTGAGTGGGTCTGTTATTATTGTATCTCCACAGGGAGAGTCGCTGAGTGGGTCTGTTATTATTGTATCTCCACAGAGAGAGTCATTGAGTGGATCTGTTATTGTAGTATCTCCACAGGGAGAGTCACTGAGTGGGTCTGTTATTATAGTATCTCCACAAGGAGAGTCACTGAGTGGATCTGTTATTGTAGTATCTCCACAGGGATAGACTCTGAGTGGGCCTGCTTTAATAGTATCTCCACAGAGAGAGGCATTGAGTGGATCTGTTATTATAGTATCTCCACAGTGAGTGTAACTGCTTGGGTCTTTTATTATAGTATCTCCACAGGGAGAGTCACTGAGTGGGTCTGTTATTACAGTATCTCCATAGGAAGCGTCACTGAGTGGGTCTGTTATTATCGCATCTGGACAGGGAGAGTCACTGAGTGCGTCTGTTATTATAGTATCTCCACAGGGAGACTCACTGAGTGGGTCTGTTATTACAGTATCTCCACAGGGAAAGTCACTGAGTGGGTCTGTTTTTATAGTATCTGCACAGGGAGAGTCACTGAGTGGGTCTGTTATTATAGTATCTCCACATGGAGACTCACTGAGTGTGTCTGTTATTATAGTATCTCCACAGGGAGAGTCACTGAGTGGGTCTTTTCTTATAGTATCTCCACAGGGAGAGTCACTGAGGGGGTCTGTTATTATAGTATCTCCACAGGGAGAGTCACTGAGTGGATCTGTTATTTTTGTATCTCCACAAGGAGAGTCACTGAGTCGGTCTGTTATTATAGTATCTGCACAGGGAGAGTCACTGAGTGGGTCTGTTATTTAGTATCTCCACAGTGAGTGTCACTGCTTGGGTCTGTTATTATAGTATCTCCACAGGGAGAGTCACTGAGTGCGTCTGTTATTATAGTATCTCCACAGAGAGAGTCACTGAGTGGATCTGTTATGACAGTATCTCCACAGGGAGAGCCACTGAGTGGGTCTGTTATTATAGTATCTCCACAGGGAGAGTCACTGAGTGGGTCTGTTATCTAGTATCTCCACAGGGAGAGTCACTGAGTGGGTCTGTTATTATTGTATCTCCACAGGGAGAGTCACTGAGTGGGTCTGTTATTATATTATCTCCACAGGGAGAGTCACTGAGTGGGTCTGTTATTATTGTATCTCCACAGGGAGAGTCACTGAGTGGGTCTGTTATTATATTATCTCCGCAGGGAGAGTCACTGAGTGGGTCTGTTATTATTGTATCTCCACAGGGAGAGTCGCTGAGTGGGTCTGTTATTATTGTATCTCCACAGAGAGAGTAATTGAGTGGATTTGTTATTGTAGTATCTCCACAGAGAGAGTCACTGAGTGGATCTGTTATGACAGTATCTCCACAGGGAGAGCCACTGAGTGGGTCTGTTATTATAGTATCTCCACAGGGAGAGTCACTGAGTGGGTCTGTTATCTAGTATCTCCACAGGGAGAGTCACTGAGTGGGTCTGTTATTATTGTATCTCCACAGGGAGAGTCACTGAGTGGGTCTGTTATTATATTATCTCCACAGGGAGAGTCACTGAGTGGGTCTGTTATTATAGTATCTCCACAGGGAGACTCACTGAGTGGGTCTGTTATTATAGTATCTCCACAGGGAGAGTCACTGAGTGGGTCTGTTCTTATAGTATCTCCACAGGGAGAGTCACTGAGTGGTTCTGTTATTTAGTATCTCCACAGGGAGAGTCACTGAGTGGGTATGTTATTATTGTATCTGCACAGGGAGAGTCACTGAGTGGGTCTGTTATTATAGTATCTCCACAGGGAGAGTCGCTGAGTGGGTCTGTTATTATTGTATCTCCACAGAGAGAGTAATTGAGTGGATTTGTTATTGTACTATCTCCACAGGGAGAGTCACTGAGTGGGTCTGTTAATATAGTATCTCCACAAGGAGAGTCACTGAGTGGATCTGTTATTATAGTATGTCCACAGGGAGCGACACTGAGCGGGTCTGTTATAATAGTATCTCCACAGAGAGAGGCATTGAGTGGATCTGTTATTATAGTATCTCCACAGTGAGTGTAACTGCTTGGGTCTGTTATTATAGTATCTCCACAGGGAGAGTCACTGAGTGGGTCTGTTATTTAGTATCTCCACAGTGAGTGTCACTGCTTGGGTCTGTTATTATAGTATCTCCACAGGGAGAGTCACTGAGTGCGTCTGTTATTATAGTATCTCCACAGAGAGAGTCACTGAGTGGATCTGTTATGACAGTATCACCACAGGGAGTGCCACTGAGTGGGTCTGTTATTATAGTATCTCCACAGGGAGAGTCACTGAGTGGGTCTGTTATCTAGTATCTCCACAGGGAGAGTCACTGAGTGGGTCTGTTATTATTGTATCTCCACAGGGAGAGTCACTGAGTGGGTCTGTTATTATATTATCTCCACAGGGAGAGTCACTGAGTGGGTCTGTTATTATAGTATCTCCACAGGGAGACTCACTGAGTGGGTCTGTTATTATAGTATCTCCACAGGGAGAGTCACTGAGTGGGTCTGTTCTTATAGTATCTCCACAGGGAGACTCACTGAGTGGGTCTGTTATTTAGTATCTCCACAGGGAGAGTCACTGAGTGGGTATGTTATTATTGTATCTGCACAGGGAGAGTCACTGAGTGGGTCTGTTATTATAGTATCTCCACAGGGAGAGTCGCTGAGTGGGTCTGTTATTATTGTATCTCCACAGAGAGAGTAATTGAGTGGATTTGTTATTGTAGTATCTCCACAGGGAGAGTCACTGAGTGGGACTGTTAATATAGTATCTCCACAAGGAGAGTCACTGAGTGGATCTGTTATTATAGTATGTCCACAGGGAGAGACACTGAGTGGGTCTGTTATAATAGTATCTCCACAGAGAGAGGCATTGAGTGGTTCTGTTATTATAGTATCTCCACAGTGAGTGTAACTGCTTGGGTCTGTTATTATAGTATCTCCACAGAGAGAGTCACTGAGTGGATCTGTTATGATAGTATCTCCACAGGGAGAGCCACTGAGTGGGTCTGTTATTATAGTATCTCCACAGGGAGAGTCACTGAGTGGGTCTGTTATTATAGTATCTCCACAGGGGGAGTCGCTGAATGGGTCTGTTATTATGGTATCTCCACAGGGAGAGTCACTGAGTGGGTCTGTTATTATAGTATCTCCACAGGGAGAGTCACTGAGTGGGTCTGTTATTATAGTATCTCCACAGGGAGAGTTACTGAGTGGGTCTGTTATTATGGTATCTCCACAGGGAGAGTCACTGAGTTGGTCTGTTATTATAGTATCTCCACAGGGAGAGGCACTGAGTGGGTCAGTTATAATAGTATCTCAACAGGGAGAGTCACTGAGTGGTTCTGTTATTATATTATCTCAACAGGGAGAGTCACTGAGTGGGTCTGTTATTGTAGTATCTCCACAGGGAGAGTCACTGAGTGGATCTGTTATTGTAGTATCTCCACAGGGAGAGTCACTGAGTGGGTCTGTTATTATAGTATCTCCACAAGGAGAGTCACTGAGTGGATCTGTTATTATAGTATCTCCACAGGGAGAGACACTGAGTGGTTCTGCTTTAATAGTATCTCCACAGAGAGAGGCATTGAGTGGATCTGTTATTATAGTATCTCCACAGTGAGTGTAACTGCTTGGGTCTTTTATTATAGTATCTCCACAGGGAGAGTCACTGAGTGGGTCTGTTATTACAGTATCTCCATAGGAAGCGTCACTGAGTAGGTCTGTTATTATAGCATCGCGACAGGGAGAGTCACTGAGTGCGTCTGTTATTATAGTATCTCCACAGGGAGAGTCACTGAGTGGGTCTGTTATTACAGTATCTCCACAGGGAAAGTCACTGAGTGGGTCTGTTTTTATAGTATCTGCTCAGGGAGAGTCACTGAGTGGATCTGTTATTATAGTATCTCCACAGGGAGAGTCACTGAGTGGGTCTGTTATTGTAGTATCTCCACCGGGAGAGTCACTGTGTGGGTCTGTTATTATAGTATCTCCACAGAGAGAGTCACTGAGTGGGTCTGTTATTTAGTATCTCCACAGTGAGTGTAACTGCTTGGGTCTGTTATTATAGTATCTCCACAGGGAGAGTCACTGAGTGCGTCTGTTATGATAGTTTCTCCACAGGGAGAGCCAGGAGTGGATCTGTAATTATGGTATCTCCACAGGGAGAGTCACTGAGTGGGTCTGTTATTATAGTATCTCCACAGGGGGAGTCACTGATTGGGTCTGTTATTATGGTATCTCCACAGGGAGAGTCACTGAGTGGGTCTGTTGTAATAGTATCTCCACAGGGAGAGACACTGAGTGGGTTTGTTATTATAGCATCTCCACAGGGAGAGTCACTGAGTGGGTCTGTTATTATGCTATCTCCACAGGGAGAGTCACTGAAAGGGTCTGTTATTGTAGTATCTCCACAGGGAGAGGCACTGAGTGGGTTAGTTATTATAGTATCTCCACAGGGAGAGTCACTGAGTGGGTCTGTTATTATAGTATCTCAACAGGGAGAGTCACTGAGTGGGTCTGTTATTGTAGTATCTCCACCGGGAGAGTCACTGTGTGGGTCTGTTATTATAGTATCTCCACAGAGAGGGTCATTGAGTGGATCTGTTATTACGGTATCTCCACAGGGAGAGTCACTGAGTGGGTCTGTTATTATAGTATCTCCACAAGGAGAGTCACTGAGTGGAACTGCTATTATAGTATCTGCACAGGGAGAGACACTGAGTGGGTCTGTTGTAATAGTATCTCCACAGGGAGAGACACTGAGTGGGTTTGTTATTATAGCATCTCCACAGGGAGAGTCACTGAGTGGGTCTGTTATTATGCTATCTCCACGGGGAAAGTCACTGAGTGGGTCTGTTATTGTAGTATCTCCACAGGAAAAGTCACTGTGTGGGTGTGTTATTATAGTATCTCCACAGGGAGAGTCACTGAGTGGGTCTGTTATTTTTGTATCTCCAAAGAGAGAGTCACTGAGTGGATCTGTTATTATAGCATCTCCACAGGGAGAGTCACTGAGTGGGTCTGTTATTATCGTATCTCCACAGGGAGAGTCACTGACTGGGTCTGTTATTATAGTATCTACACAGGGAGAGTCACTGAGTGGGTCTATTATTGTAGTATCTCCACAGGGAGAGTCACTGAGTGGGTCTGTTATTATAGTATCTCCACAGGGAGAGTCACTGAGTGGGTCTGTTATGATAGTATCTCCACAGGGAGAGTCACTGAGTGGGTCTTTTATTATAGTATCTCCACAGGGAGAGTCGCTGAGTGGGTCTGTTATTGTAGTATCTCCACAGGGAGAGTCACTGAGTGGGTCTGTTATTATAGTATCTCCACAGGGAGAGTCACTGAGTGGATCTGTTATTATAGTATCTCCACAGGGAGAGTCACTGTGTGGGTCTGTTATTATAGTATCTCCACAGGGAGAGTCACTGAGTGGGTCTGTTATTATAGTATCTCCACAGGGAGAGTCACTGAGTCGGTCTGTTATTGTAGTATCTCCACAGGGAGAGTCACTGAGTGGGTCTGTTATTATAGTATCTCCACGGGGAGAGTCACTGAGTGGGTCTGTTATTTTAGTATCTCCACAGGGAGAGTCATTGAGTGGGTCTTTTATTATAGTATCTCCACAGAGAGAGTCATTGAGTGGATCTGTTATGATAGTATCTCCACAGGGAGAGTCACTGAGTGGGTCTGCTTTTATATTATCTCCACAAGGAGAGTCACTGAGTGGATCTGTTATTATAGTCTCTCCACAGGGAGAGTCACTGAGTGGGTCTGTTATTATAGTATCTCCACAGGGAGAGTCACTGAGTGGGTCTGTTATTATAGTATCTCCACAGGGAGAGTCACTGAATGGGTCTGTTATTATAGTATCTCCACAGGGAGAGTCACTGAGTGGGTCTGTTATTATAGTATCTCCACAGGGAGAGTCACTGAATGGGTCTGTTATTATAGTATCTCCACAGGGAGAGTCACTGAATGGGTCTGTTATTATAGTATCTCCACAGGGAGAGTCACTGAGTTGTTCTTTTATTATAGTATCTCCACAGGGAGAATCACTGAGTGGGTCTTTTATTATAGTATCTCCACAGGGAGTGTCACTGAGTGGGTCTGTTATTATAGTATCACCACAGGGAGTGTCACTGAGTTGTTCTGTTATTATAGTATCTCCACAGGGAGAGTCACTCAGTTTGTCTGTTATTATAGTATCTCCACAGGGAGAGCCACTGATTGGATCTGTTATTACAGTATCTCCACAGGGAGAGTCACTGAGTGGGTCTATTATTATAGTATCTCCACAGGGAGAGTCACTGAGTGTGTCTGTTTTTATAGTATCTCCACAGGGAGAGTCACTGAGTGGGTCTGTTATGATTGTTTCTCCACAGGTAGAGTCTCTGAGCTTGTCTGTTATTATAGTATCTCCACAGGGAGAGGGTCTGTTATTATAGTATCTCCGCAGGGAGAGTCACTGAGTGGGTCTGTTATTATAGTATCTCCACAGAGAGAGTCACTGAGTGGATCTGTTATGACAGTATCTCCACAGGGAGAGCCACTGAGTGGGTCTGTTATTATAGTATCTCCACACCGAGAGTCACTGAGTGGGTCTGTTATCTAGTATCTCCACAGGGAGAGTCACTGAGTGGGTCTGTTATTATTGTATCTCCACAGGGAGAGTCACTGAGTGGGTCTGTTATTATATTATCTCCACAGGGAGAGTCACTGAGTGGGTCTGTTATTATAGTATCTCCACAGGGAGACTCACTGAGTGGGTCTGTTATTATAGTATCTCCACAGGGAGAGTCACTGAGTGGGTCTGTTCTTATAGTATCTCCACAGGGAGAGTCACTGAGTGGGTCTGTTATTTAGTATCTCCACAGGGAGAGTCACTGAGTGGGTCTGTTATTATTGTATCTGCACAGGGAGAGTCACTGAGTGGGTCTGTTATTATAGTATCTCCACAGGGAGAGTCGCTGAGTGGGTCTGTTATTATTGTATCTCCACAGAGAGAGTAATTGAGTGGATTTGTTATTGTAGTATCTCCACAGGGAGAGTCACTGAGTGGGTCTGTTAATATAGTATCTCCACAAGGAGAGTCACTGAGTGGATCTGTTATTATAGTATGTCCACAGGGAGAGACACTGAGTGGGTCTGTTATAATAGTATCTCCACAGAGAGAGGCATTGAGTGGATCTGTTATTATAGTATCTCCACAGTGAGTGTAACTGCTTGGGTCTGTTATTATAGTATCTCCACAGGGAGAGTCACTGAGTGGGTCTGTTATTATAGTATCTCCACAGAGAGAGTCACTGAGTGGATCTGTTATGATAGTATCTCCACAGGGAGAGCCACTGAGTGGGTCTGTTATTATAGTATCTCCACAGGGAGAGTCACTGAGTGGGTCTGTTATTATAGTATCTCCACAGTGGGAGTCGCTGAATGGGTCTGTTATTATGGTATCTCCACAGGGAGAGTCACTGAGTGGGTCTGTTATTATAGTATCTCCACAGGGAGAGTCACTGAGTGGGTCTGTTATTATAGTATCTCCACAGGGAGAGTTACTGAGTGGGTCTGTTATTATGGTATCTCCACAGGGAGAGTCACTGAGTTGGTCTGTTATTATAGTATCTCCACAGGGAGAGGCACTGAGTGGGTCAGTTATTATAGTATCTCAACAGGGAGAGTCACTGAGTGGTTCTGTTATTATATTATCTCAACAGGGAGAGTCACTGAGTGGGTCTGTTATTGTAGTATCTCCACAGAGAGAGTAATTGAGTGGATTTGTTATTGTAGTATCTCCACAGGGAGAGTCACTGATTGGATCTGTTATTACAGTATCTCCACAGGGAGAGTCACTGAGTGGGTCTATTATTATAGTATCTCCACAGGGAGAGTCACTGAGTGTGTCTGTTTTTATAGTATCTCCACAGGGAGAGTCACTGAGTGGGTCTGTTATGATTGTTTCTCCACAGGTAGAGTCTCTGAGCTTGTCTGTTATTATAGTATCTCCACAGGGAGAGGGTCTGTTATTATAGTATCTCCGCAGGGAGAGTCACTGAGTGGGTCTGTTATTATAGTATCTCCACAGAGAGAGTCACTGAGTGGATCTGTTATGACAGTATCTCCACAGGGAGAGCCACTGAGTGGGTCTGTTATTATAGTATCTCCACACCGAGAGTCACTGAGTGGGTCTGTTATCTAGTATCTCCACAGGGAGAGTCACTGAGTGGGTCTGTTATTATTGTATCTCCACAGGGAGAGTCACTGAGTGGGTCTGTTATTATATTATCTCCACAGGGAGAGTCACTGAGTGGGTCTGTTATTATAGTATCTCCACAGGGAGACTCACTGAGTGGGTCTGTTATTATAGTATCTCCACAGGGAGAGTCACTGAGTGGGTCTGTTCTTATAGTATCTCCACAGGGAGAGTCACTGAGTGGGTCTGTTATTTAGTATCTCCACAGGGAGAGTCACTGAGTGGGTCTGTTATTATTGTATCTGCACAGGGAGAGTCACTGAGTGGGTCTGTTATTATAGTATCTCCACAGGGAGAGTCGCTGAGTGGGTCTGTTATTATTGTATCTCCACAGAGAGAGTAATTGAGTGGATTTGTTATTGTAGTATCTCCACAGGGAGAGTCGCTGAGTGGGTCTGTTAATATAGTATCTCCACAAGGAGAGTCACTGAGTGGATCTGTTATTATAGTATGTCCACAGGGAGAGACACTGAGTGGGTCTGTTATAATAGTATCTCCACAGAGAGAGGCATTGAGTGGATCTGTTATTATAGTATCTCCACAGTGAGTGTAACTGCTTGGGTCTGTTATTATAGTATCTCCACAGGGAGAGTCACTGAGTGGGTCTGTTATTATAGTATCTCCACAGAGAGAGTCACTGAGTGGATCTGTTATGATAGTATCTCCACAGGGAGAGCCACTGAGTGGGTCTGTTATTATAGTATCTCCACAGGGAGAGTCACTGAGTGGGTCTGTTATTATAGTATCTCCACAGGGGGAGTCGCTGAATGGGTCTGTTATTATGGTATCTCCACAGGGAGAGTCACTGAGTGGGTCTGTTATTATAGTATCTCCACAGGGAGAGTCACTGAGTGGGTCTGTTATTATAGTATCTCCACAGGGAGAGTTACTGAGTGGGTCTGTTATTATGGTATCTCCACAGGGAGAGTCACTGAGTTGGTCTGTTATTATAGTATCTCCACAGGGAGAGGCACTGAGTGGGTCAGTTATTATAGTATCTCAACAGGGAGAGTCACTGAGTGGTTCTGTTATTATATTATCTCAACAGGGAGAGTCACTGAGTGGGTCTGTTATTGTAGTATCTCCACAGGGAGAGTCACTGAGTGGATCTGTTATTGTAGTATCTCCACAGGGAGAGTCACTGAGTGGGTCTGTTATTATAGTATCTCCACAAGGAGAGTCACTGAGTGGATCTGTTATTATAGTATCTCCACAGGGAGAGACACTGAGTGGGTCTGCTTTAATAGTATCTCCACAGAGAGAGGCATTGAGTGGATCTGTTATTATAGTATCTCCACAGTGAGTGTAACTGCTTGGGTCTTTTATTATCGTATCTCCACAGGGAGAGTCACTGAGTGGGTCTGTTATTACAGTATCTCCATAGGAAGCGTCACTGAGTAGGTCTGTTATTATAGCATCTCGACAGGGAGAGTCACTGAGTGCGTCTGTTATTATAGTATCTCCACAGGGAGAGTCACTGAGTGGGTCTGTTATTACAGTATCTCCACAGGGAAAGTCACTGAGTGGGTCTGTTTTAGTAGTATCTGCACAGGGAGAGTCACTGATTGGATCTGTTATTATAGTATCTCCACAGGGAGAGTCACTGAGTGGGTCTGTTATTGTAGTATCACCACCGGGAGAGTCACTGTGTGGGTCTGTTATTATAGTATCTCCACAGAGAGGGTCATTGAGTGGATCTGTTATTATAGTATCTCCACATGGAGACTCACTGAGTGGGTCTGTTATCATAGTATCTCCACAGGGAGAGTCACTGAGTGGGTCTGTTATTTAGTATCTCCACAGTGAGTGTAACTGCTTGGGTCTGTTATTATAGTATCTCCACAGGGAGAGTCACTGAGTGCGTCTGTTATGATAGTTTCTCCACAGGGAGAGCCACGGAGTGGATCTGTTATTATAGTATCTCCACAGGGAGAGTCACTGAGTGGGTCTGTTATTATAGTATCTCCACAGGGAGAGTCACTGAATGGGTCTGTTTTTATAGTATCTCCACAGGGAGAGTCACTGAATGGGTCTGTTATTACAGTATCTCCACAGGGAGAGTCACTGAGTGGGTCTGTTATTATAGTATCTCCACAGGGAGAGTCACTGAGTGGGTCTGTTATTATAGTATCACCACAGGGAGTGTCACTGAGTTGTACTGTTATTATAGTATCTCCACAGGGAGAGTCACTCAGTTTGTCTGTTATTATAGTATCTCCACAGGGAGAGCCACTGATTGGATCTGTTATTATAGTATCTCCACAGTGAGAGTCACTGAGTTGGTCTGTTATTATAGTATCTCCACAGAGAGAGTCACTGAGTGGGTCTATTATTGCAGTATCTCCACAGGGAGAGTCACTGAGTGTGTCTGTTATTATGGTATCTCCACAGGGCGAGTCACTGAGTGGGTCTGTTATTATTGTATCTCCACAGGGAGAGTCACTGAGTTTGTCTGTTATTATAGTATTTCCACAGGGAGAGGGTCTGTTATTATAGTATCTCCACAGGGAGAGTCACTGAGTGGGTCTGTTATTATAGTATCTCCACAGAGAGAGTCACTGAGTAGGTCTGTTATTATAGTATCTCCACAGGGAGAGTCACTGAGTGGGTCTGTTATTATAGTATCTCCACAGGGAGAGTCACTGAGTGGGTCTGTTATTATAGTATCTCCAGAGGGAGAGTCACTGAGTTTGTCTGTTATTATAGTATCTCCACAGGGAGAGGGTCTGTTATTATAGTATCTCCACAGGGAGAGTCACTGAGTGGATCTGTTATTATAGTATCTCCACAGAGAGAGTCACTGAGTGGGTCTGTTATTATAGTATCTCCACAGGGAGAGTCACTGAGTGGGTCTGTTATTATAGTATCTCCACAGGGAGAGTCACAGAGTGGGTCTGTTATTATAGTATCTCCAGAGGGAGAGTCACTGAGTGGGTCTGTTATTATCGTATCTCCGCACGGAGTGTTACTGTAAGGGTCTGATATTAGTAAATGTTCACCGTGAGATTCTCTCTCTCTCTTTCTCGCTCTCCCTTTCCCTGCCTCTCCTCTCTTTCTGTCTCTTGTCTCCCTTTCTACCTCTCTCTGTCCCTGTCTCTCCCTCCCTCTCTCGCTCTTATTCTGTCTCAATTCATAACTGATTTTCTCTCCTATCATCTCTCCCTCCCACTCTCTCTCTTTCTGTACCTCACTATCTGTCATTCTCTCTCTCTCTCTCTCCCTCTCTCTCTCTTTCTCCCTCCCTCTCTTTCTCTATGTCTCTGTCTCTCTCCCTCTATGTCTCTGTCTCTCTGTCTCCCTCTGTCTGTCTGTCTCTTTCTCTCTGCCTCTCCCTCCCACACTTTGCCGCTGCCTCTCCCTCTCTCTGTTTTACCCTCTCTGTCTCTGTTTCTCTCATATGCTCCCTCTCCCTCTGCCTCTCTCTCTCTGTCTCTCCCCCTCTCTCTCTGTCTCTCCCCCTCTATCCCTCTGCCTCTGTCACAGAGGTGTTGCAGTGCTTCATGAGGCCATTCGGGCCATCATTTCTGCACTGGTTTTCCGAGAGTGCATTTCACTCAGTTCCATTACCCCTGCCTTCTCCCCATAACCCTGCACATTCTTCCTTTTCATATCACTGTCTAATTTCCTTTTGACTGCTTCAATTGAACCTGTCTCCACCACGTTCTCAGGCAGCGCATTCCAGACCTTAACGACTCACTGCATGAAAAAGTTTTTCCTCATCTCACTTTTGCTTCTCTTACCAAATATTTTCTGTCTGTATCATCTCGTTCTCGATCCGTTCACTAGTGGGAACAGTGTCTCCCGATCTACTTTGTCCAGATCCCTGATAATTTTGAATACCTCTATTAGATCACCTCTCAGCCTTCTTGTCTCTGAGGAAAACAGTCCTAACTTCTCCAATCTATCTTCATAACTGAAATTCCTCATCCCTGGAACCATTCTCGTGAATCTCTTCTGTACTCTCTCCAATGCCCTCACGTCTTTCCCTCGTGCTGCACTCAGAAATCGAAGCAATACTCCAGCAGAGGACGAACTAGTGTCTTATACAAGTTCAACATTACCTCCTTGCTCTTGTACTCTATGCGCCTATGAATAATTCCCAGGATACTGTATGCTTTATTAACTGCTCTCTCAACCTGTCCGAAAAACTTCAATGACTTGTGTTCATATACACCCAGGTCGCTCTGCTCCTGCTCCCCCTTTAGAATTGTTCCCTTTTTTCCATATTGTCACTCCATGTTCTTCAAACCATAATGCATCACTTCACATTTCTATGCATTGAACTTCATCTGCCACCTGCCTGCCCATTCCACCAACTTGCCTATGTCCTTTTGAAAGTCGTCACGATCCTCCTCACAGTTCACAATGCTTCCAAGTTTCATATCATCTGCAAACTTTGAAATTGTGCCCTGTCCACCGAGGTCTCGGTCATTAATATATATCAAGAAACTCAAGGGTCCCAACACTGACCCCTGGGGAACTCCACTACAAACCTTCCTCCAGCTTCAAAAACATCCATTAATCACTACTCTTTGTTTCCTGCCACTCAGCCAATTCCGTATCCATGTTGCTACTGTCGTATTTATTCTATGAGCTATAAGTTTGCTCTCACGTCTGTTGTGTGGCATTGTATCAAACGTCTTTTGAAACTCCATGTACACCACATCAACAACATTGCCCTCATCAACCCTCTCTCTTTCCTCCTCAAAAATCACCAGCCAGGTCGTTAAACATGATTTTCGCTTATGAAATCCATATGACTATTGATATTGACCCGTATTATTTTCTCTAGAGGTTTTCACACCACCAAAGTTAATATACTGACCTAAAGTTGCTGTTGTCGTCTCCCCCACGCTCTGTCACTCTCTCTATGTTTCCATCTTTACTCCCTTTCTTTCTCTCTCTCTCTTTCTCTCTCTTTGTCCTATCTCTCTCTCTCGGTATCCCCGTCTCTCTCTCTGTCCCTGCCTCTGCCCTACCTCCTGTCCCTCCCTCCATCTCTCTCTCTGCCTCTCTATCTGTCTGTCTCTCTCTCTGTCTGTCTTTCTCTCCCTCTATTCCTGTCTCCTCCAATCCCTGTCTGTCCCAATCGTTCTCTCCCTCTCTGTCTCTCCATCTCCATCTGTCCCTCTGTCTGTCTTTCCCCCTCCCTCTGTCCCTCCCTCTCTCTCCCTCTACCGCTCCCTCTCTCTATCTCTCTGTGCCACTCCCTCTCTGACTGTCTTTCACTCCCCTCTGCCTTCCCTGTCTCTCTCTCGCCCCTGTTTCTTTCTCTCCCTCCTCCTAATTGTCTGTTTCCCCGTCTCGCTCTGTCTCTGTCTCCCCCCTCTCCCCCTCTCTCTGTCTCTCCCCCTCTCTCTGTCTGTCCCTCTCTCTCTGGATCTCCCTCTTTGCCTCACTCTGTCTCTCTCTCCCTCCTTTCATCTCTCCAATCGTCTCTCTGTCCCAGGAAAGCAATGCTTTCAGACATTTCTTGGTTAATTTTGCACCAGTAACTCTTTCCTTTCGAATCATAGAAAATTTAATGCAAATAAAGAGGCCACTTGGCCCATCGTGTCTGTGCTGGCCGAAAAACGATTCACCTATTCTAATCCCACCTGCCACCATTTGGTCTGTCGCCCTGTAGATTCCGGCACTTTCGGTGCATATCCAGACTCGTTTTGAATGATTTGAGGTTTTACACCTCAATTACCCTTTCAGGCCGTCTGTTCCAGACCCTCACCACTGTCTGGGTGAAAAATATTTTCCTCATCTCCCTTCCAATATTTCTACCAATCACTTTAAGTCTATGCCCCTTCGTCACTGAGCTCTCAGCTGAGGTGAATAGACCATTCACCTCCACTCTATCCAAGCCCTTCACATTTCAATCAGATCTCCCCTCAGACTTCTCTGTTCACCGCATTACAGGAAGGATGTGGAAGCTTTGGAAAGGGTGCAGTGGAGATTTACTAGGATGTTGCCTGGTATGGAGGGAAGGTCTTATGAGGAAAGGCTGAGGGACTTGAGGTTGTTTTCGTTAGAGAGAAGGAGGAGGAAAGATGACTTAATAGAGACATATCAGATAATCAGAGGGTTAGATCGGGTGGATAGTGAGAGTCTTTTTCCTCGGTGGCAAACACGAGGGGACATAGCTTTAAGTTGAGGGGTGATAGATATAGGACAGATGTCAGAGGTAGTCTCTTTACTCAGCGAGTAGTAGGGGTGTGGAACGCCCTGCCTGCAACAGTAGTAGACTCGCCAACTTTAAGGGCATTTAAGTGGTCATTGGATAGACATATGGATGAAAATGGAATAGTGTAGGTCAGATGGTTTCACAGGTCGACGCAACATCGAGGGCCGAAGGGCCTGTACTGCGCTGTAATGTTCTATAACAAGCCTAGCCGATCTAATATTTCCTCGTAGCTACATTTTTCCAGACCTGGCAACATCCTCGTAAATCTCCTCTGTACCCTCTCCAGTGCAATTGCATCCTTCCTGTAATGATGTGATCAGAACTGCACACAGTACTCAAGTTGTGGTCTAACCAATGGGTTATACAGTTTCAGCGTAACCTCCCTGCGCTTCTATTCTATCCCTGCCTTGTTGGAAAGGTCACTGCAGTTTGAAAATATCAAAAACTCATCCAAGACTCACTCGTAAATCATTCACACTAAACTCCCAACACATGACTGGGCAGATAATGAGGATTGTTACTGACTGTTACATCTTGTCTCATCCTCTATCTGTCTCTGCCTCTCATGTCTGTCTCTCTCCATCTCTTTCTCTCTCTCCCTCGATCTCCTTCTCCCTCTTTCTCCACCGCAGTCCATGACTGTGCCTGTGCCTCTCTCACACCATCTCTCTAACTCTCTCTCCCTGGACAGAAATGTTTTTATCCATTTCTTGGTTAATTTTGAACCTTCAATTCTTGCCCTTGCTTGGAACGTCCCTGCAGTTTGAAAATATCAAACACTGATGCAACACTCGCCCCCTAAACTATCACACTAGATCCCCAATACAGGACTGAGCAGATAATAGGGATTGTTACTGAGGTTCTGACAAGGTCCCCTCACACCATTTCTCCCCTTTCCCCTACTTCTAAAGTTTGTACATTTTTGATAATATATTTTCAACAACAATAAATGTCCCTGCAGTTTGAAAATATGAAACACTGATCCAACAGCTGCCTCCAAAATACTCCCACAAAACCCCAAATGTTTCCTTTCAAATTTAGTTCTTGCGCACAGCCAATTTCAGTTTTTAATTTTATCTTTTTTCAAACATTATTAGATCTGAAGTTTCTCCCATAATCTAACCCTGCCACATACTCTCTCTGTCTGTCTCACCCTTAGTCTCTGTTTCACCCTCTGTCTTTCTCTCTCCTCATCTCTGTCTGTTTCTGTCTCTCACTTTGTCTTTCTTCCTCTCACTCTCTCTTTCTCTCCCTCTATCTTTGTCCCACTCTGTCTGTGTCTGTCTCCCTCCATCTCTTCCTCCCTCTCTCCCGAGACAGTAACTCTTGTGCATGTTGGGAATGTCACATTTGAAAATATCAAACACTGTGTCAGCAGTCAGCCCTAAAACACTCGCAATAAATCCCCAATACTGGACTGGTCAGACAAAGGGATGGTTACTGGGGTTCTGTCAAGCTCTCACTTAACTATCTCTTCTCTCTCTCATTGTCTTTCATCTCGTCCCACTCTCCATTTCTCCATTGTTTTACACTTCCATCTCTCCTTTGTCCTTAATCGCCCTCCACATTATATGCAGAGAGGGAGCTCCCTCAACTTTACACATACAGGGGGAGCTCCCTTCACTTTCTCTGTAGAAGGGGAGCTCCCTCCACTTTATACGGAGAGAGGGAGGTCCATCCACTTTATAAAGAGAGAGGGACCTCCCTCCAGCTTATGTGCGGAGAGGGAGCTCTCTCCAGCTTATGCGCGGAGAGGGAGCTCGCTCCAGCTGATGCGCAGAGAGGGAGCTCGCTGCAGCTTATATGCAGAGAGGGAGCTCGCTGCAGCTTATGTGCGGAGAGGGAGCTCGCTGCAGCTTATATGCGGAGAGGGAGCTCGCTGCAGCTTTTATGCGGAGAGGGAGCTCGCTGCAGCTTTTATGCGGAGAGGGAGCTCGCTGCAGCTTATGTGCGGAGAGGGAGCTCGCTCCAGCTTATATGTGGAGAGGGAGCTCGCTCCAGCTTATATGCGGAGAGGGAGCTCGCTCCAGCTTATATGCGGAGAGGGAGCTCGCTCCAGCTTATATGTGGAGAGGGAGCTCGCTCCAGCTTATGTGTGCAGAGGTTTCTCGCTAAAGCTTACACGTGGAGAGGGAGCTCGCTCCAGCTTATACGTAGAGAGGGAGCTCGCTCCAGCTTATGTGTGGAGAAGGAGCTCGCTCCAGCTTATGCGCGGAGAGGGAGCTCGCTGGAGCTTATGTGTGGAGAGGGAGCTCGCTCCAGCTTATACGTGGAGAGGGAGCTCGCTCCAGCTTATGTGTGGAGAGGGAGCTCGCTCCAGCTTATGCGCGGACAGGGAGCTCGCTGCAGCTTATGCGCGGAGAGGGAGCTCGCTCCAGCTTATGCGCGGAGAGGGAGCTCGCTGGAGCTTATGTGTGGAGAGGGAGCTCGCTCCAGCTTATGCGCGGACAGGGAGCTCGCTGCAGCTTATGCGCGGAGAGGGAGCTCGCTCCAGCTTGTGCGCGGAGAGGGAGCTCACTCCAGTTTATGCACAGAGATGGAGCTTGCTCCAGTTTATACAAGAGATGGTGCTCCGTTCAGTTTATGCATAGAGAGGGAGCACCCTCCATTTTATACAGTTGCCATGGTGGGCTTTGAACCCCTGTCCCCAGCCCATCAGGTTGGGCCTCTGGATTAGTTGACAAGTGATGTTATTATTATGCGACAGCCTCCCTAATGGATGTAGGCAAAGTCTGTCCCCCAATATCACCCACAGTATTTTGTGGGCCGGAACAAGTTCCTGAATCAGATCCTCAAAGTTCACATTTTACCTGGTAAAAGGCAGGAACAAAGTGAAACGGGATTGCTTTTGTCCCTGGATTCAGTGTCCACTGTGGACAGATAAGTTACATTTACAATAGAAATGCCAGGAGTGAACAAGGTCAATGCAATAATATGGAAAATGTAAATGACGCCACTCATAATTGAAGCATCCGTCCAGGATGTGTACAGATTTCAGGTTTATTCCCGAGAGAGGTCTGACGAAGAAAATGTCATTGACAGTGAAATGATGGTGTTTTATCCACCACATTATTTACATGAAATTCAAAGCTGCTGATGTAATGTGTTTGTTAAGGTGAGTGGAACTAATAGCAATGATCAGGGGTATAACCATGTCATTACTTATCCAGTGTATAAATCAGGACCCATTGTAATGGATCAGCTCAGAGTGCCTGCTGGAGCTGTGGATTCCTGGCTAATAGAATTCCCTGCTTCTCACAGAAATGGGATATCCAGTTATCTTTCAGTTCATATCCATTTACTATCCTGTACTTGCAGCAATTGGAGTTCCTGGTAATCAGTATCTCAGATGTTAATGGTGTAAATGGATATTAACTGTGCTGCTGTACTGGGTATTATTTCCCTCTGTGTGTGTTACACAGCCGCCTGCTCTTTTCCAGCAATTTACTGATGGAATCTCCTCTTTGTCTGCTCTTTCATTCTTGCAGGAACGCTATTATGTATGTAATGGTATTGTTTAAAGTAACTGTGGCATTATTACTGGATTATTCTGTGTATTGAATGTATTGGAATGAGATGTTTCAGTTAGGATCAATAATCAGACCATTAGGAGTTTATAACATTTTCATGATGTGGATCTAACCGGTCCTGGAATATTTTAGATTTTTTTTGGTGATTCATAATGAGACATCTCACTGTCTCAGTGTTACAAGGGGACAGAACCTCCCTCCCCAGTAACATGGCTCAGGTTAACTTGGATTTCAAAGTATTTATTGATTATCACTGTTATCAAATATTATTTAATTCCGTGTGTGTCTGACGCTGCTTCAGAGGTCTGGCTACTGAACTGAGTTTGCTGCTGACACTGTCATTTCTCCTTGTCTGCTTCACTGTGGACCTTCACTGTCACTGGACTACATTGAAAAATAGAAAGTATTGATGTGATGTTTTACTGGTTTTCACTCTATCAGTTGGAATCAAGAGTCTTTCAATTTATCTGTAGATTATCCGCTGCAGTGCTGATGTTGGTGTTTTATTAATTAAACAATCACACATTCTAACAGATTACTTTACAATTCCAGGAAAAGGAATTTCACTGATTGTGAGGTTTGTCTGGAAGTAGCTTTCGATCCTGTTTATTCCATGTATTGTAGATGAAGTGAAGAGTGTAGGTGAACAGGTGGAGACTTGAGTGTTCTTTCGATACATTAAATTATTCACAGAGGTTTCACCATTGAACAATCTGACTCTGAGAATAAAAATCATTGAACCTGGGGTTGGTGAACAGAACACAGGCGCATAATGGTAGGAATAAATCATATGTGAAAAGCAGCATGAAGTAACAACTTACAGGGTGTGAGTACTCCGGAGAGATAGGGAAGGAGAAAAGGAGCTGGGAGAACGAAACCGAGGGAAAGAGATAAGCAGAAGTAAAGAGAAAGAGAAAGAAGCAGCAGTGTAAATAATTCACTATCATAAAGTGCTGGAATGGCCAGAACAATTAGTGAGAGAAACTGTAAGTTGAAATTGTCTGTTGTCAGATTGTGTTCATTTTCCTGTTGGACTTGATCCTCTGTGTTGATTTCTGTCAGGACTTCATTTTGTTTTGTAGAAAGTTCCTATTCCTGACTGAGTGACTGAATAAACAGAATATAATCAGTTCATCAGTGATGGTAATTCATTATTTAAATACTGCACTTTTAAATCTCTGTGACTGCTGAATTCAATAAAGAGCGAGGCTGATACCAGAAATATATTTAAATTTATATTTAACAGCCTGTACAAACTAAATATATTGACTATATTCTATAAACAATGAACTGTTCTCCAACACCAATAACCACAGGGATTATTGTTTGAATGTATTAATTGATTTCTATTACTGGGATCTATAGATTAGATTTCCTCTAACACTCTGCTGCAGTCTCTCTCTGTGAATCTCAGCCTCTCCTCTCACTGTATTGAATCCTCAGTCTCCTCATCCATTGCTCCAGTTTATCCACTTTCCGAAACCATCTGCTCCAGTCTCCCCTCCAGCTCCAACATGTCCTTTCCCTGGAATTTGGAAGGTTGTGGGGTGATTTGATGAATGTTTTCAAGATAATAAGGGAAACTGAACGGGTGGACAGAGAGTAGCAATTCCCATTGGATGCGAAGTCAGGAACTTGGAGGCATAGTTTAAAAATCTAAACGCAGTCGAAAAACCTTTCAGGGGTGAAATGAAGAAACACTTCAAAACACCAGGTGTGGTATCAGTTTGGAACTCTCTTCCATAAACAGCAATTGATGCTGAGACACTTGTTAGTTTTTAAATCTGAGATTGATAGATTTTTGTTAACCAAAGGTATTAAGGGGCAAAGATAGGTACATGGAGTTAGATCACACATCAGCCATTAGCTCATTGAATGACAGAAGAGGGTTGAGGGGCCAAATGGCCTCCTCCTCTTCCTCTGTCCAATGACAAATATCTTGCGATCACTCTCTGTGTCTTGGTCTGTGTCTCTCTCTTTGTCTCTCTTTCTGTCTGTCTGTCTCTCTCTCTATCTCCTCTCTCAAATATCTGTGGAAATCCACAAACATTAGTCAGCCATTTTAGGCTGGTTCTCGGTGGACATTTTATGTTACCACAACACTGGGACATTTATTCCAGAGACGGACTCCTCACCAATGTAAAGGTGGTGCTCAAATTGTGACAGAGACACAGACATGGAGACACTGAGAGACACAGTACTGGAAAGGAATTAATCCTTCCCTTGTGCCCAATAAATTGCCCTCCACAGTGATTAGGCAGGGTGGCCTGTAATTACTCAGTCTTTTACTTTCTCCCATGTTAATCAATAGTACAACATACACAGTCCTCCAGTCCTCTGGCAGCATGACAAGAACCAGAGAAGATTGGTAAATGATGGTCAGAGGCACTGATATTTCCTCCCTTGTACCTCTTAACAGGCTGAGCCTGGAGAATTATCAGCTTTCAAAGATGCTAAATCCCTACATATTTCCTCTCTCACTGTTTATCCCATTCAATATTTCAAACCCCTCCTCATTGACTACAATGTCTGTGTCCCCTCTTTTGTGAAGACAGTCGCAATGTATTCATTAAGAAACATGCCCGCATCTTTCGCCTCCACGTTTAGGAAAAAAGGAGGAGAGACGCTATAAAGTAAAAGATAGAAATCTAAAGGAGATGCAGGAACAGAAACATCTGGGGGGTATTTGTGCACCAATCACTGAAGGTGGCAGGGCAGGTTCAGAAAGTGGTTAAACGGCAGAAGGGGTCCTGAGATTATAAATAGAGACATTGAATACAAAAGCAAGGAAATTATGACCTTTGTAAAACGCTGGTTTGCCTTCAACTGGAGCATTGTCCAATTCTGGACACCGTACTTCAGGAAGAATGTGAATGAAGAATGGAAGAATGAAGAATTAGAGAGGGTGCAAAAAAGATTCACAAGAATGGTTCCAGGGATGAGGGACTTCAGTTACGTGGATAGATTGGAGAAGCTGGGGTTGTTCTCTGTGTCGCTCTCTGTCTCTCCCTCCTGCTATCTCTGACACTAAGAGGGAGACAGAGGGAGAAAATCTTAGATATGCAGATAGAGAGAGTGCTGTTGAGAGGGACGAGGTTGGAGAGAGAGAGATTGTTAGGGTGGATTGAAAGGTAGAATGTAAGATCTATTTATTCAATGTATTCACTGTTGTGTACGCAAACAGAGAAAGATAGGGATGCAGAGTGAGATATTGGGAGAGTGGGAGATATGTGGATGAAGTTGGGGCCCAGGCGGCCAGTTTTGATGATCAGGAAGGAAAACGCTCGATTGTAAACATCCAGCCAGGTATTCCACCATGGAAGCCATCACACCCACATGATATTGGTGTGGAATTCTTGCAATCTATGCCCATGGTTATTGACCCCTCTGTTAATGGAAATGGGTCCTTCC
The DNA here is from genome assembly GCF_036365525.1 of Heterodontus francisci. NCBI lineage: Eukaryota > Metazoa > Chordata > Chondrichthyes > Heterodontiformes > Heterodontidae > Heterodontus > Heterodontus francisci. The sequence continues at coordinate 49,155,121 of NC_090391.1, forward strand.
TATCCACTCTATATAGGCCCGCCATTTTTTTATACACCTCAATTAACTCTTCCCATCAACCTTCTTTGTTCCAAAGAAAACAATTCCAGCCTATCCAATCTTTACTCATAGTTAAATTTCTCAATTCCTGACAAAATCCTCTGTAAATGTCCTTTGTACCCTCTCTAGTGTGATCACATCCTTCCTGTAATGTGTTAACCAGAACTGTACACAGTACTCTCGCTGTTGTCTAACTAGTGTTTTATACAGTTCGAGCATAACCTCCCTGCACTTATATTCTCTACATCGGCCAATAAAGGAAAGAGTTCCGAAGAAGGGTCACTGACCCGAAACGTTAACTCTGCTTCTCTTTTCGCAGATGCTGCCAGACATGCTGAGTGGTCCCAGCATTTCTTGTTTTTATTTTCAAGTATTCCGTAAGCCTTCTTAACCAACTGTCCGGTTACCCTCAGGAATCAGTGGACAGTCACTGCAAGGCCCCTCTGTTCACAGACAGAGCGATTGATCGGTTAGATTGAAAGAGCAAATGCAAAACATAATAATTTGATGTAATCTTTCACTGCCGTTTACACAGACATACGAGCGAGAGGCATGGAGTGTGAAATATCTGGGTAGAGGGAGAAAAATAGATGGAGATGGTAACAAATTGGAAAGGAGTGATAGGCACAGAGAGTTTTAGTTTTTGTTTTAGAGATACAGCACTGAAACAGGCCCTTCTGCCCACCGAGTCTGTGCCGACCATCAACCAACAATTTTATACTGATCATACTCTGATCCCATATTCCTACCACTTCCCCACCTGTCCCTATATTTCCCTGCCACCTACCTTTACCATTTGCAATTTATAATGGCCAATTTACCACCCAACCTGCAAGTCTTTTCGCTTGTGGGAGGAAACCGGAGCACCCGGAGAAAACCCACGCAGACACAGGGAGAACTTCCAAACTCCGCACAGGCAGTCCCCAGAATTGTACCCGGGTCGCTGGAGCTGTCAGGCTGCGGTGCTAACCACTGCGAAACTGTGCCGCCCTAAAGAGAGAGAGGTAAGATCTGGTAAACTATCTTGCTGGTAATCTCTCTCCACGTCTATCTCTCGCTTCCGCTCTCTTCGACACTCTGAAACCCTATTTCTTCTCTCTGTTACTCACTTTCCAAGTCTATCTCTCTCTTTTCGCTCTCTATCTCCCTCTGCACACTATCTCAATTTTTCCCTCTTGCTCTCAGGATGGGAAGAGGGAGAAAGAGAGGCAGAGAAAGGGCGTCGTGGGCAGTGAGAGATGAGGAGAAAGAGACAGAGGAACAGTGAGTCTGGCATTGGTAGATAGATCTTTACTCAGTATCTAACCCCGTGCATACCTGCCCTGTGAGTATTCGATGGGGAGATTCTCGGACGGGGGGGACAGTCTGTAAAGCAAACATTAGTCGAAAGCCCTTTCAAAGATGACATTCAGAAACATTTCTCCATACAAAGGGTGGTAGAAGTTTGGAACTGTCTTCCACAAATGCCCCCTCCCTATCTCTGCAATCTTCTCCAGCTCCACAATCCACCAATATCTGCGATCCACTAATTCTGGCCTCTTGACCATCCCCAATTAGAATTGTTCCAACATTGGTGGCCGTGCCTTCATGCTGCCAACACCCTAACTCTGGAATTCCTTTCTCAAACCTCTCCGTCTCACTAATTCTCTTTCCTTTTTGAAGACGCTCCCTCAAACCAACCTCTTTGACCACGTTTTTGTTCGTCTCATCTAATATCTCCTTAAGTGTCTCGGAGTCAACTTTTTATTTTCTTTATTTATTTGTTGGATGTGTGCGTTACTGGCCAGGCCAGCATTTATTGCCCATTCCTAATTGCCCTTGAGAAGGTGGTGTTGAGCCTCCTTCTTGAACCGCTGCAGTCCATGTGGGGTAGGTACACCCACAGTGCTGTTAGGAAGGGAGTTCCAGGATTTTGACCCAGTAACAGTGAAGGAATGGCGATATAGTTTCAATTTAGGATGGTGCGTCACTTTAGTTGCTGTGTGCCGACAGTATTTTCAGTGCGCAGTCCATTTATATCTTTAATTATTTATTTTTTTCACGTGGTTAGATGTAAAGTTTCTCCGACAATATGCCTACCTCCCCGTATCTCCTCACTCTTTCTGCCCGTCTCTCCCTCCTTCTCTAACGCCACTGCTTTACTCTGTATCTAAACTCACACTGTACCTGCCCTGGGAGGTCTCATTCTGGTGCTTAAGCAATGAGTTATACAGTTCCAGCATAACCTCCCTGCTCTTATATACTTTAACAGCCTTGTTGGGAATGGCACTGCAGTTTGAAAATATGAAACACTGATCCAACATTCACCCCTAAAACACTCACACTAACCTCCAAAATCAGGACTGGGCAGATAATGAGGATTGTTAATGATTGTTCCAACTTGTCATCCTCTCTCTGTCTCTCCCTCTCATGTCTGTTGCTTCCCATCTTTCTCTCTCTCTCTCTCTCTCCCTCGCCCTCTCCCTCTTTCTCTGCCTCTTTCCATGACTCTGTCTCAAGCACCATCTCTCTCTCTCCTTGGACAGAAATGTTTTTATCCAATTCTTGGTTAATTTTGAAACTGTCAATCTTGCCCTTGCTGGGAATGTCACTGCAGTTTGAAAATATCAAACACTTATCAACGCTCGCCCCCTAAACTCTCACACTAAACCCCCAATACAGGACTGTGCAGATAATGGGGATTGTTACTGAGGTTCTGTCAATGTCCCCTCTCACACTGTATCCCACGTCCCCTGCTTCTAAAGTTTGTCAGTGTTTAATAATATTTTTTTCAATAATATTAAATGTCACTTCAGTTTGAAAATATGATCCAACACTTGCCCCCAAAACACTCACACTAAACCTCTGATCTTTCCTTTCAAAATTAGTTCTTGCACACAGCCAGTTTTACTTTTTAATTCTATCTTTTTTCAACATTATTAGATGAAAATGTTTTCCTATCATCTCGCCCTCCCTCTCTCTCTCTCTGTCTGCCTCTCCCTCTGTCTCTTTTTCTCCCTCTGTTTTTTCTCTCTCCCTCTCTCTCTCTGTCCCTTTCTACCTATGCATCTGTCTCTCTCCCTCTGTATTTGTCTCACTCGCTTTCTCCCTGCCTCTCTCCCTCTGCATTTGCTTGCCTCCCTTTCTGTCTGTCCCCCTTTGCCTCTGTTCCTCCTTTTTCTCTCTCGTTCTAGCTCTGTCTCGCTCCCTTCCTCTGTCTCTGTCCCACTCTGTCTGTGTCTCTCTCCATCTGTGTCTCACTCACTCCATCTCTCCGTCCCTCTGTACATGGACAGCAATGCATTGAGCCATTTGTTTGGTAAATTTTGAATCTTTAACTCTTGCTTTTGTTGGGAATATAAATGCAGTTTGAAAATATCAAACAGGCATCTAACACCCAGCCCCAAAACTCTCACATTAAACCCCAAATACCGACTGGGCAGACAATGGGGATTGTTACTGGGGTTCCGTCAACGTCTCATTTCGCTTGCTCTTGTGTCTATCACTGTCTTCCACTTTGTCCCTCTCTCTTCATTTCCCCATTTGTTTCCGTTTCCCTCTCTCCTCTTTCCTTCATCACCCCCAACTTTATAAATGGAGATGGTGCTCCTTCACTTAATAAATAAAGAGGGAGCTCCCTCCACTTTATACATCGAGAGGGCGCTCTCTCCATTTTATGCACTGAGAGTGTACTCCCTCCACTTTATACGGAGAGGCGGAGCTCCCTCGACTTTATACATAGAAAGGGAGCTCCCTCTGTTTTATATAGCTGCCGTGGTGGGATTTGAACCCCTGTCCCCAAGCCATCAGATTGGGCCTCTGGATTTCGTGACCATTGATATCATCACTACCCAACTGCCTCCCAAATGGATGCGTACAGTGTCTGTCCCATAATATCAATCACAGTAGTTTCTGGGCTGTAACCCTGAACATGGTCCCGAATCAGAGACTCAAAGTTCACATCTTAACTGGGAAAAGGCAGGAACAGAGTGAAACGGGATTGCTCATTCCATGGATTCAGTGTCCACTGCAGACAGATCAGTTACATTTACAACAGAAATGCCAGGAGTGAACAAGGTCAATACAATAAGATGGAAAATGTAAATGATCCCTCTCATAATTGTGGCATCCGTCCAGTATGAGAACAGATTTTAGGTTTATTCCCGAGAGAGGTCTTACTCAGAAAATGTCATTGACATTGAAATGATTGTGTTTTATCCACCACATTATTTTCATCAGTGTCAAAGCTGCTGATGTAATGTGTTTGTTCAGGTGAGTGTAACTAATAGCAATGATCAGGGGTATAACCGTGTCAGTGGAGACTTATCCCCTGTATAAATCAGGACCCATTGGAATGCATCAGCTCAGATTGCCTGGTGGAGCTGTGGATTCCAGGCTAACAGAAGTCTCTGCTTCTCACAGAAATGGGATATCCAGTAATCTATCAAATAGAACGCATTTATTATCCTGTACTTGCAGCAATTGGAGTTCCTGGTCAGCAGTATCTCAGCTGTTAATGGTGTAAATCGATGTTAACTGTCCTGCTGTACTCGGTATTATTTCCCTCTGTGTGTGTTACACAGCCACCTGTTCTTTTCCAGCAATTTACTGCTGGAATCTCCTCATTGTCCAATCTTTCATTCTTGTCGGAGTTGTGTTATGTATTTAATGGTATTGTTTTAAGTAACTGTGGCTTTGTTATTGGATTATTCTGTGTATTGAATGTATTGGAATGAGATGTTTCAGTTAGGATCAATAATCAGACCAGTAGGACTAGTTAATATTTTCGTGATGTGGATCTAACCAGTCCTGGAATATTTTTATGATTTTTTTTTATTGATAATGAGACATCTCACAGTCTCAGTGTTACAAGGGGACAGCAGAATGTCCTTCCTCCATAATGACGTGGCTCAGTTTAACTGGGATTTCAATGTGTTTATTGATTATCACTGTTATCAAATATTGTTTCATTCTGTGTGTGTCTGACGCTGCTTCAGAGGTCTGGCTACTGAACTGAGTTTGCAGCTGACACTTTCACTTTTCCTTCTCTGCTTCACTGTGGACATTCACTGTCACTGGCATACACTGTAAAATAGAAAGAATCGATGTGATGATTTATTGGTTTTCACTCTATCAGTTGGAATCAAGAGTCTTTCCATTTATCTGTAGATTATCCGCTGCAGTGCTGATGTTGCTGTTTTATTAATTAAACAATCCCACATTCTAACAGGTTACTTTATAATTCCAGGAGAAGGAATGTCAATGATTGTGAGGTTTGTCTGAAAGTAGCTTTCGATCCTGTTTATTCCATGTATTGTAGATGAAGTGAAGAGTGTAGGTGAACAGGTGGAGACTTGAGTGCTCTGTAGATACATTAAATTATTCACAGAGGTTTCACCATTGAAAAAACTGACTGAGAATAGAATCACTGAACCTGGGTCTGGAGAACAGAACACAGACGCAGAATGTTAGGAATAAATCACAAGTGAAAAGTAGCATGAAGTAACAATTCACAGGGTGTGAGTACTCCAGAGAGATAGGGAAGGAGAAAAGTAGCAGGGAGAACGAAACAGACTGAAATAGATAAGCAGAAGTAAAGAGAAAGAAGCAGCAGTGTAAATAATTCACTATCATAAAGTGCTGGAATGTCCAGAACAATTAGTGAGAGTAACTGGGAGTTGAAGTTGTCTGTTGTCAGATTGTGTTCATTTTCCTGTTGGACTTGATCCTCTGTGTTGATTACTGTCTGGTCCTCATTTTGTTTTGCAGAAAGTTCCTATTCCTTACTTAGTGACTGAATAAACAGAATAGAATCAGTTCTTCACTGACGGTAATTCATTATTTAAATACTGCACTTTAAAGTCTCTGTGACTGCTGAATTCAATAAAGAGCGAGGCTGATATCAGAAATATATTAAAATTTATATTTAATAGCCTGTACAAACTAAATATATTGACTCTATTGACGAAACAATGAACTGTTCTCCAACACCAATAACCACAGGGGTTATTGTTTGAATGTATTAATTGAGTTGTATTCCTGGGATCGATAGATTAGATTTCCTCCAACACTATGCTGCAGTCTCTCCCTGTGAATCTCAGCCTCTCCTCTCACTGTATTGAATCCTCAGTCTCCTCATCCATTGCTACAGTTTATACACTTTCTCAAACCATCTGCTCCGGTCTCCCCTCCTGCTCCAAAATGTCCTTTCCCTGGAATTTAGAAGATTATGGGATGATTTAATGATTGTTTTCAAGATAATAAGATTTTTGTTAACCAAAGGTATTAAGGGGCAAAGATAGGTACATGGAGTTAGATCACACATCAGCCATGAGCTCATTGAATGACAGAAGAGGTTTGAGGGGCCAAATGGCCTCCTCCTCTTCCTCTGTCCAATGACTAATATCTTGCTATCACTCTCTGTGTCTTGGTCTGTGTCTCTCTTTGTCTCTCTTTCTGTCTGTCTGTCTGTCTCTCTCTCCTCTCTCAAACATCTGAGGAAATCCACAAACATTAGTCAGCCATTTTACGCTGGTTCTCGGTGGCCATTTTATGTTACCACAGCACTGGGACATTTATTCCGGAGACCGACTCCTCATCAATGACAGACGCACAGACATGGAGACACTGAGACACACAATACTAGGAAGGAATTAATCATTCCCTTGTGCCCAATGATTTGCCCTCCACTGTGATTAGGCTGGGTGGCCTGTAATTCCTCAGTCTATTACTTTCTCCCTTGTTAATCAATAGTACAACACGCGTAGTCCTCCAGTCCTCTGGCAGCACGACTGTAACCAGAGAGGATTGGAAAATGATGGTCAGAGCTTCTGATAATTCCTCCTTTACACCTCTAAACAGTCTGAGCCTGGTGAATTATCAGCTTTCAAAGATGCTAAACCCCTTAATATTTCCTCTCCCACTATTTATCCCATTCAATATTTCAAACCCCTCCTCATTGACTACAATGTCTGTGTCGTCCCCTCTTTTGTGAAGACAGTCGCTATGCATTCATTAAGAACCATGCCCACATCTTCCGCCTCCACGGTTAGGAAAAAGGAGGAGAGACGATATAAAGTAAGGGATACAATTCTAAAGGAGGTGCAGGAACAGACACATCTGGGGAGTATTCGTGCACCAATATCGGAAGGAGGCAGGACAGGTTCAGAAAGTGGTTAAACGGCAGAAACGTTCCTGAGATTAAAAATAGAGACATTGAATACAAAAGCAAGGAAAATGTGACCTTTGTAAAACGCTGGTTTGCCTTCAACTGGAGCATTGTCCAATTCTGGACACCGTACTTCAGGAAGAATGTGGCGGCATTAGAGAGGGTGCAGAAAAGATTCACAAGAATGGTTCCAGGGATGAGGTTCTTCAGTTACGTGGATAGGTTGGAGGAGCTAGGGTTGTTCTCTGTGTCTCTCTCTGCCTTCCTCTCTCTGTCTCACCCTCCTGCTATCTCTGACACTAAGAGGGAGACAGAGGGATAGAGGCTTAGATATGGAGATAGAGAGAGTGCTGTTGAGAGGGACAAGGTTGGAGACAGAGAGATTGTTGGGGTGGATTGAAAGGGAAAATGTAAGTTATATTCATTTGATGTAATCCTTCACTGCTGTGTACGCAAACAGAGAAAGATAGGCATGTAGAGTGAAATATTGGTAGAGTGGGAGAAATGTGGATGATGTTGTGGCCCAGGCGGCCAGTTTTGATGATCAGGAAGGAAAACGCTCCATTGCAAACATCCAGCAAGGTATTCCACCATGGAATCCATCACACCCTCATGATATTGGTGTGGAAATCTTGTAATCTATGCCCATGGTTATCGACCCCTCTGTTAAGGGTAGTGGGTCCTTCCTATCCACTCTATCTAGGCCCGTCATTATTTTATACACCTCAATTAAATCTTCCCTTCAACCTTCTCTGTTCCGAAGAAAACAATTCCAGCCTATCCAACCTTTCCTCACAGTTAAAATTCTCCATTCCTTACAACATCCTCAGTAAATCTCCTCTGTACCCCTCTAGCGTGATCACATCCTTCCTGTAATGTGGTGACCAGAACTGTTCACAGTACTCTAGCTGTGGTCTAACTAGTGTTTTATACAGTTCTAGCATAACCTCCCTGCTCTTATATTCTCTACATCAGCCAATAAAGGAAAGTATTCCGTAAGCCTTCTTAACCACCTTATGCACCTGTCCTGTTACCCTCAGGAATCAGTGGACATTCACTCCAAGGCCCCTCTGTTCCCAGACAGAGCGATTGTTCAGTTAGATTGAAAGAGCAAATGTAAAACATTATAATTTGATGTAATCCTTCACTGCAGTATTCACAGACATATGAGCGAGAGGCATGGAGTGTGAAACATCGGGGTAGAAGGAGATGGTAACAAATTGGAAAGGAGTGATAGGGACTGAGAGAAAGGTAATCTCTGGTAAACTCTCTTGCTGGTAATCTGCCTCCATCTCTATCTCTCTCTTCCCCTCTCTTCTACTCTCTGAAACCGTATTTCTTCTCTCTGTTGCTCACTTTCCAAGTCTATCTCTTTACTTTTCTCCCTCTATCTCTATCTCCCTCTGTACACTATCTCAATCTCTCCCCCTTGCTCTCAGGATGGGAAGAGGGAGAAAGAGAGGCACAGAAAAGATGTTGCAGGCAGTGACAGATGAGGAGAAAGAGAAAGAGGAACAGTGAGTCTGGCATTGGTAGATGGATCTTTACTCTGTATCTAACCCCGTGCGTCGCTGCCCTGTGAGTATTCGATGGGGACAGTCTCGGACGGGGGGTACTGTCTAAGAATCAAGCATTAGTCGAAAGCCCTTTCAAAGATGAAATTTAGAAACACTTCTACATACAAAGGGTGGTAGAAGTTTGGAACTGTCATTCACAATTTTTTTTTGATTTGATTTAGAGATACAGCACTGAAACAGGCCCTTCGGCCCACCGAGTCTGTGCCGACCATCAACCACCCAGTTGTACTATTCCGACATTAATTCCATATTCCTACCACATCACCACCTGTCCCTATATTCCCCTCCCACCTACCTATACTAGGGGCAATTTATAAGGGCCAATTTACCTATCAACCTGCATGGCTTTGGCATGTGGGAGGAAACCGGAGCACCCGGAGGAAACCCACGCAGACACAGGGAGAACTTGCAAACTCCACACCGGCACTACCCGGAATTGAACCCGCTGGAAATTTGAGGCTGCGGTGCTAACCACTGCGCCACTGTGCCGACCGAATGACCCCTCCCTAACTCTGCAATCTCCTCCAGCTCCACAATCCACCAATATCCGCGATCCTCTAATTCTGGCCTCTTGAGTATACCCCATTTGAATCGTTCCACCATTGGTGGCCGTGCCTTCAAGCTGCCAAGACCCTAACTCTGGAATTCCATTCCAAAACTCTCCATCTCACTAACGCTCTTTCCTCTTTGAAGACGCTCCCTCAAACCAACCTCTTTAACCAAGTTTTTGTTCGTCTCGTGCAATATCTCCTGAAGTGACTCAGTGTCAACATTTCATTTGCCTTATTTATTTGTTGGATGTGTGCGTTATTGGCCAGGCCAGCATTTATTACCCATTCCTAATTGCCCTTGAGAAGGTAGTGTTGAGCCTCCTTCTTGAACCACTGTAGTCCATGTGGTGTAGGTCGACCCACAGTGCTGTTTGGAAGGGAGTTCCAGGATTTTGACCCAGTAACAGTGAAGGAACGGCGATATAGTTTCAAGTTAGGATGGTGTGTGACTTCAGTTGTTGCGTGCCGACAGTATTTTCAGTGCGCAGTCCACTGAAATTTGTAATTATTTACTTTTTTCATGTGGTTAGTTTTAAAGTTTTTCCTACAATCTGCCTGCCTCCCCGTATCTCCTCACTCTTTCTACTCGTCTCTCCCTCCTTCTCTAAATCCACTGCTTTAGTCTGTATCTAAACTCACACTGTACCTGCCCTGGGAGGTCTCATTATGGTGCTTAAGCAATGAGTTATACACTTCCAGCATAACCTCCCTGCTCTTACATACTTTAACAGCCTTGTTGGGAATCTCACTGCAGCTTGAAAATATAAAACACTGATCCAACATTCACCCCTAAAACACTCACACTAACCTCCAAAATCAGGACTGGGCAGATAATGAGGATTGTTAATGATTGTTACAACTTGTCATCCTCTCTCTGTCTCTCCCTCTCATGTCTGTTCAATCCCATCTTTCTCTCTCTCTCTCTCCCCCTCGCCCTTTCCCTCTTTCTCTGCCTCTATCCATGACTCTGTCTCTGACACCATTTCTCTCCTTGGACAGAAATGTTTTTATCCATTTCTTGGTTAATTTTGGACCTGTAAATCATGCTCTTGCTGGGATCGTCACTGCAGTTTGAAAATATCAAACACTGATCAACACTCGCCCCCTAAACTCACACACTAAAACCCCCAATACAGGACTGTGCAGATAATGGGGATTGTTACTGAAGTTCTGTCAAGCTCCACTCACACATTGTATCCCATTTCCCCTGTTTCGAAAGATGGTCAATGTTTAATAATTTTTTTTCAATAATATTAAATGTCACTTCAGTTTGAAAATATCAATCACTGATCCAACACTTGCCCCCAAAACACTCACACTAAACCCCTGATCTTTCCTTTCAAAATTAGTTCTTACTCACAGCCAGTTTTACTTTTTAATTCTATCTTTTTTCAACATAATTAGATGTAAAGCTTTTCCTATAATCTCACTCTCCCTCTCTCTCTCTGTGACTCTCTCTGTTTCCCCCTCTGTTTGTCTCTCTTCCTCTCTCTCTCTCTGTCCCTTTCTCCCTCTGCATCTGTCTCTCTCGCTCTGCATCTGCCTGCCTCCCTTTCTGTCTGTCTCACTCTGCATTTGTCTGCCTCCCTTTCTGTCTCTCTCCCTCTGTCTCTGTTTCTCCTTTTTTCTCTATGATTCTCGCTCTGTCTCTCTCTCTCTCTCCCTCTGTCTCTGTCCCACTCTGTCAGTGTCTCTCTCCGTCTGTGTCTCACTCCCTCCATCTCTCCATCCCTCTGTACATGGACAGCAATGCTTTGAGCCATTCGTTTGGTTAATTTTGAATCTTTAACTCTTGCCTTTGTTGGGAATGTCAATGCAGTTTGAAAATATCAAACACTCATCTGACACTCATCCCTAAAACACTCACATCAAACCCCAAATACCGACTGGCCAGACAATGGGGATTGTTGCTGTGGTTTCGTCAAGATCTCATTTCACTATCTCTTCTGTCTCTCACTGTCTTCCACTTTGTCCCTCTCTCTCCATTTCCCCATTTGTTTTCGTTTCCCTCTTCTCCTCTTTCCTTCATCGCCCCCAACTTTATAAATAGAGAGGGTGCCCCTTCCACATTATAAATAAAGATGGAGCTCCCTCCACTTTATACATAGAGAGGGCGCTCTCTCCACTTTATACGTCGAGGCGGAGCTCCCTCTACTTTATGCATAGAAAGGGAGCTCCCTCTGGTTTATAAAGCTGCCGTGGTGGGATTTGAACCCCTGTACCCAGGTCATCAGGTTGGGCCTCTGGTTTCCGTGACCAGTGATATTATCACTACCCTGCTGCCTCCCAAATGGATGCGTGCAGTGTCTGGCCGTAATATCACTCACGGTAGTTTCTGGGCTGTAACCCTGAACATGGTCCCGAATCAGAGACTCAAAGTTCACATTTTAACTGGGAAAAGGCAGGAACGGAGTGAAACGGGATTGCTTTTGTCCCTGTATTCAGTGTCCACTGCAGACAGATCAGTTACATTTACAATAGAGAAGCCAGGAGTGAACAAGGTCAATGCAATAATATGGAAAATGTAAATGATGCCTCTCATAATTGCCAAGCATCCAGTATGAGGACAGATTTCAGATTTATTCCGAGAGAGGTCTTACTCTGAAAATATCATTGATAATGAATTGATTGCGATTTATCCACCACATTATTTACATCAGAGTCAAAGCTGCTGATGTAATTTGTTTGTTCTGGTGCGTGTAACTAATAACAATGATCAGGGGTATAACCGTGTCAGTGGAGACTTATCCCCTGTATAAATCAGGACCCATTGGAATGGATCAGCTCAGAGTGCCTGGGTGAGCTGTGGATTCCCGGCTAACAGAAGTCCCTGCTTCTCTCAGAAATGGGATATCCAGCAATCTTTCAGATAGAAGACATTTACTGTCCTGTACATGCAGCAATTGGAGTTGCTGGTAAGCCAGTATTTCAGCTGTTAATGGTGTAAATCGATGTTAACTGTGCTGCTGTATTGAGTATTATTTCTCACTTTGTGTGTGTTACACAGCAACCTGTTCATTTCCAGAAATTTACTGATGGAATCTCCTCATTGTCGACTCTTTCATTCTTGCGTCAACTGCATTGTCTATTCAATGGTATTGTTTTAAGTAACTGTGGCATTGCTACTGGATCATTCTGTGTATTGAATGTATTGGAATGAGATGTTTCAATTAGGATCAATAACCAGACCATTAGGAGTTTTTAACATTTTCATGAGGTGGATCTAAACGCTCCTGGAATAATTTTATGATTTTTATTCAGAGATTGATAATGAGACATTTCACAGTTTCAGTGTTTCAAGGGGACAGAACAATGTCCTCCCTCCACAATAACATGGCTCAGTTTAACTGGGATTTCAATGTATTTATTGATTATCACTGTTATCAAATATTATTTCACTCTGTGTGTGTCTGACACTGCTTCAGAAGTCTGGCTACTGAACTGAGTTTGCTGCTGACCCTTTTGCTTCTCCTTCTTTGCTTCACTGTGGACACTTCACTGTCACTGGACTACATTGTAAAATAGAAAGAATCAATGTGATGTTTTACTGGTTTTCACTCTGTCAGTTGGAATCAAGAGTCTTTCCATTTATCCGTAGATTATCAGCTGCAGCGCTGATGTTGGTGTTTTATTAATTAAACAATCCCACATTCTAACAGATTACTTTATGATTCCAGGAGAAGGAATTTCAATGATTGTGAGGTTTGTCTGGAAGTAGCTTTCGATCCTGTTTAGTCCATGTATTGTAGCTGAAGTGAAGAGTGTAGGTGAACAGGTGGAGACTTCAGTGTTCTGTGGATGCATTAAATTATTCACAGAGGTTTCACCATTGAACAAACTGACTCTGAGGATAGAACCATTGAAGCTGGGGCAGGTGAACAGAACACAGAGGCGGAATGTTAGAAATAAATCAAATGTGAAAAGTAGCATTAAGTAACATTTTACAGGGTGTGAATACTTCAGAGAGATAGGGAAGGAGAAAAGGAGCAGGGAGAATGAAACCGATGGGAAAAGAAAAGCAGAAGTAAAGAGAAAGAGAAAGAAGCAACAGTGTAAATAATTCACTGTCATAAATGCTGGAATGGCCAGAGCAATTAGTGGGAGAAACAGTGAGGTGAAATTGCCTGCTGTCAGATTGTGTTCATTTTCCTGTTGGACTTGATCCTCTGTGTTGATTTCTGACAGGTCCTCATTTTGTTTTGTAGAAAATTCCTATTCCTTACTTAGTGACTGAATAAACAGAATGGAATCAGTTCTTCACTGATGGTAACTCATTATTTAAATAATGCACTTTAAAATCTCTGTGACTGCTTCAATAAAGAGCGAGGCTGATATCAGAAATATATTTAAATTTATATTTAATAGCCTGTACAAACTAAATATCTTGAATATGTAGTATAAACAATGAACTGTTCTCCAACAGCCATAACCACAGGGATTATTGTTTGAATGTATGAATTGACTTGTATTACTGGGATCTATAGATTAGATTTCCTCTAACACTCTGCTGCAGTCTCTCTCTGTGAATCTCAGCCTCTCCTCTCACTGTATTGAATCCTCAGTCTCCTCATCCATTGCTTCAGTTTATCCACTTTCCCAAACCATCTGCTCCAGTCTCCCCTCCTGCTCCAACATGTCCTTTTCCTTCTCTCCCTCCCAATCTCACTCACTGTCTCCACCTCCAGCTGCCTCGTCCAACCTGATAGGAATGCAGTAACATGGGAGCTGGAGGAGGCCATTCAGCCCTTCGAGCTTGCTCCACCATTCTAGATCATGGCTGATACTCAAACTCAGCGCTGCAGTTTTGATTAGATTAGATTAGATTAGAGATACAGCACTGAAACAGGCCCTTCAGCCCACCGAGTCTGTGCCGAACATCAACCACCCATTTATACTAATCCTACACTAATCCCATATTCCCAACAAACATCCCCACCTGTCCCTATATTTCCCGAACACCTACCTACCTATACTGGTGACAATTTATAATGGCCAATTTACCTGTCAACCTGCAAGTCTTTTGGCTTGTGGGAGGAAACCGGAGCACCCGGAGAAAACCCACGCAGACACAGGGAGAACTTGCAAACTCCACACAGGCAGTACCCAGAATCGAACCCGGGTCCCTGGAGCTGTGAGGCTGCGGTGCTAACCACTGCGCCACCGTGCCGCCCTTTTCCCATTTGATAACATTTCCTGTCCGTTCCCTGAACCCAGAGCAACAAACGAGCTACACATCCCGATCTCCCCAAACCTTCCCAACCAACAGTCTGGTGACACTTTCCTAATTAACACATTGGATTCCATCTCTGTAAAACAGCTTCTCATTCCCCACTGACACTGCATCCTCACTCAGTACTTCCAATAGATCCGGTGCTGACTTTATTCACTTTCTGCATCAATTTCCCAATTCATTAATAATAACTGTGTTTACAAACATTTCACTGTGACAAAGCACTGCCCAGGTCAATGAATCAGTTTTCACTGCTCGATGCAGCAACAAAGCTGGAAATTTCAGCCCAGATCCTGTCAAACTGCTGCTTTGTCTCCAGGTCTGATCAGTAATTTCTCTGCTTCCTTTTCTCTCTCTCTTCCAGTTAACTTGGTGGCGATTGTGATCCTGTCGCGAGGAAAGTGCGGTCTCTCCAAATGTATCAGTGTCTACCTGGTGGGAATGGCAGTGTCTGATCTCCTGGTCGTTATCACTGATCCCATATTGTACTGGATTGTTTTAATTTATTTTCCATATTCATTCCTGAACATTACTCCTGTGTGTTCTCTCATTATCGTTCTGCTTTCTGCATCCACAGTTGTTTCTGTCTGGCTCACAGTCACTTTCACCTTTGATCGATTCGTGGCCATTTGTTGTGAGAAGCTGAAAACAAAATATTGCAGCGAGAAAAGGGCGGCTGTGGTTGTGGGAACAGTGAGTGTGCTGGGCTGTTTAGAGTCTCTCCCCTGGTACTTTACACGGGAACAACAATACATTATTGATAATGTTCCCATGGGTTGTGATTATAAACTGAGCTTCTTTACTTCCCCCATATGGGGTGCATTTGAATTGTTTGACCTAATTTTAACCCCTTGTGTCCCGGTCTTTCTGATGTTGCTGCTCAATGTTCTGACTGTCAGACGGATTTTATTCTCCAGTAAAGTCCGCAGGGGATTCCGGCGCCACAGCAATGCAGAGAATCACAAGGACCCAGAGATGGAGAATCGCAGGAAATCAATTATTTTACTCTTCAGTATATCCGGCAGTTTTATCCTGTTATGGGTGACACTGGTTGTGTTTATGATTTATAGTAGAATTACAGATATTTATTATTATTCCTCCTACACTGACTCTCTCTTTATCACAGATCAAACATCAAAGATGCTGCAGATTCTCAGTTCCTGCACCAACACATGTATTTACATTGTGACCCAGACTAAATTCAGACAGGAGCTGAGGAAGGGGGTGAAATACCCTCTCAATCTCATTATTAAATTAGTAAAATCATAGAAAGAGCTGAAGGGTTTCAAACACTGGAACTAAATCGCATTCCCCTCCCCCCCTCCGAACCCCAGCTCCACCTCCTACCCTCCACCCGCATCTGTGATTATTTGACCGGCGCCATCTTTAGTCCTGGCAGCTGCCTGAGCGTGGGCAGACCCTGACGTTTCACTGGAATAGTGTACGTTTGCGCATGTGCGAGTACAGCGCCACCTTGTGGTTGCTTTTGCCAACAAACGCCGCCAGTGGACAAAGCTGCAAATCGCAGTGATTGTGAGGTGGTGAGTGGGACAGTTACTGCAGTAAAGCAGGGTCACCAGCAGATGGAGATGGTGAGAAGGGGACAGTAGCTGCAGTGAGACAGGGACACCAGCAGATCGAGATGGTGAGAGGGACATTAACTGCAGTGAGACAGGGACACCAGCAGATGGAGATGGTGAGAAGGGGACAGTAGCTGCAGTAAGACAGCGATACCAGCAGATGGAGATGGTGAGAGGAGGACAGCAGCTGCAGTAAGACAGGGACACCAGCAGATGGAGATGGTGAGTGTGGGACAGTAACTGCAGTGAGACAGGGGCACCAGCAGATGGAGATGGTGAGAGTGGGCTGTAACTGCAGTGAGGCAGGGGGACCAGCATATCGAGATGGTGAGAGTGGGACAGTAACTGCAGTAAGACAGGGACACCAACAGATGGATATGGCTTGGGCCGGGAGGAGGATCTCCTCGTCGGTCTGCTCCTGGGCCTGGCCAAGGTGGCAATTCACAGGTCCAGGTTGCGGGCCGTCGGGGGGTCCGTCCTCCCCGATTGCCTGCCCCTCTTCCGCGGTTACGTTCGCGCCCGGGTGTCCCTGGAAAAGGAGCATGCGGTGTCCGCCGGTACGCTTGAGGCCTTCCTCGACCGGTGGGCACCGCAGGGACTGGAGTGCATCGTCGACGCCGAGAATGGCATTTTAATTTGAGTTTTTTTGTTTATTTATCTGGTTTTAATAAAGTTATTTAAAAAATATAAGTGTGTATATAAAGGGGGCCTGAGGAATAAAGGCCCCCTCGACATAAAAAATGTATAAAGGGGGCCTGAGGAATAAAGGCCCCCTCGACATAAAATATATAAAAGGGGCCTGGGGTATAAAAAAAAAAACAAGGGTTAGATACAGAGTAAAGCTCCCTATACACTGTCCCCATAAAAAAAAGAAAAAAAAAAAACAGATGGATATGGTGAGATTGAAACATTAACTGCAGTGAGCAGGGGCACCAGCAGATGGAGATGCTGATCCATTACTCATGGGAGATTCCCTTGCTGAGTTTGAAAGTTTCCACAAGTCTGAAGAATTTACTATATTGTAAACTTGAGATGCTGAATAAAACAATTTCAATGCAACTTTTGTAAAATGGCTATTTTTCTACTGTGTGAACACTTGTAACATGAAACTCGTTCCTGTTTGGAAAGTTATATTGAGTGATTTAAGGTAATGTATAAATGAAACAACAGGATCAAATAAAACTTAAACAGTCATTTATAAATAAAAACTCTCAATATAAGTTGTGTTGAGTTCTTGATCACTTACGTTATGACATCTCTCTCTCTCACACTTCTCTTTCTATGCTGGTAACTTCTCTACTATAACTAAGAGTAGTTGAAATTTTACTCCAATTGTCCTTTGAAATTTAATATTGAATCTGCTTTCAGAAACCTGTCATACTGTGAATTCCAGACCATAATAACTCCCTGCCTATTTGTTTCATCCCTCTACTAGTGTAAACAGTCTCTCCTCATATCTCCAAAATGAGGGAAAGATTTTGTATGCAATGCAATTAATTTCTCCAGGACAGCAGCTGCAGAGGATTTCGAACCTCCTTAACATGGACAAACAATGAACAAAAATCCCTCTGCATCCCCCGGGAGAGCAGAGGAAAGAAACAGTCAGAAAGCAAGGGGAAACAAGTGACAATTTATTACATCAGTAAATACTCTTTCTCAGAATGTAGAGGTCTTTATTGCTGAACTTTATATAAACTGGAGGTGAAAAGTGGAAGATCTTTAATACCATTTGTGTTAAATGGCCATTTCCCAGCTTTGTGAACACTTGTAACATTAAACTGGTGAATGTTAAGAAGGTTTTATTGATTGATTACAGCTAATACATAAATACAGCAGCATCAAATACAGGGCAAAGAATCATTGACAAATATAACTGTAAATATGGGTAAGAATTATTGTGTGAAATGTCACTGGTTATAAAAGTTCTCTTGGCTGCATCATTAACCTGGCTCTAGTTTCAGTCTTTGTCACACAGTGGCAATGAAAAACCGAATAAAAACCGCATGTTTATACTGCAGTCAAACAGGCCTCTCCAGCAATAACACTTTGTCAGAATTTCAAGGTAATTGCAATGAGTCATTTTCTGAACTTTCTGTAGTGAAAGACATTTAACACAATCATTGTTAAATGAACATTATCCAAACCGGCCCCTCCAGGTTTTAAATAACAGCAGCTTTTCTGTTCTGTTAATGAGGTTTTTGAGGGAGGGAGAGAGAGAGACAGACAGGCAGGTTTCTGTCTGGAATGGTCCATTTGGGATATGGCTGGACTATCCCTCTCTCCCCCATTCCTTGTTCACAAAGAGACTCGCCTTGGACTGCCCCATACCTGGGAGGGAGTGTCCAGATGGAGGAAGCTGAGAGCTGGTTGGATGAGCTGCATTTTGGGTGGACTGTCTGTTTTGAGTGACAGGTTCTGGAATATATTAGGACAACATCAGCCTCCATTCTTTCTTGCCATGCGGCTGGATTGTGAAGGTGAGTTTATGTGTCTCAGTTTCTGTGTCTCTGTGCCCAGGTGAATTACAAGCTGATTACAGTGTGTGTGAGAGAGAGTCCAGTCTGAATCCCCCTCTCAATGTATAACACCCCCACACCCCCACACCTCTCTCTCTCTCTCTCTCTCGTCTGATTTGTAAGTATGCAGATGACACAAAGGTTGGTGGAGTTGCGGATAATGATGAGGATTGTCAGAGGATACAGCAGGATATAGATCAGTTGGAGACTTGGGCGGAGAAATTGCTGATGGAGTTTAATCCAGACAAATGTGAGGTAATGCATTTTGGAAGGTATAATGCAGGTGGGAGGTGTACAGTAAATGGCAGAACCCTGAGGAGTATTGACAGGCATAGAGATCTGGGAGTACAGGTCGACAGGTCACTGAAAGTGGCAACGCAGGTGGATAAGGTAGCCAAGAAGGCATTCGGCATGCTTGCTTTCATCGGTCGGGACATAGAGTATAAAAATTGGCAAGTCATGTTGCAGGTGTACAGAACCTTAGTTAGGCCACACTTCGAATTTTGCGTGCAATTCTGGTCGCCACACTACCAGAAGGACGTGGAGGCTTTGGAGAGGGTACAGCGGAGGTTTACCAGGATGTTGCCTGGTCTGGAGGGCATTAGCTATGAGGAGAGGTTGGAAAAACTCGGATTGTTTTCACTGGAACGACGGAGGTGGAGGGGCGACATGATAGAGGTTTACAAATTTATGATCGGCATGGACAGAGTGGATAGTCAGAAGCTTTTTCCCAGGGTGGAAGAGTCAGTTACTAGGGGACATAGGTTTAAGGTGCGAGGGGCAAAGTTTAAAGGGGATGTGCGAGGCAACTTTTTTTTACACAGAGTGTGGTGAGTGCCTGGAACTTGCTGCCAGGGGAGGTGGTGGAAGCAGATATGATAGCGACGTTTAAGAGACATCTTGACAAATATATGAATAGGAAGGGAATAGAGGGATACGGACCCCGGAAGTGCAGAAGGTGTTAGTTCAGGCAGGCATCAAGATCGGCGCAGGCTTGGAGGGCCGAATGGCCTGTTCCTGTGCTGTACTATTCTTTGTTCTTTGTGACAATAGCCAGATTAAAAGGCATTGCGAAACAAAATAGCACAGCAAGAGCCCAGGAAGTGCCCTCAGTTACACAGACGCTCTCTCAGCAACACCCACATACAAACAAATCACAGTTAACAAAGCAGAAGCTAAAAGGGTTCAGACAGTTCCCCTACCAGTGTGTGTCTGTGTGTCAGTCCCTTTATCTCTTTCCCAGTCTCTGTATCTCTCTCTCTCGCTCTCTGTTGCTATATCAGTCGTCCCTGTGACCCTCTCTCTTGCTCTCTCTCTTTGTCCATTTCGGACTTTTTCCCCTTTATTTCATATCTAATCTTTATTGAAATGAGCTATGAAATATTTCTGTCTCACCAGTTCAAACAAAAACAACTCATATTGCAGTATGTGGTGTGTTTTTAACGATAAAGGTTTAAATAGAGAGACAGAGGGAAAGAAAGCTGGAGAGAGACAGAGAGAAAAATCTCAACTCAGAACTTCAGTTAAATAAATTGAAATGGGCTCCGTACATCTTAGTTAACAGTAATGCTTCATAACATTGCCCAAAGGACACGGATTATTCTAGAATTATAATAAGCCTTTAGAAACTATCACATTTGTGACTTAATTCCTAGCGTTTGACACTAAATGAACTAATTTTGAAAGTGGTCCTCACTGTTGCAATGTAGGAAACCTGCAGGCAATTTGTGCACAGCAAGATCCCACAGGCAGCAATATGATAAAATGCAGGTAATCTGTTTTTAGTGATGTAAGTTTAGAGATCCCAGAGAGAGGAACATTCCTGCAGTTTGAAAATCTCAAACACCCCTCTCCCTGCCTTTCTCCTGCTCCCTCCCCCACAGCCCATCCACATCTGTTTCTTTTTCTCTCGATCTGGGATTTATTCTGGATTGAAACGTCCTCTGAAATATTTCTGTCACCGTTTAAAATGACCACACGTCACATTGTGGCTCCTATTGATTAATGGTTAAAACAGAGAAAGTGCGGGGGGAGAGAAAAGCAGAGGAAGATGGAGAGAAACCATAGAGAAATCCACACTCAGACCCTCAGGAAGCTGAATTTTAAAGTGTCCTCATTGTTGGAATGTAGGAAATGCTGCAGGGCATTAGATGCACAGCAAGATCTCTCAAGCAGCAATGTGGTAACAGCCAGATTTCTGTCCCTGGAAAGGGAGAAGCTCGCTCTTTGAAATGGGAACAAGCCATTTGTGCACAGCGAGATCCCACAAGCAGCAGTGTGATAACAACTGGCTATGCCTCTCATTCCCTCCATGTTTCCCGCACTCTCCTGCATCTTTCTCCTTACTGGTACTCTCATTTAGAGAGACCTAATTCTCAATTCAAATGGCTGCTGCACATTTCATTCCACCCTCAAATTTACAGCACTGCCCAAAACACCAGCATTATTCGGGAATTATACCGGCTTCAAGCTCCGTACTTTAATTCCAGGCCTTCAGGAGAGCTTCACACACAATGAATTCAATTCTAAAATGCAGTCACTGTTACAATGCAGGGAATTCTGCAGGGAAGCTGCACACAGCAAGATCCCAGAAATGGTGAAACTTCAAAATTCAGTTTACCAAGGTTTTGAGTTGATTTCTTTCTCTCTCTCACTCTCTCTGTTTTTCTCCATCTTTCACTTCCTTCCCTCGCTCATCCACACTCCGCCTGTCTCTCTCTCTATCTCTCTCTGCGTTTCACCTGCCACCTCCAGCTGTTTCTCACTCTCCCTCTTTTTCTCTCCATCTGTTTCTGCCTCAGTGTTGTAATGTAGAAATTGATGCAGGGAATGTATGCACAGCAGGATCCCACAATGTGATCATAGCCAGATATCCCATCACAGTCCTCAGAAAATGCTAAACTCCATCTTTAAACTTAGAACAAGTCTTTATACAGCTTCACATTCAGCTCTTGTAATTATTGTAAAGTTCTTGTAAAACACAGAGAAATCCACACTCAGACCCTCAGGAAGCTGAATTTTAAAGTGTCCTCATTGTTGTCATGTAGGAAAGCTGCAGCGCATTAGATGCACAGCAAGATCGCACAAGCAGCAATATGATAATCGCCACATTCCTGTCCCCAGAAAGGGGGAAACTCCCTCTTGAAACTGGGAACAAGCTGTTGATTCTGTCTCACCATTTCAAATAACGACAAATCACATTGCTGTGTGTGGCATGTTTTTTTATTGATGAAAGCTTTAAATGGAGAAGGTGAGTGTGAAACCGAGACAGAGAAGTGAAAGCATGGGGGATGATAGAGACACAGGGAATGAATGTGGAGACAGAGAGAAAGCTAACCTCACAACTACAGTAAAATAAATTAAAATGGATACCGTGCATCTTATTTAACTGTTAGCTTCATAGCATTGCCCAAAACAGCAGCAAACCTCACAGACAGGGATGGAAGGAGCAACTGGCAAATGGGACTCCCTCCTGGGACTGTTCCTTTAACTCCAGGCTTTCAACCTGTTTAAAATTACAGGGCCCCAATCCGACAGGAACTCGTTAACCCAGGGCCCCGGAGAGGAAATTAAACCTCAGGCTAATGAAATGACACAACTCACGTGGGTCCTTTGGGTGCAGCCTGTGGACAAGGCCTCAGTCCGTCCCCTCTGGAGGAAGCTCCTGTCCAAGGATTCCTCGTCCCAGACTTTCCCTCTTTTCATCTTCACAATGCAGCTTTCAGAATGAAATTCCTAAGGCAAGAGGGAGGGAGAGAAAATTGATGAAAAGGCATTGTTAAACAAAACAGCACAGCAAGAGCCCAGGAATTGCCCTCGGTTACACAGACACTCTCTCAGCAACACCCAAATGCAAACAAATCACAGTTAATAAACCAAAGGATAAAAGGATTGTGACAGCAATGTGTGTGCGTGTGTGTGTGTGTGTCTGTCTCTCTATCTCTCTCTCTCCTGTCTCTGTATCTCTCTCTGTTCCTATCTCATTCATCCCCTGTCTCTCTCTGTCTCTGTCCAGATCTGTTTTTGTCCCTCTATCTCATATGTAATGTTGACTGCAAATAGCTGTGAAATATTTGTGCCTCACCATTTAAAATAACAACAATCACACTGCTGTGTGTGTTTTTAACTGTTAAAGGTTTAAATAGAGAGACAGAGGGAAAGGAAAGCTGCAGTGAGATAGAGAGAGAAATCGAAACTCAGAACTTCAGTCAAATGAACTGAAATGAATCGGGAACATTTGACATTCTGTGAATTGATTGCTAAAGTGCTCGTCACTATTGCAATGTTGGAAACACTGCGTGCCATTTGTGCACAGCAAGATTCCACAATTTCATTTCACCCTCAAATTCACGACACTGCCCAAAACACCAACATTACTCGGGAATTATACGGGCTTCAAGCTCAGGACTTTAGTTCCAAGGCTTCAGATAATGCAAATATGCAGAAAATCTGTTTTAGTGCACAGCAAGATCCCAGAAATGGTGACAGTTCAATATTCAGTGTAACAAGCTTTGAGTGTGGATTTCTCTCTCTCTCTCTTTCTTTCTCCATCTTTCTCTGCCTTCCCTCCCTCACACCCACTCCGCCTGTTTCTCTGTCTCTCTTTCTCTGTTTAACCAGCCACCTCCAGCTGTTTCGCACTCTCCATCTTTTTCTCTCCATCTGTTTCTGCCTCAGTGGTGTAGTGTAGGAATTAGTGCAGGGAATGTATGCACAGCAGGATCCCACAATGTGATCATAGCCAAATATCCCATCACAGTCCTCAGAAAATGCCAAACTCCATATTCAAACTGATAACAAGTCTTTATACAGCTTCACGTTCAGTTCTTGTAATTATTGTAAAAACACAAAGAAATCCACACTCAGACCCTCAAGAAACTGAATTTTAAACTGTTGTCATGGAGGAAATGCTGCAGGGCACTAGATGCACAGCACGATCCCACAAGCAGCAATGTGATAATAGCCAGATTTCAGTCCCCAGAAAGAGCGAATCCCTCTTGAAACTGGGAACAAGCTGCTGATCCTGTCTCACCATTTCAAATAACGACAAATCGCATTGCTGTGTGTGGCATGCTTTTTATTTCTTAAAGGTTTAAATGGAGAAGGCGAGTGTGAAACAGAGTCAGAGAAGAGAAAGCATGGGGGGAGATAGAGACACAGGGAAAGAATGTGGAGACAGAGAGAAAGCTAACCTCTCTGGGTCCTCTCTGGGTTCTAAGATGGAAGTGCAGCCTGTGGACGCCAGCAGTTCAGGACCCGCCCCCCCCCCCACCACCTCCGACCCCAGGCCAATCAGCGGTCCAGGGGAGACGGGAGTTCCCAACTCTGGAAATCCAGCCGGAGCCGGGAGCCGAGACCGGAGGCGGAGAGAGAAGGCCATCTCCCGTTCCGCCAGCACTAACAGGCCCAGCAGATTGGGCAGCATTCTCGGTTATAACCGGGTCGGTTGTGTCCTGGTTGGTGGTGGACTCCGGCTGGGAGGACCGACCCTCTGGGGCCTCGCCCTACACTTCACTCAGGGCATCCGACCCAGTGGCAGAATGGGCGGCGTCCCCAAGCTCCCCCACCACAAGCAGGGCTCCACTGGCTTCCCCTGGAGGGGCCACATGTCCAGGTGTCTCCCCCTCCCCTCCATCCTGAGGAACAGAGAGCTCCTGCCCAAACTTTACAGCCTTGATGTTGGTGGTGGTGGTAGGGGGAACCGTGAGGACCCGAAACAGGAGACAGCTCCCCTCCAACAGATGGACCCGGCACCTCAGGGCCTCTTGTTACATCTGTGGAGGGGTGCCTTCTCCTCTTTTTCCCACTTGGGCGCGGAGGCTCGGAGACCTCCATGTCATCAGAGGCCTCCGCCTCCGCACCCTCCTTTATTTTTTAGTCACCCTGGGCCTGAGACCAACCCTGGGACAGGTGGAGTCTGTGGCAATGGGCTTTGGGCTGAGCTCAGGCTCGGGTTGTGTCAATGTGTCCAGCGGATGCGCCTCTTGATGTTTCTTTTTCCTCCGCATCTTCCTTCCACTCGGACGGGCAATCCTCTCCCCGCCGGAGGCTGTGAAAACCTAGCTTGCAGAACCGACGGAGCGGTGTCTGTTGGATGTATGGGGGGCGTGGAAGGAGGTGCTGTGGAACCACCGCGTGCCGCCGAGGTGGAGTTGGCGGCCGGGAGGTTGGGGCAGTTCGTGCGAACATGCCCCATCCCCTTGCAGACATGGCAACATGCCCATTCCGAGGTCCAGAAGACGCGGTAGGCCGTCCCTTCGAACTTTACATTGAAGTGGCCATCTGTGACCTCCTGCCACACCAGCTGCATGAATAGCTGGCGGCGGAAGGAGTACACATGCCGGAGGCTGTTCTCCCGAAGACCGAGCGGGACTGGGGTGAGCCCCGTCTTTACTTCTCCCAGATAGTGCAGGTGGCGAAGGACGAGCCCACTAGGAATGAAGGGCGGGCCGTTGGAAAAAATGACCCTTTGCACAGTGGCCTCCAGGGGGTCCACTGGCAGAATGGTCCCGCCCAAGGTGAGTCCCTGGCTCAGAACCAGGGACTCAGCCTACTCGGTCTTCAGGAAAAACACTGCCTTCCCGTACATTTTAGAGGCTGCTACAATGGCCGAAGGGCCGACAACCTCGGCCTTGCCTTAGCACATGACTCTATCGTCATGTTCGGATGGACGTAGCTTTTGACCCCATGCTTTGCTGTTATTAGTGCAAACGGTGACGGGAATTGAGGTACAGCTGCAGCAGCATACTTGCGAGACGGCCCCGCCACCGGTGCAGAGGGACTTGCCATGGGACACAGAGCCACGCCCACCCTTAAGAAGTAAACTAACAGCTTTTAAACGTAAGCAATATGATGGGACGGGTAGGGGTAGTGGGTAATAGGGGTGCAAAGGAAAAGAACAAGGAGAGGAGTGGATAGACAGCTGAGTGATGGGTGGGAGAGATGAGCTGTGAGGATGTTTCGGTGGTTTGGTGGTTGGAACACCTTCCTTCAGCGTTCACAGTCCTGTCCTACAGTTAGGGGCGGGTTCTTCGCCCGGGTCGGCTAGAGTCGCCCGGTTCTCTCCTTTCCGCTTTTCTGTCAAGACTTTCTTCACCCGGGCAGCTCCAGCCGTCCCGAGCCACACAGTTGGGGGTGGGCGGGGGAGCCCCTTTTGTGCAGGATGGCAGATAAACACAGGAGCAATACAAGGGCTCTCTATAGAATTTGGCAGCCCCACCCCTGGATCTTCTGGTGCCTTCTCCCTCCCACAACAGTCCAAACAACAACCAGTTCTCTGGCGCTCCAACACCTACCTCTCCAAAATTACTTGCAGTTCTCCTTTGTCCTTGTAAAAGTACAACAGTTGCACAGTTGAAGCAGTAAATACAGCTCTCTCCACTCTGCTGTTTCCTCTGCAGTTCCAGCTTGCTCATGTGCAGCTGATTCGACTAATCGTACACCGGAAGTGCTCCAAATTGCCCAGCCAATCCCAGTGCTGCACCTGTACTGGGAGTGTTTGATGGGGACAGCATCGAGGGAGCTTTACACTGTATCTAACCCCGTACTGTACCTGCCCTGGGGAGTGTTTGATGGGGGACAGTGTAGAGGGAGCTTTACTGTGCATCTAACCCCCCGTGCTGTACCTGTCCTGGGGTGTGTTTGATGGGGGACAGTGCAGAGAGAGCTTTACTCTGTATCGAACATTGACCAAGACACAGAAAGCAGAGAATAGTTGTGAACGGTTGTTTCTCAGAGTGGGTAGAGATGTACAGCGGTACATCCAATCGTACACAGCAAGCTCCCACAAACAGCAATGTGATAATGAGCAGAATCTTGTTTTAGTGATTTTGGTTGTGTTATAAATATTGGCCAGGACACCAGAGAGAAGTTCATTGAGCCCACACGGGCACGATGGGTGACTGGCCTCTTTCTGTGCTGGAGCAGTCTGTGATTCAGTGAGTTCACAGCAGACTGTCCTCGATCACATTTCAAAACTACTTCCTCCGGTTTGTGATTCTCCCTCTTCGCTTAATCCTTGGAGTCCAGGTATCATTCTACTCTCTTTATACCATCCAATATTTCACACTCCTCCTTAACCACAATGCCTGTATCATCCCCCTCTTTTATGACTATTTCACAAGATTGTTGCTCCTGTGATTAAAGGGACAGTGACAGAGGGGTTACAGCATTGGGTAAGAGACAGAACACAGAGAGTTGTGGTGAACGGTTGTTTCAGACTGGAGGGAGTAAAGAGTGGTGTCACCCAGAGGTTTGTATTGGGACCACTGCTGTTTTTGATGTCTATTAATGACCTGACTTGTGTTTACAGAGCAGAACTTCAAAGTTTGCAGACGACACAAAACTTTGCAAATGTAGTAAAGAGGGAAGAGAATAGTATCAGACTTCAGGAACTATTGGCAGCCTGGTGAATTGGACAGACACATGGCAGGTTAACTTCAATGCTGAGAAATGTGAAGTGATGGATTTTGGAAGGAAGATGTGGGAGAGGCAATCTAAACTAAATGGTACAATGTTAAAATGGGTGCAGGAACAGAGAGGCCTTACACATACAGGAGCTGACAGTGTCTCTCTCTCTCTCTCTCCCCCCATTTAACTCTCTCTCTTTCTCTTTCAACACCGATCCTGACTTTTCTCGGAATCCTTCTTGGTTGAATAGTACCCTGAAATGTTTCAGTCTCACTGTTACAAGGAACAAGTCACATTTCTGTGGTATTTTCTACATCTTACTGATTCAATTTGGAGCTTGGATTGTGTCAGGTAAATGTGGTTTCTCATTCAGACATTCCTGCATTGTGGAACTGTCAGTTATCTGTGCAGGGACAGGATATAGGGGTGTTTGAATGCAGTTGAAGGTTTTGGTTGCTTGAATAGGGTGTGAATTAGATTGTGGATTGCATCCCTGAAGGTCTTTAAGCCGATGTCCTGAGAGAATGAAGTGGTTTACCAATGTCTGAATAGCATCAAAGACTTTAGAAACATGAAAGAACAAGATTGGGGACAATATACAAAAGCTGAGACAGTCAGGTAACAACAGGAGGAAGGTGAATGTCTTTTACAGTTTGTAATCTGAAAGCCTGAGCTAATGACTGAAAAAGCAGGAGTTCAAATCCAACATTGGGCTCTTGTGAATATGAATTACTCTGAAAATAAAAAATAAATCTGGAATAATAAATCCTCCAAGATGAAATGATTCCCTCTCACTGCTCTGACACTGATTTACCTTCAAGTAACTTTTTCCACTCCACTTTTTCTAAATCACCTTCCACCGGCCCAGCTTCATTCCCTGAAACTAAATATAAAACTGACCCATCTCTTGTTGGCCTTGCCAAGTACTGGTCTGAAAAAGTTCCCCTAAATGCATGATTAGAATTCTGTATCCTCAATACCTTTTACACTAGTCTCAGTTATCGATGCACTAGTTAGGTCTGCACTAGACCCTGTCTCTGTTGTGATTACACATGGCCCTGTCTCTGCTATAAAAATGTCTTAAAGAATGGAGAGAAAACCCTCCAATTTATACACAAGATTCTATGAAATAGGAGCAGGAGTAGGCCATTCAGCCCATCGAGCGTGTTCAGCTATTCAATACGCTCATGACTGATCTGCTGATCTGATAGTGTTCTTAACTCCACTTTCCTGCATGCCCCCCATAACCCTTGACTCCATTGTCGATCATAAATCTATCTAACTCAGCCTTGAATATATTCAATGACCCAAGCTCCACTGCTCCCTGGGAGAGAGAATTCCACAGTCTAACCACCAGCGAAGAGGAAAAAAAATCCCTCCTCATCTTTGTCATAAATGGCAGACCCTTTATTTTTAAACTGTGCCCCCTAGTTCTGGACTCCCCCACAAGGGGAACATCCTCCCAGCATCCGCCCTCTAAAGTCCCCTCAGAATCTTGATTGTTTCAATAAGATCACCTCTCATTCTTCTGAACTCCAATGATTTTAGGCCCAACCTGTTCGACCATTCCTCATAAGACAGCCCCTTCATCCCAGGAATCAGCCGAGTGAACCTTCTCTGAACTGATTCCAATGCATTCAAGCCTGACCATTTCTCCACTTTCAAAGATACCAAACACCTTAATATTTCCCCCTCACTCTGTGTATCCCATCCAATATTTCACACTCCTCCTCCTTAACTACAATGTCTGCATCGTTCCCTCTCTTTTTTAAAGACAGACACAAAGTATTCATTATGAACCATGCCCACATCTCCCACCTCCACACACACATTCCCTTTTTGGTCCCTAATACTCTATCGTTAGTTATCCTCTTGCTCTTCATGTATTTATAAAACATCTTTGTGTTTTCCTTCATTTTACTTGGTAATGCAGTTACAGCCCTCTCTTTGCTCTCCTAATTTGATTTTTAATTTCACGCCTGAAATTTGTAATCTATGCCCATGGTTATTGACCCCTCTGTTAAGGGAAATGGGTCCTTCCTATCCAAGCTATCAAAGACCGTCATTATTTTATACACCTCAATTAAATCTTCCCTTCAACCTTCTCTGTTCCAAAGAAAACAATTCCAGCCTATCCAATCTTTACTCATATTTAAAATTCTCCATTCCTGACAACATCCTCTGTAAATCTCCTCTGTACCCTGTCCAGTGTGATCACATCCTTCCTGCAATGTGGTGACCAGAACTGTACACAGTTCTCTAGCTGTGGTCTAACTGGTGTTTTATACAGTTCTAACATAACCCCTCAGCTCTTATATTCTGTACATCGGCCAATAAAGGGAAGTATTCCATAAGCCTTCTTAACCACCTTATCCACCTGTCCTTTTACCATCAGGAATTAGTGGACAGTCACTCCAAGGCCCCTCTGTTCCCAGACAGAGTGATTGTTTGGTTAGATTGAAAGAGCAAATGTAAAACAAAATAATTTGGTGTAATCCTTCACTTCAGTACACACAGACATACGAGCGAGCGGCATCGAGTGTGAAACATCGGGGTAGAGGCAGAAAAATAGATGGAGTTGGTAACAAATTGGAAAGGAGTGATAGGCACAGAGAGAGAGGTAAGCTCTGGTAAACTCTCTTGCTGGTAATCTCTCTCCATCTCTATCTCTCTCTTCCCCTCTCTTCGAAACTCTGAAGCCCTATTTCTTCTCTGTGTTACTCACTTTCCAAGTCTATCTCTCCCTTTCCTCTCTCAATCACCCTCTGCACAAAATCCCAATCTCTCCCTCTTGCTCTCAGGATGGGAAGAGGGAGAAAGAGAGGCAGAGAAAGGTTGTTGCAGGCAGTGAGAGATGAGGAGAAAGAGACAGAGGAACAGTGAGTCTGGCATTGGTAGATAGATCTTTACTCTGTATCTAACCCCGTGCTGTACCTGCCCTGCGAGTATTCGATGGGGACAGTCTCGGACGGGGGGGACTGTCTAAAAATCAAAAATCAGTCGAAAGCCCTTTCAAAGATGAAATTTAGAAACTCTTCTACATACAAAGGGTGGTAGAAGTTTGGAACTGACTTCCACAAATGCCCCCTCCATATCTCTGCAATCTCCTCCATCTCCGCAATCCACCAATATCTGGGATCCTCTAATTCCGGCCTCTTGAGCATCCCTAATTTGAATTGTTCCAACATTGGTGGCCGTGCCTTCAAGCTGCCAAGCTGCTAACTGTGGAACTCTTTTCCTAAACCTCTCCGTCTCACTAACTCACTTTCCTCTTTGAAGATGCTCCCTCAAACCAACCTGTTTGACCAAGTTTTTGTACGTCTAGTGTAATATCTCCTAACGTGACTCGGTGTCAACTTTTTATTTGCCTTATTTGTTTGTTGGATGTGTGCGTTACTGGCCAGGCCAGCATTTATTACCCATTCCTAATTGCCCTTGAGAAGGTGGTGTTGAGCTTCCTTCTTGAACCGCTGCAGTCCATGTGGGGTATGTACACCCACAGTGCTGTTAGGAAGGGGGTCCAAGGATTTTGACCCAGTAACAGTGAAGGAATGGCGATATAGTTTCAAGTTAGGATTTTGTGTGACTTTAGTTGTTGTGTGCGGACAGTATTTTCAGTGCGCAGTCCATTAAAATTTTTAATTATTTATTTTTTTCAGGTGGTTAGTTGTAAAGATTCTCCTACAATCTGCCTGCCTCGCCGTATCTCCTAACTCGTTCTGCTCCTCTCTCCCTCCTTCTCGAAAGCCACTGCTTTACTCTGTATCTAAACTCACACTGTACCTGCCCTGGGAGGTCTCATTCTGGTGCTTAAGCAATGAGTTATACACTTTCAGCATAACCTCCCTGCTCTTACATAATTTAACAGCCTTGTTGGGAATGTCACTGCAGTTTGAAAATATGAAACACTGATCCAACATTCACCCCTAAAACACTTACACTAACCTCCAAAAACAGGACTGGGCAGATAATGAGAATTGTTAATGATTGTTACAACTTGCCTCATCCTCTCTCTGTCTTTCCCTCTCATGTCTGTTTCCTCCCATCTTTCTCTCTCTCTCTCCCTCACCCTCTCCCTCTTTCTCTGCCTCTTTCCATGACTCTGTCTCTAACACCATCTCTCTCTCCTTGGACAGAAATGTTTTTATCCATTTCTTGGTTAATTTTGAACCTGTCAATCTTGCCCTTGCTGGGAACATCACTGCAGTTTGAAAATATCAAACATTGACCAACACTCGCCCCCTAAACTCTCTCACTAAGTCCCCAATGCAGGACTGTGCAGATTGGGGATTGTTTACTGAGGTTCTGTCAAGGTCCCCTCACACACTATATCCAATTTCACCTGCTTCCAAAGTTTGTCAGTGTTTAATAATATCTTTTTCAATAATATTAAATGTCACTTCAGTTCGAAAATATCAATCATTGATCCAACACTCACCCTCAAAACACTCACACGAAACCCCTGATCTTTCCTTTCAAAGTTAGTTCTTGCACACAGCCAGTTTTTCTTTTTAATTCTATCTTTTGTCAACATTATTAGATATAAAGTTTTGCCTATAATCTCGCCATCCCCTTCTCTTCCTGTCTGTCTCTCTCTCTCTCTCTGTCTCTGTTTCTAAATCTGTTTGTCTCTATCCCTCACTCCCTCACTGTCCCTTTCTCCCTCTGCATCTGTCTCTCTCCCTCTGTATCTGTCTCACTCGCTTTCTCCCTGTCTCTCTCCCTCTGCATCTGCCTGCCTCCCTTTCTGTCTGTCTCATTCTGCATTTGCCTGACACCCTTTCTCTCTGTCCCCGTCTGTCTCTGTTTCTCCTTTTTCCTCTATCATTCTAGCTCCGTCTCTCTCTCTACCTCTGTCTCTGTCCCACTCTGTCTGTGTCTCTCTCCGTCTGTGTCTCACTCCCTCCATCTCTCCGTCCCTCTGGACATGGACAGCAATGATTTGAGCCATATGTTTGGTTAATTTTCAATCTTTAACTCTTGCCTTTGTTGGGAATGTCAATACAGTTTGAAAATATCAAACACGCATCTAACACTCATCCCGAAAACCCTCACATTAAACCCCAAATACCGAATGGGCAGACAATGGGGATTGTTACTGGGGTTCCATCAAGGTCTCATTTCACTATCTCTTCTGTCTCTCACTGACTTCCACTTTGTCCCTCTCTCTCCATTTCCCCATTTGTTTCCGTTTCCCTCTTCACCTCTTTCCTTCATCGCCCCCAACTTTATAAATAGAGAGGGCGCTCTCTCCACTTTATACGAAGAGGTGGAGCTCCCTCTACTTTATACAAAGAAAGGGAGCTGCCTCTGTTTTTTATCGCTGCCATGGTGGGATTTGAACCCCTGTCACCAGGCCATCAAGTTGGGCCTCTGGATTACGTGACCATTGATATTATCACTGCCGAACTGCCTCCCAAATGGATGCGTACAGTGTTTGTCCCGAAATATCATTCACAGTAGTTTCTGGGCTGTAACCCTGAACATGGTCCCGAATCAGAGACTCAAAGTTCACATTTTAACTGGGAAAAGGCAGGAACAAAGTGACACAGGATTGCTTTGGTCCCTGGATTCAGTTTCCACTGCAGACAGATCAGTTACATTTACAATAGAAACGCCAGGAGTGAACAAGCTCAATACAATAATATGGAAAATGTAAATGACGCCTCTCATAATTGCCATCCATCCAGTATGAGTACAGAATTCAGGTTTATTCCCGAGAGAGGTCTTACTCAGAAAATGTCATTGACATTGAAATGATTGTGTTTTATCCACCACTTTATTTACATCAGAGTCAAAGCTATTTTAACGCAAGAAGTGTCAGGAATAAGGGTGATGAACTTAGAGCATAGATCAGTACTTGGAGCTACGATGTTGTGGCCATGACGGAGACTTGGATATCATGGGACAGGAATGGATGTTGGATGTTCCGGGGTTTAGATGTTTCAAAAGGAATAGGGAGGGAGGTAAAAGAGGTGGGAAGTGGCATTGCTAATCAGGGATAGTATCACAGCTGCAGAAAGGGAGGTCGTCGAGGAGGGTTTGTCTACTGAGTCATTATGGGTGGATGTCAGAAACAGGAAAGGAGCAATCACTTTATTGGGAGGTTTCTATAGACCCCCCAATAGCAACAGAGACACGGAGGAACAGATTGGGAGGCAGAGTTTGGAAAGGTGCAGAAGTAACAGGGTTGTTGTCATGGGTGACTTCAACTTCCCTAATATTGATTGGAACCTCCTTAGTGCAAATAGTTTGGATGGAGCAGTTTTTTGTCAGGTGTGTCCAGGAAGGTTTCCTGACTCAATATGGAGGGAGGCCAACTAGAGGGGAGACGATGTTGGACTTGGTGCTTGGCAACGAAACAGGCCAGGTGGCATATCTCTCGGTGGGAGAGCATTTCGGTGATAGTGATCACAACTTCCTGACCTTTACTGTAGTCATGGAGAGGGACAGGAGCAGACGGGATGGGAAAATATTTAATTGGGGGAGGGGGAATTACAATGCTATTCGGCAGGAACTGGGGAGCATTAATTGGGAACAGATGCTCTTCGGGAAATACACGACAGAAATGTGGAGGTTGTTTAGGGAGCGCTTGCTGCGACTGCTGGTTAGGTTTGTCCCGATGAGGCAAGGAAGGGATGGGAAGGTGAAGGAACCTTGGATGACAAGAGATGTGGAACAGCTAGTCAAGAGAAAGAAGGAAGCTTACTTAAGGTTGAGGAAGCAAGGATCAGACAGAGCTCTGGAGGGTTACAAGATAGCCAGGAAGGAACTGATAAATGAACTTAGGAGAGCTAGAAGGGGACATGAAAAAGTCTTGGCGGGTAGGATTAAGGAAAATCCCAAGGCGTTCGACACTTATGTGAGGAACAAGAGGATGGCCAGAGTGAGGGTAGGGCCGATCAGGGATAGTGGAGGGAACTTGTGCCTGGAGTCGGAGGAGGTAGTGGAGGTCCTAAATGAATACTTTGCTTCAGTATTCACTACTGAGAGGGACCTGGTCGTTTGTGAGGATAGCGTGGAACAGGCTGATATGCTCGAACAGGGTGAGGTTAAGAAGGAGGATGTGCTGGAAATTTTGAATGATATGAGGACAGATAAGTCCCCGGGGCCAGACGGGATATACCCAAGGATATTACGGGAAGCGAGGGAAGAGATTGCCGCCCCTTTGCCGATGATCTTTGCGTCCTCACTGTCCACTGGAGTAGTACCAGATGATTGGAGGGTGGCAAAAGTTGTTCCCTTGTTCAAGAAAGGGAATAGGGATAACCCTGGGAATTATAGACCAGTTAGTCTTACGTCGGTAGTGGGCAAATTATTGGAGAGGATTCTGAGAGACAGGATTTATGATTATTTGGAAAAGCATGGTTTGATTAAAGACAGTCAGCATGGCTTTGTGAGGGGCAGATCATGCCTCACAAGCCTTATTGAATTCTTTGAAGATGTGACAAAACACATTGATGAAGGAAGAGCAGTGGATGTGGTATATATGGATTTTATCAAAGCGTTTGATAAGTATCCCCATGGTAGGCTCGTTCAGAAAGTAAGGAGGCACGGGATACAGGGAAAGTTGGCTGTCCGGATACAAAATTGGGTGGCCCATAGAAGACAGAGGGTGGTAGTAGATGAAAAGTATTCAGCCTGGAGCTCGGTGACCAGTGGTGTCCCGTAGGGATCTGTTCTGGGACCTCTGCTCTTTGTGATTTTTATAAATGACTTGGATGAGGAAGCGGAAGGCTGGGTTAGCAAGTTTGCCGATGACACATAGATTGCTGGTGTTGTGGATAGTGTGGATGGCTGTTGTAGGTTGCAACGGGAGATTTACAGGATGCAGAGCTGGGCTGAGAAGTGGCAGATCGAGTTCAACATGTAAAAGTGTGAAGTGATTCATTTTGGAAAGTCGAATTTGAATGCGGAATACAGGCTGAAAGAGAGGATTCTTGGTAGTGTGGAGGAACAGAGGGATCTTGAGGATGCTGCCTGGACTGGAGGGCATGTCCTACGAAGAAAGATTGAGGGAGCCACGGCTTTTCTCATTGGAGCGAAGAAGGATGAGAGGTGACTTGATTGAGGGTTACAAGATGATGAGAGGCATAGATAGAGTGGACAGCCAGAGACCTTTTACCACGTTGGAAAGGGCTATCACCAGGGGGCATAATTTTAAAGTGACTGGAGGAAGGTTTCGGGGTGATGTCAGAGGTAGGTTCTTTACCCAGAGAGTGATGGGTGCGTGGAATGCGCTGCCAGTGGTGGTAGTAGAAGCAGATACATTAGGGATATTTAAGCGACTCTTGGATAGGTACATGGATGATAGTAGAATGAAGGGTAGGTTGTTAGTTTGATCTGAGAGTAGGTTAAAGGTACGGCACAGCATCGTGGGCCGCAGGGCCTGTACTGTGCCGTACTGTTCTCTGTTCTATCTATGTTCTAAAGCTGCTGATGTAATGTGTTTGTTCAGGTGAGTGTAACTTATAGCAATGATCAGGGGTATAACCGTGTCAGTGGGGACTTATCCCCTCTATAAATCAGGACCCATAGGAATGGATCAGCTCAGAGTGCCTGCTGGAGCTGTGGATTCCAGGCTAACAGAAGTCTCTGCTTCTCATGAAATGGGATATCCAGTAATCTTTCAGATACAAGACATTTATTATCCTGCACTTGCAGCAATTGGAGTTCCTGGTAAGCCAGTATCTCAGCTGTTAATGGTGTCATTCGATGTTAACTGAGCTGCTGTACTTGGTATATTTTCCCTCTGTGTGTGTTAAACAGCCGCCTCTTCTTTTCCAGCAATTTACTGATGGAATCTCCTCATTGACTCCTCTTTCATTCCTGCAGGAACTGCACTATGTATTTAATGGTATTGTTTTAAGTAACTGTGGCATTGTTACTAGATTATTCTGTGTATTGAATGTATTTGAATGAGATGTTTCAGTGAGGATAAATAATCAGACCATTAGGAGTTTTTAACAGTTTCATGATGTGGATCTAACCGGTCCTGGAATATTTTTATGATTTTGTTTTCAGTGATTGATAATGAGACATCTCATGTTCTCAGAGTTACAAGGGGACAGAACAATGTCCTCCCTCACCAATAACATGGCTCAGTTTAACTGGAATTTCAATGTGTTTATTGATTATCACTGTCATCAAATATTATTTCACTGTCTGTGTGTCTGTCACAGTTTCAGAAGTCTGGCTACTGAACTGAGTTTGCTGCTGACACTTTCACTTCTCCTTCTCTGTTTCACTGTGGACCGTCACTGTCACTGGACTACATTGTAAAATAGAAAGTATTGATGTGATGTTTTACTGGTTTTCACTGTATCAGTTGGAATCAAGAGTCTTTCCATTTATCTGTAGATTATCAGCTGCAGTGCTGATGTTGGTGCTTTTTTAACTAAACAATCCCACATTCTCACGGATTACTTTATAATTCCAGGAGAAGGAATTTCAATAATTGTGAGGTCCGTCTGGAAGTAGCTTTCGATCCTGTTTATTCCATGTATTGTAGATGAAGTGAAGAGTGTAGGTGAACAGGTGGAGACTTGAGTGTTCTGTAGATACATTAAATTATTCACAGAGGTTTCACCATTGAATAAACTGACTCTGAGAATAGAATCATTGTACCTGGGGCTGCTGAACAGAACACACACCCAGAATGTTAGCAATAAATCATATGTGAAAAGCAGCATGAAGTAACAATTTAAAGTGTGTGAGTACTCCAGAGAGATAGGGAAGGAGAAAAGGAGCAGGGAGAACGAAACCGAGGGAAAGAGATAAGCAGAAGTAAAGAGAAAGAGAAAGAAGCAGCAGTGTAAATAATTCACTATCTTCAAGTGCTGGAATGTCCAGAACAATTAGTGAGAGAAACTGTGAGTTGAATTTGTCTGTTGTCAGATTGTGTTCATTTTACTGTTGGACTTGTTCCTCTGTGTTGATTTCTGCCAGGACCTCATTTTGTTTTGTAGAAAGTTCCTATTCCTTACTTAGTGACTGAATAAACAGAATAGAATCAGTTCTTCACTGATGGTAATTCATTATTTAAATACTGCACTTTAAAATCTCTGTGACTACTGAATTCAATAAAGAGCGAGGCTAATATCAGAAATATATTTAAATTTATATTCAATTGAATGTACAAACTTAATATATTGACTATATTGTATAAACAATGAACTGTTCTCCAACACCAATAACCACAGGGATTATTGTTTGAATGTATGAATTGAGTTGTATTACTGGGATCTACAGATTAGATTTCCTCTAACACTCTGCTGCAGTCTCTCCCTGTGAATCCCAGCCTCTCCTCTCTCTGTATTGAATCCTCAGTCTCCTTATCCATTGTTTCAGTTTATCAACTTTCCCAAACCATCTGCTCCAGTCTCCCCTCCTTCTCCAACATGTCCTTTCCCTGGAATTTAGAAGGTTATGGGGTGATTTGATGAATGTATTCAAGATAATAAGGGAAACTGAAAGGGTGGACAGAGAGTAACAATTCCCACTGGCTGCGGAGTCAGGAACTTGGGGGCATAGTCTTAAAATCTAAACGCAGTCTAAAAACCTTTCAGGAGTGAAATGAAGAAACACTTCAACACACCAGGTGGAGTATCAGTTTGGAAATCTCTCCCACAAACGGCAATTCATGCTGAGACACTTGTTAGTTTTTAAATCTGAGATTGATAGATTTTTGTTAACCAAAGGTATTAAGGGGCAAAGATAGGTACATGGAGTTAGATCACACATCAGCCATGAGCTCATTGAATGACAGAAGAGGGTTGAGGGGCCAAATGGTCTCCTCCTCTTCCTCTGTCCAATGACAAATATCTTGCTATCATTATCGGTGTCTTGGTCTGTGTCTCTCTCTTTGTCTTTCTTTCTGTCTGTCTGTCTGTCTCTCCTCTCTCAAATATCTGTGGAAATCCACAAACATTAGTCAGCCATTTTAGGTTGGTTCTCGGTGGCCATTTTATGTTATCACAACACTGGGACATTTATTCCAGAGACCGACTCCTCACCAATGTAAGGATAGTGCTCAAATTGTGACAGAAACACACACATGGAGACACTGATGCACACAGTACTAGAAAATAATTATTCATTCCCTTGTGCCCAATAAAGTGCACGCCACTGTGATTAGGCTGGGTGGCCTGTAATTACTCAGTCTATTACTTTCTCCCTTGTTTATCAACAGTACAACATACACAGTCCTCCAGTCCTCTGGCAGCACGACTATAACCAGTGAGGATTGGAAAATGATGGTCAGAGCCTCTGCTATTTCCTCCTTTGCACCTGTGAACAGTCTGAGCCTGGTGAATTATCAGTTTTCAAAGATGCCAAACCCCTGAATATTTCCACTCTCACTGTTTATCCCATTCAATATTTCAAACACCTCCTCATTGACTACAATGTCTGTGTCGTCCCCTCTTTTGTGGAGACTGTCGCCTTATATTCATTAAGAACCATGCCCGCATCATCCGCCTCCACGGTTAGTAAAAAGGAGGAGAGATGATATGAAGTAAGGGATAGAATTCTGAAGGAGGTGCCGGAACAGAAACATCTGGGGAGTATTTGTGCACTAATCACTGAAGGTGGCAGGGCAGGTTCAGAAAGTGGTTAAATGGCAGAAGGGGTCCTGAGATTATAAATAGAGACATTGAATACAAAAGCAAGGAAATTATGACCTTTGTAAAACGCTGGTTTGCCTTCAACTGGAGCATTGTCCAATTCTGGACACTGTACTTTAGGAAGAATGTGGGGGCATTAGAGAGGGTGCAAAAAATATTCACAAGAATGGTTCCAGGGATGAGGGTCTGCAGTTACGTGGATAGATTGGAGAAGCTGGGATTGTTCTCTGTGTCTTTCACTGTCTCTCGCTCCTGCTATCTCTGACACTAAGAGGGAGACAGAGGGAGAGAGGCTCAGATATGCAGATAGAGAGAGTGCTGTTGAGAGGGACAAGGTTGGAGAGTGAGAGATTGTTGAGGTGGATTGAAAGGCACAATGTAAGATATATTCATTTAATGTAATCCTGTACTGTTGTGTATGCAAACAAAGAAAGATAGGTATGTCGAGTGAAATATTGGTGGAGTGGGAGAAATGTGGATGAAGTTGGGGCCGAGGCGGCCAGTTTTGATGATCAGGAAGGAAAACGCTCCATTGTAAACATCCAGCCAGTTATTCCACCATGGAAGCCATCACACCCACATGATATTGGTGTGGAAATCTTGCAATCTATGCCCATGGTTATTGACGCCTCTGTTATGGGAAATGGGTCCTTCCTATCCACTCTATCTAGGCCCGTCATTATTTTATGCACCTCACTTAAATCTTCCCTTCAACCTTCTTTGTTCCAAAGAAAACAATTCCAGCCTATCCAATCTTTACTCATAGTTAAATTTCTCAATTCCTGACAAAATCCTCTGTAAATGTCCTCTGTACCCTCTCTAGTGTGATCACATCATTCCTGTAATGTGTTCACCAGAACTGTACACAGTACTCTAGCTGTGGTCTGACTAGTGTTTTATACAGTTCTCGCATAACCTCCCTGCTCTTATATTCTATACATCGGCCAATAAAGGAAAGAGTTCCGAAGAAGGGTCACTGACCCTAAACGTTAACTCTGCTTCTCTTTTCGCAGATGCTGCCAGACCTGCTGAGTGGTTCCAGCATTTCTTGTTTTTATTTTAAAGTATTCCATAAGCCTTCTTAACCACCTGTCCTGTTACCCTCAGGAATCAGTGGACATTCAATGCAACGCCCCTCTGTTCCCAGACAGAGCGATTGTTCGGTTAGATTGAAACAGCAAATGTAAAACATAATAATTTGATGTAATCTTTCACTGCAGTATACACAGACATACGAGCGAGAGGCATGGAATGTGAAACATCGGGGTAGAGGGAAAAAATAGATGGAGATGGTGACAAACTGGAAAGGAGTGATAGGCACAGAGGGTTTTAGTTTTAGTTTTAGAGATACAGCACTGAAACAGGCCCTTCAGCCCACCGAGTCTGTGCCGACCATCAACCAACCATTTTATCCTGATCATACACTAATCCCATATTCCTACCACATCCCCACCTGTCCCTATATTTCCCTACCACCTGCCTATACCATTGGCAATTTATAATGGCCAATTTACCGACCAACCTGCAAGTCGTTTCGCTTGTGGGAGGAAACCGGAGCACCCGGAGAAAACCCACGCAGACACAGGGAGAACCTCCCAGCTCCGCACAGGCAGTACCCAGAATTGAACCCGGGTCGCTGGAGCTGTGAGGCTGCGGTGCTAACCACTGCGAAGCTGTGCCGCCCGAAAGAGAGAGAGGTAAGCTCTGGTAAACTATCTTGCTGGTAATCTCTCTCCATGTCTATCTCTCGCTTCCGCTCTCTTCGACACTCTGAAACCCTATTTCTTCTCTCTGTTACTCACTTTCCAAGTCTATCTCTCTCTTTTCGCTCTCTATCTCCCTCTGCACACTATCTCAATCTCTCCCTCTTGCTCTCAGGATGGGAAAAGGGAGAAAGAGAGGCAGAGAAAGGGCGTCGTGGGCAGTGAGAGATGAGGAGAAAGAGACAGAGGAACAGTGAGTCTGGCATTGGTAGATAGATCTTTACTCTGTATCTAACCCCATGCGTACCTGCCCTGTCAGTATCCGATGGGGAGATTCTCGGACGGGGGGGACAGTCTGAAAATGAAACATTAGTCGAAAGCCCTTTCAAAGATGAAATTCAGAAACACTTCTACACACAAAGCGTGGTAGAAGTTTGGAACTGTCTTCCACAAATGCATCCTCCCTATCTCTGCAATCTCCTCCAGCTCCACAATCCGCCAATATCTGTGATCCACTAATTCTGGCCTCTTGAGCATCCCCAATTTGAATTGTTCCAACATTGGTAGCCGTGCCTTCAAGCTGCCAACACCGTAACTCTGGAATTCCTTTCCTAAACCTCTCCGTCTCACTAATTCTGTTTCCAATTTGAAGACGCTCCCTCAAACCAACCTCTTTGACCAGGTTTTGTTCGTCTCATCTAATATCTCCTGACGTGACTCGGTGTCAACTTTTTATTTGCCTTATTTATTTGTTGGATGTGTGCGTTACTGGCCAGGCCAGCATTTATTGCCCATCCCTAATTGCCTTTGAGAAGTTGGTTTTGAGCCTCCTTCTTGAACCGCTGCAGTCTATGTGGGGTAGTTCGACCCACAGTGCTGTGAGGAAGGGAGTTCCAGGATTTTGACCCAGTAACAGTGATGGAATGGCGGGATAATTTCAAGTTAGGATGGTGCGTCACTTTAGCTGTTGATTGCGGACAGTATTTTCAGTGCGCAGTCCATTTATATTTGTAATTATTTTATTTTTTTCACGTGGTTAGATGTAAAGTTTCTCCTACAATCTGCCTGCCTCCCCGTATCTCCTCACTCTTTCTGCCCGTCTCTCCCTCCTTCTCTAAATCCACTGCTTTACTCTGTATCTAAATTCACACTGTACCTGCCCTGGGAGGTCCCATTATGGTGCTTAAGCAATGAGTTATACAGTTCCAGCATAACTTCCCTGCTCTTACATACTTTAACAGCCTTGTAGGGAATGGCACTGCAGTTTGAAAATATGAAACACTGATCCCACATTCACCCCTAAAACTCACACTAACCTCCAAAAACAGGACTGGGCAGATAATGCGGATTGTTAATGATTGTTACAACTTGTCACATCCTCTCTCTGTCTCTCCCTCTCATGTCTGTTTCTTCCCATTTTTCTTTCTCTCTCTCTCTCTCTCTCCCTTGCCCTATCCCTCTTTCTCTGCCCCTTTCCATGACTCTGTCTCAAGCACCATCTCTCTCTCTCCTTGGACAGAAATGTTTTTATCCATTTCTTGGTTAATTTTGAATCTGTCAATCTTGCCCTTGCTGGGAACGTCACTGCAGTTTGAAAATACCAAACACTGTATAACACTCGCCCCATAAACTCTCACACTAAACCCCCAATACAGGACTGTGCAGATAATGGGGATTGTTACTGAGATTCTGTCAAGGTCCCCTCACACACTGTATCCCATTTCCCCGCTTCTAAAGTTTGTCAGTGTTTAATAATATTTTTTTCAATAATATTAAATGTCACGTCAGTTTGAAAATATCAATCACTGATCCAACACTTGCCCCCAAAACACTCACACTAAATCCCTGATCTTGCCTTACAAAATTAGTTCTTGTACACGGCCAGTTTTACTTTTGAATTCTATCTTTTTTCAACATTATTAGATGAAAATTTCTTCCTATAATCTCGCCCTCCCTCTCTCTCTCTGTCTGCCTCGCCCTCTGTCTCTTTTTCTCCCTCTGTTTGTCTCTCTCCCTCTCTCTCTGTGTCCCTTTCTACCTCTGCATCTGTCTCTCTCCCTCTGTATTTGTCTCACTCGCTTTCTCCCTGTCTCTCTCCCTCTGCATCTGCCTGCCTCTCTTTCTGTCTGTCTCACACTGCATCTGCCTGCCTCCCTTTCTGTCTGTCCCCCTCTGTCTCTGTTTCTCTTTTCTCTCTGTCATTCTAGCTCTGTCTCTCTCTCTTCCTCTGTCTCTGTCCCACTCTGTCTGTGCCTCTCTCCATCTGTGTCTCACTCGCTCCATCTCTCCGTCCCTCTCGACATGGACAGCAATGCTTTGAGCCATTTGTTTGTTAATTTTTGAATCTTTAACTCTTGCTTTTGTTGGGAATATAAATGCAGTTTGAAAATATCAAACACGCATCTGACACTCATCCCTAAAACATTCACAATAAACCCTAAATACCGGACCGGGGAGACAATGGGGATTGTGACTGGGGTTCCGTCAAGGTCTCATTTCACTATCTCTTCTGTCTCTCAATGTCTTCCACTTTGTCCCTCTCTCTCCATTTCCCCATTTGTTTCTGTTTCCCTTTCTCCTCTTTCCTTTATCACCCCCAACTTTATAACAGAGAGAGTGCTCCCTCCACTTTATACATAGAGATTGTGCTCCCTCCACTTTCTACGTAGAAAGGGCGCTCTCTCCACTTTATACGTAGAGGCGGAGGTCCCTCTGTTTTATATAGCTGCCGTGGTGG
Organism: Heterodontus francisci; assembly: GCF_036365525.1. NCBI lineage: Eukaryota > Metazoa > Chordata > Chondrichthyes > Heterodontiformes > Heterodontidae > Heterodontus > Heterodontus francisci. The sequence continues at coordinate 49,198,234 of NC_090391.1, forward strand.
GATTTGAATCCCTGTCCCCAAGCCATCAGATTGGGCCTCTGGATTACGTGACCATTGATATTATCACTGCCCTACTGTCTCCCAAATGGATGCGTACAGTGTCTGTCCCGCAATATCAATCACAGTCGTTTCTGGGCTGTAACCCTGAACATGGTCCCAAATCAGAGACTCAAAGTTCACATTTTAAATGGGAAAAGACAGGAACAGAGTGAAACAGGTTTGCATTTGTCCCTGGATTCTGTGTCCACTGCAGACAGATCAGTTACATTTACAATCGAAACGCCAGGAGTGAACAAGGTCAATGCAATAATATGGAAAACGTAAATGACGCCACGCATAATTGTTGGATCCGTCCAGTATGAGTACAGTTTTCAGGTTTATTCCCGAGAGTGGTCTTACGAAGAAAATGTCATTGATGTTGAAATGATTGTGTTTTATCCACCACATTATTTACATCAGAGTTAAAGCTGCTGATGTAATGTGTTTGTTCAGTAGAGTGTAACTAACAGCAATGATCAGGGGTATAACCGTGTCAGTGGAGACTTATCCCCTGTATAAATCAGGATCCATTGGAATGGATCAGCTCAGAGTGCCTGCTGGAGCTGTGCATTCCAGGCTAACAGAAGTCTCTGCTTCTCACAGAAATGGGATATCCAGTAATGTATCAGATACAAGACATTTACTATCCTGTACTTGCAGCAATTGGAGTTGCTGGTAAGCCAGTCTCTCAGCTGTTAATGGTGTAAATCAATGTTAACTGTGCTGCTGTGCTCAGTATTACTTCTCACTGTGTGTGTTACACAGCGGCCTGTTATTTGCCAGCAATTTATTGATGGAATCTCCTCATTGTCTACTCCTTCATTCTTGCAGGCATTGTATCATGTCTTTAATGGTATTGGTTTCGGTAGCCGGAGCATTCTTACTGGATTATTCGGTGCAGCGAAGGCTTTTGTATGATATGTTTCAGTGAGGATCAAAGATCGAAGCATCAGGAGATTTTAACAGTTTCATGATGTGGACCAAATCCGTCCTGGAATATTTATATAAATATTTTTATTTTGGTGATTGATAATGGGACATCTCACGGTCTCAGTGTTACAAGGGGACAGAACAATGTCCTACCTCCCCAATAACATGGCTCAGTTTAACTGGGATTTCAATGTATTTATTGATTATCACTGCTATCAAATATTATTTCATTCTGTGTGTGTCTGATGCTGATTCAGAGGTCTGGCTACTGAACTGAGTTTGCTGCTGACACTTTCACTTCTCCTTCTCTGCTTCAGTGTGGACCTTCACTGTCACTGGAATACATTGTAAAATAGAAAGTATTGATGTGATGTTTTATTGGTTTACACTCTTTCAGTTGGAATCAAGAGTCTTTCCATTTATCTGTAGATTATCAGCTGCAGCGCTGATGTTGCTGTTTTATTAATGAAACAATCCCACATTCTAACAGATTACTTTATAATTCCAGGAGAAGGAATTTCAATGATTGTGAGGTTTGTCTGGAAGTAGCTTTCGATCCTGATTATTCCATGTATTGTAGATCAAGTGAAGAGTGTAGGTGAACAAATGGAGACTTGAGTGCTCTGTTGATGCATTAAATTATTCACAGAGGTTTCAGCATTGAACAAACTGACTGAGAATAGAATCATTGAACCTCGGGCTGGTGAACAGAACACAGACGCAGAATGTTAGGAATAAATCACAAGTGAAAAGCAGCATTAAGTAACAATTCACAGGGTGTGAGTTCTCCAGAGAGATAGGGAAGGAAAAAAGGAACAGGGAGAACGAAACAGAGGGAAAGAGATAAGCAGAAGTAAAGTGAAAGAGAAAGAAGCAGCAGTGTAACTAATTCACTCTCATAAAGTGCTGGAATGTCCAGAACAATTAGTGAGAGAAACTGTGAGTTGAAGTTGTCTGTTGTCAGATTGTGCTCATTTTCCTGCTGGACTTGATCCTCTGTGTTGATTTCTGCCAGGACCTCATTTTGTTTTGTAGAAAGTTCCTATTCCTTACTTAGTGACTGAATAAACAGAATAGAATCAGTTCTTCACTGATGGTAATTCATTATTTAAATACTGCACTTTAAAATCTCTGTGACTACTGAATTCAATAAAGAGCGAGGCTAATATCAGAAATATATTTACATTTATATTCAATTGCCTGTACAAACTTAATATATTGACTATATTGTATAAACAATGAACTGTTCTCCAACACCAATAACCACAGGGATTATTGTTTGAATGTATGAATTGAGTTGTGTTACTGGGATCTGTAGATTAGATTTCCTCTAACACTCTGCTGCAGTCTCTCTCTGTGAATCTCATCCTCTCCTCTCACTGTATTGAATCCTCAGTCTCCTCATCCATTGCTTCAGTTTATCCACTTTCCCAAACCATCTGCTCCAGTCTCCCCTCCTGCTCCAACATGTCCTTTCCCTGGAATTTAGAAGATTATGGGGTGATTTAATGAATGTTTTAAAGATAATAAGATTATTGTTAACCAAAGGTATTAAGGGGCAAAGAAACGTGCATGGAGTTCGATCACACATCAGCCATGAGCTCATTGAATGACAGAAGATGGTTGATCGGCCAAATAGCCTCCTCCTCTTCCTCTGTCCAATGACAAATATCTTGCTATCACTCTCTGTGTCTTGGTCTGTGTCTCTCTCTTTCTCTCTCTTTCTGTCTGTCTGTCTGTCTGTCTCTCTCTCCTCTCTCAAACATCTGAGGAAATCCACAAACATTAGTCAGCCATTTTAGGATGGTACTCGGTGGCCATTTTATGTTACCACAGCACTGGGACATTTATTCCAGAGACCGACTCCTCATCAATGAGAGACGCACAGACATGGAGACACTGAGACACACAATACTAGGAAGGAATTAATCATTCCCTTGAGCCCAATGATTTTCCCTCCACTGTGATTCGGCTGGGTGGCGTGTAATTCCTCAGTCTATTACTTTCTCCCTTGTTAATCAATAGTACAACACGCGTAGTCCTCCAGTCCTCTGGCAGCACGACTGTAACCAGAGAGGATTTGGAAAATGATGGTCAGAGCCTCTGATATTTCCTCCTTTACACCTGTAAACAGTCTGAGCCTGGTGAATTATAAGCTTTCAAAGATGCTAAATCCCTTAATATTTCCTCTCCCACAATTTATCCCATTCAATATTTCAAACCCCTCCTCACTGACTACAATGTCTGCGTCGTCCCCTCTTTTGTGAAGACAGTCGCTATGTATTCATTAAGAACCATGCCCACATCTTACGCCTCCATGGTTCGGAAAAAGGAGGAGAGACGATATAAAGTAAGGGATATAATTCGAAAGGAGGTGCAGGAACAGACACATCTGGGGAGTATTTGTGCACCAATATCGGAAGGAGGCAGGACAGGTTCAGAAAGTGTTTAAATGGCAGAAGGGGTCCTGACATTATAAATAGAGACATTGAATACAAAAGCAAGGAAAATATGACCTTTGTAAAACGCTGGTTTGCCTTCAACTGGAGCATTGTCCAATTCTGGACACCGTACTTCAGGAAGAAAGTGGGGACATTAGAGAGGGTGCAGAAAAGATTCACAAGAATGGTTCCAGGGATGAGGGACTTCAGTTCCGTGGATAGATTGGAGAAGCTGGGGTTGTTCTCTGTGTCTCTCTCTGCCTTTCTCTCTCTGTCTCTCCCTCCTGCTATCTCTGACACTAAGAGGGAGACAGAGGGAGAGAGGCTTAGATGTGCAGGCAGAGAGAGGGTTGTGGAGAAGGACAAGGTTGGAGACAGAGAGACTGTTGGGGTGGATTGAAAGGGATAATGTAAGATATATTAATTTGATGTTATCCTTCACTGCTGTGTATACTAACAGAGAAAGATAGGTATGTCGAGTGAAATATTGGGCAAGTGGGAGAAATGTGGATGAAGTTGGAGCCCAGGCAGCGAGTGTTAATGATCAGGAAGGAAAACGCTCCATTGTAAACATCCAGCAAGGTATTCCCCAATGGAAGCCATCACACCTTCATGATATTGGTGTGGAAATCTTGTAATCAATGGCCACGGTTATTGACCCCTCTGTTAAGGGAAATGGGTCCTTCCTCTCCACTCTATCTGGGCCCGTCTTTATTTTATACATCTCAATTAAATCTTCCTTTCAACCTTCTCTGTTCCAAAGAAGACAATTCCTTTCTATCCAATCTTTACTTATAGTTAATATTCTCCATTCCTGACAACATCCTCTGTAAATCTCCTCTGCACCCTCTCTAGTGTGATCACATCCTTCCTGTAATTTGGTGACCAGAACTGCACACAGTACTCTCGCTGTGGTCTAACTAGTGTTTTATGCAGTTCTGACATAACCTCCCTGCTCTTATATTCTCGACATCGGCCAATAAAGGGAAGTATTCCGTCAACATTCTTAACCACTTCATGCACCTGTCCTGTTACTCTGAGGAATCAGTGGCCATTCACTCCAAGGCACCTCTGTTCACAGTCTGACAGATTGTTCAGTTAGATTGAAAGGATAAATGTAAAACATAATAATTTGATGTAATCCTTCACTGCAGTATGCACAGGCATACGAGCGAGAGACATGGAGTGTGAAACATCGGGTTAGAAGGAGAAAACTTATTGGAGATGGTAACAAATTGGAAAGGAGCGATAGGGAATGAGAGAGAGGTAATCTCTGGTAAACTCTCTTGCTGGTAATCTCTCTCCATCTCTATCTCTCTCTTCCCCTCTCTTCTGCTCTCTGAAACCCTGTTTCTTCTCCCTGTTACTCACTTTCCAAGTCTATCTCTCTACTTTTCTACCTCTATCTCTATCTCCCTCTGTACACTATCTCAATCTCTCCCTCTTGCTCTCAGGATGGGAAGAGGGAGAAAGAGAGGCAGAGAAAGGGTGTTGCAGGCAGTGAGAGATGAGGAGAAAGAGACACACGAACAGTGAGTCTGGCATTGGTAGATGGATATTTACTTTGTATGTAACCCCGTGCGTACCTGTCCTGTGAGTATTCGATGGGGACAGTATAGGACCGGGGGGACTGTCTAAAAACCAAAAATTAGTCGAAAGCCCTTTCAAAGATGAAATTTCGAAACACTTCTACATACAAAGGGTATTAGAAGTTTGGAAGTCTTCCACAAATGACCCCTCCCTATCTCTGCAATCTCCTCCAGCTCCGCAATCCACAAATATCTGCGATCCTCTAATTCTGCCCTCTTGAGCATCCCCAATTTGAATTGTTCCAACATTGGTGGCCGTGCCTTCAAGCTGCCAAGGCCCTAACTCTGGAATTCCTTTCCTAAAGCTCTCCATCTCACTAACTCTTTCCTCTTTGAAGACGCTCCCTCAAACCAATCTCTTTGACCAGGTTTTTGTTCGTCCCGTGTAATATCTCCTTAAGTGACTCGGTGTCAACTTTTTATTTGCCTTATTTATTTGTTGGATGTGTGCGTTACTGGCTTGGCCATTATTTATTACCCATCCCTAATTGCCCTTGAGGAGGTGGTGTTGAGCCTCCTTCTTGAACCGCTGCAGTCCATGTGGGGTAGGTGCACCCACAGTGCTGTTAGGAAGCGAGTTCCAGGATTTTGACCCAGTAACAGTGAAGGAATGGCGATATAGTTTCAAGTTGGGATGGTGTGTGACTTTAGCTGTTGTGTGCGGACAGTATTTTCAGTGCGCAGTCCATTTATATTTTTAATTATTTATTTTTTCACGTGGTTAGATGGAAAGTTTCTCCTACAATCTGACTGCCTCCCCGTATCTCCTCACTCTTTCTGCCCATCTCTCCCTCCTTCTCTAAATCCATTTCTTTACTCTGTATCTAAACTCACACTGTACCTGCCCTGGGAGGTCTCATTATGGTGCTTAAGCAATGAGTTATACAGTTCCAACATAACCTCCCTACTCTTACATACTTTAACAGCTTTGTTGGGAATCTCACTGCAGCTTGAAAATATGAAACACTGGTTCAACATTCAACCTTAAAACACTTACACTAACCTCCAAAAACAGGACTGGGCAGATAATGAGGATTGTTAATGATTGTTACAACTTGTCTCATCCTCTCTCTGTCTCTCCCTCTCATGTCTGTTTCTTCCCAACTTTCTCTCTCTCCCTCGTCCTCTCCCTCTTTCTCTGCCTCTTTCCATGACTCTGTCTCTAACACCATCTCTCTCTCCTTGGACAGAAATGTTCTTATCCATTTCTTGGTTAATTTTGAACCTGTAAATCTTGCCCTTGCTGGGAACGTCACTGCAGTTTGAAAATATCAAACACTGATCAACACTCGCCCCCTAAACTCTCACACTAAACCCCCAATGCAGGACTGTGCAGATAATGAGAATTGTTACTGATGTTCTGTCAAGGTCCCCTCACAGACTATATCCCATTCCCCCTGCTTCTAAAGGTTGTCAGTGTTTAGTTATATGTTTTCAATAATATTAAATGTCACTTCAGTTTGACAATATCAATCACTGATCCAACAATTGCCCCCAAAACACACACAAAACCCCTGATCTCTTCTTTCAAAATTATTTCTTGCACACAGCCAGTTTTACATTTAATTCGATCATTTTTCAACATTATTAGATGTAAACGTTTTCCTTTAATCTCGCCCTCCCTCTCTCTCTGTCTGTCTCTCCCTCTGTCTCTGTTTCTCCCTCTGTCTGTCTCCCTCCCTCTCTGTTTCTCTCTCCCTTTCTCCCTCTGCACCTGTCTCTCTCCCTCTGTATCTGTCTCGTTCACTTTCTCCCTGTCTCTCTCACTCTGCATCTGCCTGCCTCCCTTTCTGTCTGTCTCACTCTGCATTTGCCTGCCTCCCTTTCTGTCTCTACCCTCTGTCTCTGTCCCACTCTGTCTCTGTCTCTCTGCATCTGTGTCTCACTCCCTCCATCTCTCCGTCCCTCTGTCCATGGACAGCAATGCTGTGAGCCATTTGTTTGGTTAATTTTGAATCTTTAACTCTTGCTTTTGTTGGGAATGTCAATGCTGTTTGAAAATATCAAACACTCATCTAACATTCATCCCTAAAACGCTCACATCAAACCCCAAATACTGGACTGGGCAGACAATGGGGATTGTTACTGGGGTTCCGTCAAGGTCTCATTTCACGATCTCTTCTGTCTCTCACTGTCTTCCACTTTGTCTCTCTCTCTCTCCATTTCCCCATTTGTTTTCGTTTCCCTCTCTCCTCTTTCCTTCATCACCCCCAACTTTATAAATAGAGTGTGAGCTCCCTCCACTTTATACATCAAAAGGGAGCTCCCTCTGTTTTATCTCGCTGCCGTGGTGGGATATGAACCCCTGTCCCCAGGCCATCAGTTTGGGCCTCTGGATTACATGAGCAGTGATATTATCAATACCCAACTGCCTCCAAATTGGAGCGTACAGTGTCTGTCCTGTAATTTCACTCACAGTAGTTTCTGGGCTGCAACCCTGAACATGGCCCCGAATCAGAGATTCAAAGTTCACATTTTAACTGGTAAAAGGCAGAAACAGAGTGAAACGGGATTGCTTTTGTCCCTGGATTCAGTGTCCACTGCAGACAGATCAGTTACATTTACAATAGAAATGCCAGGAGTGAACAAGGTCCATATAATAATATGGAAAATGTAAATGACGCCTCTCATAATTGTAGCATCCGTTCAGTATGAGTACAGATTTCAGGCTTATTCCGAGAGAGGTCTCACTCTGAAAATGTCATTGATATTGATATGATTGTGTTTTATCCACCGCATTATTTACACCAGAGTCAAAGCTGCTGATGTAATGTGTTTGTTCAGGTGAGTGTAACTAATAGCAATGATCAGGGTTATAACCGTGTCAGTGCAGACTTATCCCCTGTATAAATCAGGACCCATTGGAATGGATCAGCTCAGAGGGCCTGGTGGAGCTGTGGATTCCAGGCTAATCGAAGTCTCTGCTTCTCACAGAAATGGGATATCCAGTATTCGTTCAGTTCATATTCATTTATTATCCTGTACTTGCAGCAATTTGGAGTTGCTGGTAAGCAGTATCTCAGCTGTTAATGGTGTAAATCGATGTTAACTGTGCTGCTGCATTCGGTATTATTTCTCACTGTGTGTGTTACACAGCCGCCTGTTCTTTGCCAGCAATTTACTGCTGGAATCTCCTCATTGTCTACTCTTTCATTCTTGCAGGAACTGTATTATGTATTTAATGGTTTTGTTTTAAGTAACTGTGGCATTATTACTGGATTATTCTGTGTATGGAATGTATTGGAATGAGATGTTTCAGTGAGGATCAATAATCAGATCATTAGGAGTTTTTAACATTTTCATGATGTGGATCTAACCGGTCCTGGAATATTTTTATGATTTTTTTCAGCAGTTGTTAATGAGACATCTCACGGTCTCAGTGTTACAAGCGGACAGAACAATGTCCTCCCTCCCCAATAACATGGCTCAGTTTAACTGGGATTTCAATGTGTTTATTGATTATTACTGTTATCAAATATTATTTCACTCTGTGTGTGTCTGACGCTGCTTCAGAGGTCTGGCTACTGAATTGAGTTTGCTGCTGACACTTTCACTTCTCCTTATTTGCTTCACTGTGGACCTTCACTGTCACTGGACTACATTGTAAAATAGAAAGTATTGATGTGATGTTTTACTGGTTTTCACTCTGTCAGTTGGAATCAAAGTCTTTCCATTTATCTGTAGATTATCAGCTGCAGCGCAGATGTTGGTGTTTTATTAATTAAACAATCCCACACTCTAACAGATTACTTTATAATTCCAGGAGAAGGAATTTCAATGATTGTGAGGTTTGTCTGGAAGTAGCTTTCAATCCTGTTTATTCCATGTATTGTAGATGAAGTGAAGAGTGTAGGTGAACAGGTGGAGACTTGAGTGATCGGTACATACATTAAATTATTCACAGAGGTTTCACCATTGAACAAACTGACTCTGAGAACAGAATCATTGAAGCTGGGGCTGGTGAACAGAACACTGACGCAGAATGTTAGGAATAAATCATATGTGAAAAGTAGCAAGAAGTAACAGTTTACAGGGTGTGAGTACTCCAGAGAGATAGGGAAGGAGAAGAGGAACAGGGTGAACGAAACCGACGGAAAGAGGTAAGCAGAAGTAAAGAGAAAGAGAAAGAAGCAGCAGTGTGAATAATTCACTATCATTAAGTGCTGGAATGTCCAGAACAATTAGTGAGAGAAACTGTGAGTTGAAGTTGTTTGTTGTCAGATTGTGTTCATTTTTCGAATTAGAATTAGAACATTACAGCGCAGTACAGTCCCTTCGGCCATCGATGTTGCGCAGACCTGTGAAACCATCTGACCTACACTATTCCATTGTCATCCATCTGTCTATCCAATGACCGCTCAAATGCCCTTAAAGTTGGCGAGTCCAGGACTGTTGCAGGCAAGGCGTTCCACGCCCCTACTACTCTTTGAGGAAAGAAACTACCTCCAACATTTGTCCTATATCTATCACCCCTCAACTTAAAGCTATGTCCCCTCGTGTTTGCCATCACCATCCGAGGAAAAAGACTCGCACTATCCACCCTATCTAACCCTCTGATTATCTTATATGTCTCTATTAAGTCACCTCTCCTCCTCCTTCTCTCCAACAAAAACAACCTCAAGTACCTCAGCCTTTCCTCGTAAGACCGTCCCTCCATACCAGGCAACATCCTAGTAAATCTCCTCTGCACCCTTTCCAAAGCTTCCACATCCTTCCTATAATGCGGTGACCAGAACTGCATGCAATACTCCAGGTGCGGTCTCACCAGAGTTTTGTACAGCTGCAGCATGATCTCGTGGCTCCGAAACTCGATCCCCCTACTAATAAAAGTTAACACACCATATGCCTTCTTAACAGCCCTATTAAGCTGGGTGGCAACTATCAAGGATTTATGTACCTGGACACCAAGATCTCTCTGTTCATCTACACTACCAAGAATCTTCCCATTCGCCCAGTACTCTGCATTCCTGTTACTCCTTCCAAAGTGAATCACCTCACACTTTTCCGCATTAAACTCCATTTGCCATCTCTCAGCCCAGCTCTGCAGCGTATCTATGTCCCTCTGTAACCTACAACATCCTTCGGCGCTATCCACAACTCCACCGACCTTCGTGTCCTCCGCAAATTTACTAACCCACCCTTCTGCACCCTCTTCCAGGTCATTTATAAAAATGACGAACAGCAGTGGCCCCAAAACAGATCCTTGTGGTAACTAGTAACCATTAGTAACTAAACTCCAGGATGAACATTTGCCATCAACCACCACCCTCTGTCTTCTTTCAGCTAGCCAATTTCTGATCCAAAGCTCTAAATCAACTTCAACCCCATACTTCCGTATTTTCTGCAAAAGCCTACCGTGGGGAACATTATCAAACGCCTTACTGAAATCCATATACACCACATCCACTGCTTTACCCTCATCCACCTGTTTGGTCACCTTCTCGAAAAACTCAATAAGGTTTGTGAGGCACGACCTACCCTTCACAAAACCGTGCTGACTATCGCCAATGAACTTATTCGTTTCAAGATGATTATAAATCCTGTCTCTTATAACCTTTTCCAACATTTTACCCACAACCGAAGTAAGGCTCACAGGTCTATAATTACCAGGGCTGTCTCCACTCCCCTTCTTGAACAAGGGGACAACATTTGCTATCCTCCAGTCTTCCGGCACGATTCCTGTCGACAATGAGGACACAAAGATCAAGGACAAAGGCTCTGCAATCTCCTCCCTGGCTTCACAGAGAATCTGAGGATAAATCCCATCAGGCCCAGGGGATTTATCTATTTTCGCTCTCTCCAAAATTGCTAACACCTCCTCCTTGTGAACCTCTGTGTTGATTCCTTTCAGGTCCTCATTTTGTTTTGTAGAATGTTCCTATTCCTTACATAGTGACTGAATAAACAGAATAGAATCAGTTCATCACTGATGGTAATTCATTATTTAAATACTGCACTTTAAAATCTCTGTGACTGCTGAATTCAATAAAGAGCGAGGTTGATATCAGAAATATATTTACATTTGTATTTAATAGCCTGTACAAACTAAATATGTTGACTATATTGTATAAACAATGAACTGTTCTCCAACACCATTATCCACAGGGATTATTGTTTGAATGTATGAATTGAGTTCTATTTCTGGGATCTTTAGATTAGATATCCTCTAACACTCTGCTGCAGTCTCTCCCTGTGAATCTCAGTCTCTCCTCTCACTGTATTGAATCCTCAGTCTCCTCATCCATTGCTTCAGTTTATCCACTTTCCCAAACCATCTGCTCCAGTCTCCCCTCCTGCTCCAGCATGTCCTTTTCCTTCTCTCCCTCCCAATCTCACTCACTGTCTCCACCTCCAGCTGTCTTGTCTAACCTGATAGGAATACAGTAACATGGGAGCAGGAGGAGGCCATTCAGCCCATCGAGCTTTCTCCACCATTCTAGATCATGACTGATACTCAAACTTAGTGCTGCAGTTTTCTGCCTTTTCCCATTTGATAACATTTCCTGTCGGTTCCCTGAACCCAGAGCAACAAACCAGCTATACATCCCGCTCTCCCCAAACATTCCCAACCAACAGTCTGGAGACACTTTCCCAATTAACACATTGGATTCCATCTCTGTAAAACCCCTTCTCATTTCCCCACTGACACTGCATCCTCACTCAGTACTTCCAGTATATCCGGTGCTGACTTTATTCACTTTCTGGACCAATTTCCCAATTCATTATTAATAATTGTATTTTCAAACATTTCACTGTGACAAAGCACTGCCCGGGTCAATGAATCAGTTTTCACTGCTCGATGCAGCAACAAAGCTGGAAATTTCAGCCCAGATCCTGTCAAACTGCTGCTTTGTCTCCAGGTCTGATCAGTAATTTGTCTGCTTCCTTTTCTCTCTCTCTTCCAGTTAACTTGGTGGCGATCGTGATCCTGTCCCGAGGAAAGTGCGGTCTCTCCAAATGTATCAGTGTCTACCTGGTGGGAATGGCAGTGTCTGATCTCCTGGTCGTTATCACTTATCCCATATTGGCTGCAATTGTTTCAATTTATTTCCCATATTCATTCCTGAGAATTACTCCTGTGTGTTCTCTCATTACCGTTCTGCTTTCTGCATCCACAGCTGTTTCTGTCTGGCTCACAGTCACTTTCACCTTTGATCGTTTTGTATCCATTTGTTGTGAGAAGCTGAAAACAAAATATTGCAGCGAGAAAACAGCGGCTGTGGTTGTGGGAACAGTGAGTGTGCTGGGCTGTTTAGAGTCTCTCCCCTGGTACTTTACACTGGAACAGGGTTACATTATTGATAATGTTCCCATGGGTTGTGTTTATAAACTGAGCTTCTATACTTCCCCCATATGGGTGGCATTTGAATTGTTTGACCTCATTTTAACCCCTTGTGTCCCGGTCTTTCTGATTTTGCTGTTCAATGTTCTGACTGTCAGACGGATTTTATTCTCCAGTAAAGTCCGCAGGGGATTCCGGCGCCACAGCAATGCTGAGAATCACAAGGACCCAGAGATGGAGAATCGCAGGAAATCAATTATTTTACTTTTCAGTATATCTGGCAGTTTTATCCTGTTATGGGTGACACTGGTTGTGTATCGCATTTATACTCGAATTACAGATATTTATTATTATTCCTCCTACACTGACCCTCTCTTCATCACAGATCAAACATCAAAGATGCTGCAGATTCTCAGTTCCTGCACCAACACATGTATTTACATTGTGACCCAGACTAAATTCAGACAGGAGCTGAAGAAGGGGGTGAAATACCCTCTCAATCTCATTGTTAAATTAGTGAAATCATAGAAAGAGCTGAAGGGTTTCAAACACTGGAACTAAATCCCATTCCCCCTCCTTCTCCCCCAGACCCCCAGCTCCACCTCCAACCCTTCACCCGCCTCTGTGATTATTTGACCGGCGCCATCTTTAGTCCTGGCAGCTGCCTGAGCGTGGGCAGACCCTGACGTTGAACTGGAATAGAGTACGTTTGCGCATGTGCCAGAACAGCGCCACCTTGTGGTTGCTTTGTCAACAACCGCCGCCAGTGGACAAAGCTGCAAATCGCAGTGATTGTGAAGTGGTGAGAGGGGGGCAGTAATTGCAGTGAGAGAGGGACACCAGCAGATGGAGATGGTGAGAGTGGGCCAGTAGCTGCAGTAAGACAGGGACACCAGCAGATGGAGATGGTGAGTGGGGCTGTAATTGCAGTGAGACAGGGACACCAGCAGATGGAGATGGTGAGAGAGGGGCAGTAACTGCAGTGAGGCAGGGACACCAGCAGATGGAGATGGTGAGCAGGGCAGTAACTGCAGTGAGAGAGGGACACCAGCAGATGGAGATAGTGAGGGAGGGACAGTAACTGCAGTGAGGCAGGGACACCAGCAGATGGAGATGGTGAGAGGGGAGACAGTATCTGCAGTGAAATAGGACATCAGCAGATGGGGATGGTGAGCGGGGGACAGTAGCTGCAATGAGACAGGGACACCAGCAGATGGAGGTGGTGAGAGGGGGACAGTAACTGCAGTGAGACAGGGACACCAGCAGATGGAGGTGGTGAGAGGGGGACAGTAACTGCAGTGAGACAGGGACACCAGCAGATGGAGGTGGTGAGAGGGGTGACCGTATTTGCAGTGAGAGAGGGATGCCAGCAGATGGAGGTGGTGAGAGGGGGACAGTAACTGCAGTGAGGCAGGGACACCAGCAGATGGAGGTGGTGAGAGGGGGACAGTAACTGCAGTGAGACAGGGACACCAGCAGATGGAGGTGGTGAGAGGGGTGACCGTATTTTCAGTGAGAGAGGGTTACCAGCAGATGGAGATGCTGAGCCATTGCTGAAGGGAGATTATGTGTTTCTGAGTTTGAAAGTTTCCAAAAGTTTGAGGAGGTTACTTTCTGTAAACTTGAGATGCTGAATGAAATAATTTCAATACAATTTGTGTTAAATGGCTATCTTCCTACTATGTAAACACTTGTAACATTAAACTGGTTCCTGTTTGGAAACGTATTTTTAGTGATTAAAGATAATTTATAAATAAAACAAATGCATGAAATTAAACTCAAACAATCATTTACAAATTAAAACTCTCTGAATAAGTTGTGTTGAGTTCTTCATCACTAACGTTATGACATCTCTCTCTCTCACTTTACTTTCTTTGCTAGTAACTTCTGTAGTACAACTCAGAGTTTTTGAAGTTTTGATCCGACTGCCTTTTGAAAGTTAATTTTTAATCTGCTTTCAGAAACCTGTCAGTGAATTTCAGACCAGAATAACTCCCTGCCTAATTGTTTCTCCCCTCTGCTAGTGTAAACAGTCTCTTCTCACGTCTCCAAACTGAGGGTAAGATTTTGAATGCAATTAATTTCTCCAGGACAGCAACCGCAGAGGAGCTGAAACCTCCTGAATGTGGACAAAAAATGAACATTAATCCTGAATCCCCCAGGAGAGCAGAGGAAAGGAACAGTCAGGAAGCAAATGGAAACAAGTGACACTTTATTACAGCAGCAAAAAACTCTTTGTCAGAATGTGGAGGTGGTTATCGCTGAGCTTTATATGAACTGGAGGTGACAAGTGGAAGATCTTTAATACAATTTGTGTTAAATGTCCATTTCCCAGCTTTGTAAACCCTTGTAACATTAAACTGGTAAATATTAAGAAGGTATTTTTAACTGATTACAGCCTAATGCATAAATACAGCAGCAGCAAAGAATGTGCAAAGTATCATTGAGAAATATAACTGTAAATATGGGTGAGAATTGTGTGAAATGTCACCAGTTGTTAAAGTTCTCTTGGCTGCATCATTAACCGGGCTCTAGTTTAGTTTGAAAGACAGTGGAATTGAAAATCTGATTAAAAACTGCCTGTTTATACTGCAGTCAAACAGGCCACTCCAGCAAAAACTGATTGCCAGAATTTCAAGGTAACTGCAGTGAGACATTTCCAGTCATTTTCTGAACTTTCTGTTAACTGGAGATGAATAATGGAAGACATTTAACACAATTAGTGTTAAAAGGCAATTATCCAAATCAGCCTCTCCAGGTTTTAAATGACAGCAGTTTTTCTGTTCTGTTAATGAGGTTTTTGGGGGAGGGAGAGAGACAGACAGACAGACAGGTTTCTGTCTGGAATGGTCCATTTGGGATATGGCTGGAATATCCCTCTCTCCCCCATTCCCTGTTTACACAGAGACTCACCTTGGACTGTCCCATACCTGGGAGGGAGTGTCCAGGTGAAGGAAGCTGATGGCTGGTTGGGTGAGCTGTATTTGGGGTGGCCTGTCTGTTTTTGAGTGACAGGTTCTGGGATATATTAGGACAACATCAGCCTCCATTCGTCTTTCCATGTGGCTGGTTTGTTCAGGTGAGTTTCTGTATCTCAGTCTCTGTGTCTCTGTGCCCAGGTGAATTGCAAACTGATTACAGTGTGTGTGTGTGTGTGTGTGAGAGAGAGATTCCAGTCTGAATCCCCCGCTCTCTCTATCCCACTCCTGACCCTTGTCTCCAATTCCCACCCCAATCTCCCTCTCCAGGATCTTTTCCCCTTGGATGAGCTGATGGAGGCAAGGTGTTAGAGTCCAATGATGGAGCGCAGACCGTGTGGGATGGTGAGTATCAGATATTTATCGTCCCTCTCTGCCTTTCTCTCTCCTTTTGACTCAATCTCTCTCTTTCAATCTCTTTTTCAATCTCTCTGTGTCTATTTCTCTCTGTTTCTCTCTCTCTGTTCCTCAATCTCTCGCTCTCTCTGTTTGTCTGTGTGTTTCTCTCTCTCTCTCTCAATCTCTCTGTGTTTCTCTCTGTGTGTGTTTCTCTCTCTCTCTGTTCCTCAATCTCTCTCTCTCTCTCTCTCTCTCTGTTTTTCCCTCTTTCTGTGTGTTTCTCTCTCTGTGTGTTTTTCTCTCTGTGTGTTTCTCTCCCTCTCTATTCTCGCTCTCTGTTTCTCGCTGTTTCTCTCTCTCTCTCTCTGTGTTACTCCATCTCTCCCTCTCTCTCTCTCACTTTGTGTTTGTCTTTTTCTCTGAATGATTGTGTGTCTTTCTGTCTCAATGGATTTCTTTGTCCTTCTCTCTCTCAATCTCTCTGTGATTCTCTGTGTGTCTTTCTCACTGGCTTTCTGTCTATCTCTTTGCTGCCTGCAATTTCTTTGTGTCTCAGTTCTTCCCCTCCACTTTTTTCACTCCTCTTTTTCTGTGTCTCTTTCGGCCTTTTCTCTATTCCTCTGACTTTCTTTCTGCTGTATTTCTGACTTTGTCTTTTCTGTATTTCTCTGAGCTTGTCTTTTCTCTATTTCTGACTTTCTGACTTTGTCTTTTCTGTATTTCTGACTTTGTCTTTTCTCTATTTCTGACTTTGTCTTTTCTCTATTTCTGACTTTCTCTTTTCTCTATTTCTCTGATTTTGTCTTTTCTCTATTTCTGTGTTTCTGACTTTGTCTTTTCTCTATTTCTGACTTTGTCCTGTCTCTATTTCTGTCTTCTGACTGTCTGTTTCTATCTTTTCTCTCATTCTTTTTCTCTCCCTTCTTTGTCTCTACTATATTCTCTCTCTTTCAGTCTTTTCTCTCCTTCTTTCTCTCTCTTTCCATCTTTTCTCTCTTGCTTTTTCTAACCCCACCCCCGCAATTTATTTCCCCCCCGCAATTATTTCCCCCCCTCGCAATTTATTTTCCACCCGCAATTTATTTTCCACCCGCAATTATATGCCCCCCGCAATTTATTTGACCCCGCAATTTATTTCCCTCCCACAATTATTTTCCCCCCCGCAATTTATCCCCCCGCAATTATTCTCCCCCCCGCAATTGTTCTCCCCCCGCAATTATTTCCCCCCCCGCAATTTATCCCCCCCGCAATTATTTCCCCCCCGCAATTTATCCCCCCGCAATTATTTTCCCCAGCAACTATTTCCCCCCCGCAACTATTTCACCCCCGCAATTTATTTCCCCCCCGCAATTTATTTTCCCCCCAACATTTTATCTCCACCCCGCATTTATTTCCCCCCGCAATTTATTTCCCCCCCCGCAATTTATTTCCACCCCCGTAATTATTTCCCCCGCAACTATTTCTCCCCCGGCAACTATTTCCGCCCCGCAATTTATTTCCCCCCCGCAATTTATTTTCCCCCCAAAATTTTATCTCCACCCCGCAATCATTTCCCCCCCGCAATTTATTTCCCCCCGCAATTTATATTCCCCCCCGCAATTTCCCCCCCCCGCAATTTATCCCCCCCGCAATTTATCCCCCCGCAATATATTTCCCCCCACAATTTATCCCCCGCGCAATATATCCCCCCCGCAATTTATTTCCCCCCGCAATTTAATTCCCCCCCGCAACTTATCCTCCCCGCAATTTATACCCGCCGCAATTTATTCCCCCCCCGCAATTTATTTCCCTCCCCGCAATTTATTCCCCCCCGCAATTTATTTCCCACTCGCAATTATTACACCCCCCGCAATTTATTTCCCCCCCCGCAATTTATTCCCCCCCCGCAATTTATCCCACCCGCAATTTATCACCCCCGCAATTATTTTCCCCCCCGCAATTATTTTCACCCCCGCAATTTATATCCCCCCGCAATTATTTTCCCCCCGCAATTATTTTCTCCCCCGCAATTTATTTCTCCCCCGCAATTATTTCCCCCCCCGCAATTTACTTCCCACCCGCAATTTAATTTCCCCCCCGCAATTCCCCCCCCCCGCAATTTTTCCCCCCCGCAACTTATCCCCCCCGCAATTTAACCCCCCCGCAATTTATTTCCCCCCTCAATGTTTCCCCCCCGCAATTTATCCCCCCCCGCAATTTATCCCCCCAGCAATTTATTTCCCCCCCGCAATTTCCCCCCCTCAATCTATCCCCCCGCAATTTATCCCCCACGCAATTTATTTCCCCCCGCAATTTATCCCCCCCGCAATTTATCCCCCCGCATATTTTCCCCCCGCAATTTATTTCCCCCCCGCAATTTATCCCCCTTAATTTATTTTCCCCCCCGCAATTATTTTCCCCCCCGTAGTTTATCCCCCCCACAATTTATCCCCCCTACAATTTATTTCCCCCCGCAATTTATTTGCCCCCACAATTATTTAACCCCCCGCAATTTATTTCCCCCCGGCAATTATTCCCCCCGAAATTATTTCCCCCCCGCAATTTATCCCCACCGCTATTTATTTCCCCCGCAATTATTTTCCCCCCGCAATTATTTTCCCCCCCGCAATTTATCCCCCCCGCAATTTATCCCCCCGCAATTTATCCCCCGCAATTAATCGACCCCCCGCAATTATTTCCCCCCCGCAATTATTTCCCCCCCCCCGCGATTAATCCCCCCCGGAATTTAACCCCCCCGCAATTATTCTCCACCCCGCAATTATTTCCCCCCTGCAATTATTTTCACCCCCGCAATTTATTGTCCTCCCCGCAATTTATTTTCCCCCCCCGCTATTATTTCCCCCCCTGGCAATTATTTTCCCCCCCTCAATTATTTCCCCCCCACAATTATTTTCCCCCCCAGCAATTATTTTCTCCCCCTCAATTTATCCCCCCCGCAATTTATGCCCCCCGCAATTTATCCCCCGCAAAAATTTCCCCCCGCAATTATTTCCCCCCCCGCAATTAATCCCCCCGCAATTAATCTCCCCGCAATTCATCCCCCCCGCAATTTATCCACCCTGCAATTATTTTCCCAACCGCAATTATTTTCCCGCCCCGCAATTATTTCCCCCCCCCCGCAATTTATCGCCACCGCAATTATTCTCCAACCCGCAATTATTTTCCCAACCGCAATTATTTTCCGCCCCGCAATTATTTTCCCCCCGGCAATTTATCCCCCCCGCAATTATTTTCCCCCGCAATTAATTCCCCCCCCCGCAATTTATTCCCCCCCCCGCAATTTATTTCCCCCCCACAATTTATTTTCCCCCCGCAATTATATTCCCCCCGCAATTATATCCCCCCCGCAATTTTTCCCCCCCGCAATTTTCCCCCCCCGCAATTTATTTCCCACCCCGCAATTATTTCCCCCGCAATTATTTTCCCCCCGCCAATTATTCCCCCCCATTTATTCACCCCGCAATTTATCCCCTCCGTAAATTTAGTCCCCCTCCCCTGCAATTTCGCCCCCCCCGCTCAATTTCACGTCCCCAGGCTGCAACATTTCCTCCAAACGCAATTTATATCCACGAGGCAAATTTTATCCCCTGCAATATTTCCCCCCCCCGGAAAACATTCCTCCCCTTGTACAGACCCCCACCCAATCTAAATAATCCTCATCTACAAAACCCTATCTGATATCTCCTGTTAACTGACCCCCATCTAATACCCTCACTATCAACAGACCCTGGAACAGACCCCCATCCCCCTGTTACAAGACAACCCATTTAGATACCCCCCCAGGACCGAGTCCCATCTAGATACCCACCCAAAGGGACAGACTCCCATCAGTACCCCACCCCAGAATAAGACTCCACCCCCCCAGGGACAGACTCCCATCTAAATAAGCCCCCAGGAGCAGACTCCCATCTAAATACCCCGCCAATAACAGACTCCCATCTAGATACCCCGCCGGGGACAGACCCCCATCTAAATACATCCCCGGGTACAGACCCCCATCTAAATACATCCCCGGGGACAGAACCCCATCTACATAACCCACCCGGGGACAGACCCGCATCTAACTAACCCCCCCGGAGACAGACCCCCATCTAAATACATCCCCGGGGACAGACCCCCATCTAGATACCCCACCCGGGGACAGACCCCCATCTAACTACCCTCCCCCCGGAGACAGACCCCCATCTAACTACCACCCCCGGAGACAGACCCCCATCTAGATACCCAACCCGGGGACAGACCCTCATCTAGATACCCCTCCCGGGGACAGACCCCCATCTAAATACATCCCCGGGGACAGACCCCCATCTAAATACATCCCCGTGGACAGACCCCCATCTGAATACTAATCACGGCAACAAACCCCCATCTACATACATGACCGGGAATGGACCCCCATCGAATTACCCCACCCGAGGACAGACCCCCTTCTAATTATACCCTTATAATACCCCTGTTACAAATACCTGACGGGAACAGACCCCATCTAAATACCCCCCCCCCACCCCCCGGGACAGACCCCCATCTAAATAGTAATCACGGGGACAGACCCCCATCTAAATACGTGCCCGGGAACAGACCCCCATCTAAACACCCCACCCGGGGACAGACCCCCATCTAAATACATCCCCGGGGACAGACACCCATCTAAATACTAACCCCGGGGACAGACACTCAACTAAATCACCCCCCCCCCCCGGGACAGACCCCCATCTAAATATGAATCCCGGGAACAGACCCCCATCTAAATACTAACCCCTGGGACAGACCCCCAACTGAATCCCCCCCGGGACAGACCCCCATCTAAATACTAATCCCGGGAATAGACCCCTATCTAAATACTAATCCCGAGAACAGACGCCCATCTAAATACATCCCCGGGAACAGACGCCCATCTAAATACATCCCCGGGGACAGACGCCCATCTAAATACATCCCCGGGGACAGACACCCATCTAAATACTAATCATGGGAACAGACCCCCATCTAAATACATGCCCGGGGATGGACCGCCATCGAAATACCCCACCCGGGGACAGACCCCCATCTAACTATACCCTTATAATACCCCTGTTACAAATACCTGACGGGAACAGAACCACATCTCAATAAAAACCCCGGGGACAGACCCCCAACTAAATACCACCCGCCCCCCCGGGAACAGACCCCCATCTAAAGACTAACCCCAGGGACAGACCCCCAACTAAATCCGCCCCGGGTCAGACCCCCATCTAAATGCCCCCCCTGGGACAGACCCCCATCTAAATACTAATCCCGGGAATAGACCCCCATCTAAATACATCCCCGGGGACAGACCCCCATCTAAATACATCCCCGGGGACAGACCCCCATCTAGAAAGCCCACCCGGGGACAGACCCCCATCTAACTACCCCCCCGGAGGCAGACCCCCATCTAACTACACACCCCGGAGACAGACCCCCATCTAGATACCCCCCCACGGGAACAGACCCCCATCTAAATACCCCACCCGGGGACAGACCCCCATCTAATTATACCCTTATAATACCCCTGTTACAAGTACCTGACGGGAACAGACCCCCATCTAAATTCTAACTCCGGGGACAGACCGCCAACTAAATACCCCACCCCCCCGGGGTCAGACCCCCATCTAAACACTAACCCCAGGGACAGACCCCCATCTAATTATACCCTTATAATACCCCTGTTACAAATACCTGACGGGAACAGACCCCCATCTAAATACTAACCCCGGGGACAGACCCCCAACTAAATATCCCCCCTGGACAGACATCCAAATAAATCCACCCCGCCCAGGACAGAACCACAACTAAAAACTAATCACGGAGACAGACCCCCATCTAAATACTAACCCCGGGGACAGACCCCCATCTAAATACCCCACCCGGAGACAGACCCCCATCTAAATACATCCACGAGGACAGACCCCCATCTAAATTCTAACCCCGGGGACAGACCCCCAGCTAAATACCACCCCAAGGGAACAGACCCCCATCTAAATACCCCACCCGGGGACAGACCCCCATCTAATTATACCCTTATAATACCCCTGTTACAAATACCTGACGGGGACAGACCCCCATCTGAATACTAACCCCGGGTCAGACCCCCAACTAAATACCCCCCCGGGACAGACCCCCAACTAAATCCCCTCCCCGGGACAGACCCCCATCTAAATACTAATCCCGGGAACAGACCGCCATCTAAATACTAACCCCGGGGATAGACCCCCAACTAAATCCCCCCCAGGAAAGACCCCCATCTAAACACTAATCCCGGGAATAGACCACCATCTAAATACTAATCCCGGGAACAGACCCCCATCTAAATACATCCCCGGGAACAGACCCCCATCTCAATACATGCCCGGGAATGGACCCCCATCTAAATACCCCCCCGGGAACAGACCCCCATCTAAATACTAACCCCGGGGACAGACCCCCAACTAAATCCTCCCCGGGACAGACCCCCATCTAAATACCCCCCCTGGGACAGACCCCATCTAATTACTAATCCCGGGAATAGACCCCCATCTAAATACTAATCACGGCAACAGACCCCCATCCACATACATGCCCGGGAATGGACTCCCATCTAAATACCCCACCCGGGGACAGACACTCATCTAATTATACCCTTATAATACCCCTGTTACAAATACCTGACGGGAACAGACCCCCATCTAAATACTAACTCCGGGGACAGACAGCCAACTAAATACCCCAGCCCCCCCGGGGACAGTCCCCATCTAAACACTAACCACAGGGACAGACCCCCATCTAATTATACCCTTATAATACCTCTGTTAAAAATACATGAAGGGAACAGACCCCCATCTAAATATTAACCCCGGGGACAGACCCCCAACTAAATACCCCACCTGGGAAAGAGCCCCAACTAAATCCCACCCCCCCCCCCCGGGACAGACCCCCATCTAAATACTAATCCCGGGAACAGACCCCCATCTAAATACTAACGCCGGGGACAGAGCCCCAACTAAATCCGCCCCCACGGACAGACCCCCATCTAAATACTAATCCCGGGAACAGACCCCCATCTAAATACTAACGCCGGGGACAGATCCCCAACTAAATACCCGCCCCCCGGGACAGACCCCCATTTAAATACCCCCCCTGGGACAGACCCCCATCTAAATACTAATCCCGGGAATAGACCTCCATCTAAATACTAATCCCGGGAACAGACACCCATCTAAATACATCCCCGGGGACAGACCCCCATCTAAATACATCCCCGGGGACAGACCCCCATCTAAATACTAATCACGGGAACAGACCCCCATCTAAATACTAATCCCGGGAATGGACCCCCATCTAAATACCCCACCCGGGGATAGACCCCCATCTAACTATACCCTTATAATACCCCTGTTACAAATACCTGACGGGAACAGACCCCCATCTAAATACTAACCCCGGGGACAGACCCCCAACTAAATACCACGCCCCCCCCCCGGGAACAGACCCCCATCTAAATACTAATCCCGGGAACAGAACCCCATCTAAAAACCCCCCCTGAGACATACCCCCATCTAAATACATGCCCGGGAACAGACCCCCGTCTAAATACCCCACCCGGTGACAGACCCCCATCTAATTATACCCTTATAATACCCCTGTTACAAATACCTGACGGGAACAGACCCCCATCTAATTACTATCTCCGGGGACAGACCGCCAACTAAATATACCCTTATAATACTCCTGTTACAAATACGTGACGGGAACAGACCCCCCATCTAAATACTAACCCCGGGGACAGACCCCCAACTAAATACCCGCCCCCCGGGATCAGATCCCTATCTAAATTCAAACCCGGGACAGACCCCCATCTAGATACCCCACCCGGGGACAGACTTCCATCAAAATGCTAACCCCGGGAACAGACCCCCATCTAAATACTAACCCCGGGTACAGACCCCCAACTAAATACCACCCCCCCGGGAACAGACCCCCATCTATATACTAATCCCGGGAACAGACCCCCAACAAAATACCCACCCCGGGAACAGACCCCCATCTAAATATCCCCCCTGGAACAAACCCCCATCTAAATACTAATCACGGGGACAGACCCCCATCTAAATACATGCCCGGGAACAGACCCCCATCTAAATACCCCACCCGGGGACAGACCCATAACTAAATATACCCTTATAATACCCCTGTTACAAATGCGTGACGGGAACAGACACCCATCTAAATACTAACCCCGGGGACAGACCCCCAACTAAAGACCCGCCCCTCGGGAAGAGATCCCTATCTAAGTACCCCCACGGGACAGACCAAAATCTAGATACCCCACCCGGGGACAGACTCCCATCTAAATACTAACCCCGGGAACAGACCCCCATCTAAATACATCCCCGGGGACAGACGCCCATCTAGATACCCCACCCGGGGACAGACCCCCATCTAACTACCCCCGCCCCCGGAGACAGACCACCATCTAGATACCCCACCCGGGGACAGACCCCCATCTAGATACCCCACCCGGGTTCAGACCCCCATCTAAATACCCCCCCAGGAGCAGACTCCCATCTAAATACCCGCCAATAACAGACTCCCATCTAGATCCCCCGCCCGGGGCCAGACATCCATCTAAATACATCCCCGGGGACAGACCCCCATCTAAATACATCCCCGGGGCAGACCCCCATCTAGATACCCCACCCGGGGACAGACCCCCATCTAACTAACCCCCCCGGAGACAGACCCCCATCTAAATACATTTCCGGGGACAGACCCCCATCTAGATACCCCACCCGGGTACAGACCCCAATCTAACTACCCCCCCGGAGACAGACCCCCATCTAACTACACCCCCGGAGACAGACCCCCATCTAGATACTCCACCCGGGGACAGAACCCCATCTAAATACTTCCCCAGGGACAGACCCCCATCTAAATACATCCCCGGGGACAGACCCCCATCTAAATACTAATCACGGCAACAGACCCCCATCTACATACATGCCCGGGAACAGACCCCCATCTAAATACTAACCCCGGGGAAAGACCCCCAACTAAATAGCCGCCCCCCGGGAACAGATCCCTATCTAAATACCCCCCCGGGACAGACCCCCATCTAGATACCCCACCCGGGGACAGACTCCCATCTAAATACTTATCCCGGGAACAGACCCCCATCTAAATACATCCCCGGGGACAGACCCCCATCTAGATACCCCACCCGGGGACAGACCCCCATCTAACTACCCCCGCCCCTGGAGACAGACCACCATCTAGATACCCCACCCGGGGACAGACCCCCATCTAGATACCACACCCAGGTACAGACCCCCATCTAAATACCCCCCCAGGAGCAGAATCCCATCTAAATACCCGCCAATAACAGACTCCCTTCTAGATACCCCGCCAGGGGCAGACCCCCATCTAAATACATCCCCGGGGACAGACCCCAATCTATATACATCCCCGGGGACAGACCCCCATCTAGATACCCCACCCGGGTACAGACCCCCATCTAACTAACCCCCCCGGAGACAGACCCCCATCTAAATACATCCCCGGGGACAGACCCCAAACTAAATACTAATCACGGCAACAGACCCCCATCTACATACATGCCCGGGAATGGACCCCCATCTAAATACCCCACCCGGGGACTGAAGGCCATCTAATTATACCCTTATAATACCCCTGTTACAAATACCTGACGGGAACAGACCCCCATCTAAATAATACCCCCGGGGACAGACCCCCAACTAAATACACCCCCGGGATCAGACCCCCATCTAAATACCCCCCCACAGAACAGACCACAATCTAAATAACCCCCCCCCGGGACAGACCCCCATCTAAATGCTAATCACGGGGACAGACCCCCATCTAAATGCATGCCCGGGATCAGACCCCCATCTAAATACCCCCCCACAGAACAGACCACAATCTAAATAGCCCCCCCCCCGGGACAGACCCCCATCTAAATGCTAATCACGGGGACAGACCCCCATCTAAATGCATGCCCGGGAACAGACCCCCATCTAAATACTAATCCCGGGGACAGACCCCCATCTAAATACATCCCCGGGGACAGACACCCATCTAAATACCCCCCACGGGAACTGACCCCCATCTAATTATACCCTTATAATACCCCTGTTTCAAATACCTGACGGGAACAGACCCCCATCTGATTACTTACTCCGGGGACAGACTGCCAACTAAATATCCCACCCCCCCGGGGACAGACCCCCATCTAAATACTAACCCCAGGGACAGACCCACATCTAGTTATACCCTTATAATACCCCTGTTACAAATACCTGACGGGAACAGACCGCCATCTAAATACTAACCCCGGGGACAGACCCCCAACCAAATACCCCCCCGGGACAGACCCCCCCCGGGACAGACCCCCATCTAAATACTAATCCCGGGAACCGACCCCCATCTAAATGCTAACCCCGGGGACAGACCCTCAACTAAATCCCCCCCGGGACAGACCCCCATCTAAATACCCCTCCTGGGACAGACCCCCATCTAAATACTAATCCCGGGAATAGACCCCCATCTAAATACTAATCCCGGGAACAGACCCCCATCTAAATACATCCCCGGGATCAGACCCCCGTCCAAATACATCCCCGGCGACAGAACCCCATCTAAATACTAATCACTTGAACAGACCCCCATCTAAATACATGCCCGGGAATGGACCCCCATCTAAATACCCCACCCGGGGACAGACCCCATCTAACTATACCCTTATAATACCCCTGTTACAAATACCTGACGGGGACAGACCCCATCTAAATACTAACCCCAGGGACAGGCCCCCAACTAAATACCACCCCCCCCCCCGGGAACAGACCCCCATCTAAATGCTAATCCCGGGAACAGACCCCCAACTAAATACCCACCCCCCCACCCCGGGAACAGACCCCCATCTAAATACCACTCCCCCCCGGGACAGACCCCCACCTAAGTACTAATCACGGGGACAGACCCCCATCTAAATACAAGCCCGGTCACAGACCCCCATCTAAATACCCCACCCGGGGACAGACCCCCATCTAATTATACCCTTATGATAACCCTGTTACAAATACCTGACGGGAACAGACCCCCATCTAAATACTAACTCCGGGGACAGACCGCCAACTAAATACCGCCCCCCGGAGACAGACCCCCATCTATCTACTCCTCGGTGACAGACCCCCGTCTAAATACTAACACCAGGGACAGACCCCCATCTAATTATACCCTTATAATACCCCTGTTACAAATACCTGACGGGAACAGACCCCCATCTAAATACTAACCCCGCGGACAGATCCCCAACTAAATACCCGCCCCCAGGGAACAGATCCCTATCTAAGTTCCCCCGGGACAGACCCCCATCTAAATACCCCCCCGGGACAGACTCCCATCTAAATACTAATCCCGGGAACAGACCCCATCTAAATACATCCCCGGGGACAGACCCCCATCTAGATACCCCACCTGGGGACAGAACCCCATCTAACTACCCCCGCCCCTGGAGACAGAACCCCATCTAGATACCCCACCCGGGGACAGACCCCCATCTTGATACCCCACCCGGGGACAGATCCCCTTCTAAATACATCCCCGGGGACAGACCCCCATCTAAATACTAATCCCGGGAACAGACCCCCATCTAAATACATCCCCGGGATCAGTCCCCCATCCAAATACATCCACGGGGACAGAATCCCATCTAAATACTAATCCCGGGAACAGACCCCCATCTAAATACTAACGCCGGGGACAGACCCCCAACTAAATCCCCCCCGGGTCAGACCCCCATTTAAATACGACCCTGGGAACAGACCCCCATCTAAATACTAATCCTGGGAATAGACCTCCATCTAAATACTAATCCTGGGAACAGACACCCATCTAAATACATCCCCGGGGAAAGACCCCCATCTAAATACATCCCCGGGGACAGACCCCCATCTAAATACTAATCACTGGAACAGACCCCCATCTAAATACAAATCCTGGGAATGGACCCCCATCTAAATACCCCACCCGGGGACAGACCCCCATCTAACTATACCCTTATAATACCCCTGTTAAAAATACTTGACGGGAACAGACCCCCATCTAAATACTAACCCCGGGGACAGATCCCCAACTAAATACCAACCCCCCCCACCGCCAACAGACCCCCATCTAAATACTAATCACGGGGACAGACCCCCATCTAAATACATGCCCGGGAACAGACCCCCATCTAAATACCCCACCCGGGGACAGACCCCCATCTAATTATACCCTTATAATACCCCTGTTACAAATACCTGACAGGAACAGACCCCCATCTAAATACTTTCTCCGGGGACAGACCGCCAACTAAATATACCCTTATAATACCCCTGTTACAAATACGTGACGGGAACAGACCCCCATCCAAATACTAACCCCGGGGACAGACCCCCAACTAAATACCCTCCCCCCGGGAACAGTTCCCTATCTAAAATACCCCCCGAGACAGACCCCCATCTAGATACCCCACCCGGGGACAGACTCCCATCTAAATACTAATCCCGGGAACAGACCCCCATCTAAATACTAACCCCGGGTACAGACCCCCAACTAAATACCACCCCCCCGGGAACAGACCCCCATCTAAATACTAATCCCGGGAACAGACCCCCAACAAAATACCCACCCCGGGAACAGACCCCCATCTAAATATCCCCCATGGGACAAACCCCCATCTAAATACTAATCACGGGGACAGACCCCCATCTAAATACATGCCCAGGAACAGACCCCCATCTAAATACCCCACCCGGGGACAGACCCCCAACTAAATATACCCTTATAATACCCCTGTTACAAATACGTGACGGGAACAGACCCCCATCTAAATACTAACCCCGGAGACAGACCCCCAAATAAATACCCACCCCCTGGGAACAGATCCCTATCTAAGTACTAACCCCGGGACAGACCCCCATTTAGATACCCCACCCGGGGCAGACTCCCATCTAAATACTAATCCCGGGAACAGACCCCCATCTAAATACATCCCCGGGGACAGACGCCCATCTAGATACCCCACCCGGGGACAGACCCCCATCTAACTACCCCCGCCCCCGGAGACAGACCACCATCTAGATACCCCACCCGTGGACAGACCCCCATCTAGATACCCCACCCGGGTACAGACCCCCATCAAAATACCCCCCAGGAGCAGACTCCCATCTAAATACCCGCCAATAACAGACTCCCATCTTGATACCCTGCCGGGGACAGACACCCATCTAAATACATCCCTGGGGAGAGACCCCCATCTAAATACATCCCCGGGGCAGACCCCCATCTAGATTCCCCACCCGGGGACAGACCCCCATCTAACTAACCCCCCCAGAGACAGACCCCCATCTAAATACATCCCCGGGGACAGACCCCCATCTAGATACCCCACCCGGGTACAGACCCCCATCTAACTACCCCCCCCGGAGACAGACCCCCATCTAACTACCCCCCCGGAGACAGAACCCCATCTAGATACTCCACCCGGGGACAGAACCCCATCTAAATACTTCCCCAGGGACAGACCCCCATCTAAATACATCCCCGGGGACAGACCCCCATCTAAATACTAATCACGGCACCAGACCCCCATCTACATACATGCCCTGGAACAGACCCCCTTCTAAATACTAACCCCGGGGACAGACCCCCAACTAAATACCCCCCCGGGACAGACCCCCATCTAGATACCCCACCCGGCGACAGACTCCCATCTAAATACTAATCCCGGGAACAGACCCCCATCTAAATACATCCCCGGGGACAGACCCCCATCTAGATACCCCACCCGGGGACAGACCCCCATCTAACTACCCCCGCCCCCGGAGACAGACCACCATCTAGATACCCCACCCGGGGACAGACCCCCATCTAGATACCCCACCCGGTTACAGACCCCCATCTAAATACCCCCCCAGGAGCAGACTCCCATCTAAATACCCGCCATTAACAGACTCCCTTCTAGATACCCCGCCGTGGACAGACCCCCATCTAGATACCCCACCCAGGGACAGAACCCCATCTAAGTAACCCCCCTGGAGACAGATCCCCATCTAAATACATCCCCGGGGACAGACCCCCAACTAAATACTAATCACGGCAACAGACCCCCATCTACGTACATGCCCGGGAATTGACACCCATCTAAATACCCCACCCAGGGACAGACGGCCATCTAATTATACCCTTATAATACACCTGTTACAAATACCTGACGGGAACATACCCCCATCTAAATACTACCCCCGGGGACAGACCCCCAACTAAATACCCCCCCCCCCCCGACAGACCCCCATCTAAATGCTAATCACGGGGACAGACCCCCATCTAAATACTAATCCCGGGTACAGAGCCCCATCTAAATACATCCCCAGGGACAGACACCCATCTAAATAACCCCCCACGGGAACTGACCCCCATCTAAATACCCCACCCGGGGACAGACCCCCATCTAATTATACCCTTATAATACCCCTGTTTCAAATACCTGACGGGAACAGA
This sequence comes from Heterodontus francisci, assembly GCF_036365525.1. Classification (NCBI taxonomy): domain Eukaryota; kingdom Metazoa; phylum Chordata; class Chondrichthyes; order Heterodontiformes; family Heterodontidae; genus Heterodontus; species Heterodontus francisci. The sequence goes on from NC_090391.1 coordinate 49,228,388, forward strand.
CCCCCATCTGATTACTTACTCCGGTTACAGACTGCCAACTAAATACCCCACCCCCCCGGGGACAGACCCCCATCTAAATACTAACCCCAGGGACAGACCCACATCTAATTATACCCTTATAATACCCCTGTTAAAAATACCTGATGGGAACAGACCCCCATCTAAATACTAAACCCGGGGACAGACCCCCAACCAAATACCCCCCCGGGACAGACCCCCAACTAAATCCCACCCCCCGGGACAGACCCGCATCTAATTACTAATCCCGGGAACCGACCCCCATCTAAATACTAACCCCGGGGACAGTCCCTCAACTAAATCCCCCCCGGGACAGACCCCCATCTAAATACCCCTCCTGGGACAGACCCCCATCTAAATACTAATCCCGGGAATGGACCCCCATCTAAATACTAACCCCGGGGACAGACCCTCAACTAAATCCCCCCCCGGGACAGACCCTCATCTAGATACCCCACCCGGGGACAGACCCCCATCTAGATACATCCCCGGGGACAGACCCCCATCTAAATACATCCCCGTGGACAAACCCCCATCTAAATAATAATGACGGCAACAGACCCCCATCCACATACATGCCCGGGAATGAACCCCCATCTAAATACCCCACCCGGGGACAGTTCCCATCTAACTATACCCTCATAATACCCCTGTTACAAATACCTGACGGGAACAGACCCCCATCTAAATACTAACCCCAGGGACAGACCCCCAACTAAATACCCCCCCCCGGGAACAGACCCCCATCTAAATACTAATCCCGGGAACAGACCCCCAACTAAATACCCACCCCCCCCACCCCGGGAACAGACCCCCATCTAAATACCACTCCCCCACGGGGCAGACCCCCATCTAAGTACTAATCATGGGGACAGACCCCCATCTAAATACAAGCCCGGTAACAGACCCCCATCTAAATACCCCACCCGGGGACAGACCCCCATCTAATTATACCCTGATGATAACCCTGTTACAAATACCTGACGGGAACAGACCCCCATCTAAATACTAACTCCGGGGACAGACCGCATACTAAATACCCCCCCCCCCGGAGACAGACCCCCATCTATCTACCCCTCGGTGACAGACCCCCATCTAAATACTAACCCCAGGGACAGACCCCCATCTAATTATACCCTTATAATACCCCTGTTACAAATACCTGACGGGAACAGACCTCCATCGAAATACTAACCCCGCGGACAGATCCCCAACTAAATACCCGCCCCCCGGGAACAGATCCCTATCTAAATACCCCCCCGGGGACAGACCCCCATCTAGATACCCCACCCGGGGACAGAACCCCATCTAACTACCCCCGCCCCCGGAGACAGAACCCCATCTAGATACCCCACCCGGGGACAGACCCCCATCTTAATACCCCACCCGGGGACAGACCCCCTTCTAAATACTAACCCCGGGGACAGACCCCCATCAAAATACCCCTCCTGGGACAGACCCCCATCTGAATACTAATCCCGGGAATAGACCCCCATCTAAATACTAATCCCGGGAACAGACCCCCATCTAAATACATCCCTGGGATCAGTCCCCCATCCAAATACATCCCCGGGGACAGAGCCCCATCTAAATACTAATCACGGGAACAGACCCCCATCTAAATACATGCCCGCGAATGGACCCCCATCTAAATACCCCACCCGGGGACAGATCCCATCTAACTATACCCTTATAATACCCCTGTTACAAATACCTGACGGGAACAGACCCCCATCTAAATACTAACCCCAGGGACAGACCCCCAACTAAATACCACCCCCCCACCCTGGAACAGACCCCCATCTAAATACTAATCGCGGGAACAGACCCCCAACTAAATACCCACCCCGGGAACAGACCCCCATCTAAATACCACTCCCCCCTGGGACAGACCCCCATCTAAATACCAATCACGGGGACAGACCCCCATCTAAATTCAAGCCCGGTAACAGTCCCCCATCTAAATACCCCACCCGGGGACAGACCCCCATCTAATTATATCCTGATGATACCCCTGTTACAAATACCTGACGGGAACAGACCCGCATCTAAATACTAACTCCGGGGACAGACCGCCAACTTAATACCCCCCCGGAGACAGACCCCCATCTATCTACCCCCCGGTGACAGACCCCCATCTAAATACAAACCCCAGGGACAGACCCCCATCTAATTATACCCTTATAATACCCCTGTTACAAATACCTGACGGGAACAGACCCCCATCTAAATACTAACCCCGCGGACAGACCCCCAACTAAATACTCGCCCCCGAGAACAGATCCCTATGTAAATACCACCCCCGGGACAGACCCCCATCTAAATACCCCCCCTGGGACAGACTCCCATCTAAATACTAATCCCGGGAACAGACCCCATCTAAATACCCCACCCGGGGACAGACCCCCATCTAATTATACCCTTATGATACCCCTGTTACAAATACCTGACGGGAACAGACCCCCATCTAAATACTAACTCCGGGGACAGATCGCCAACTAAATACCCCCGCCCCGGAGACAGACCCCCATCTATCTCCCCCTCGGTGACAGACGCCCATCTAAATACTAACCCCAGGGACAGACCCCCATCTAATTATACCCTTATAATACCCCTGTTACAAATACCTGACGGGAACAGACCCCCATCTAAATACTAACCCCGCGGACAGATCCCCAACTAAATACCCGCCCCCCGGGAACAGATCCCTGTCTAAATACCCCCTCGGGACAGACCCCCATCTAAATACCCCCCTGGGACAGACTCCCATCTAAATACTAATCCCGGGAACAGACCCCATCTAAATACATCCCCGGGGACAGACCCCCATCTAGATACCTCACCTGGGGACAGAACCCCATCTAACTACCCCCCCCGAGACAGAACCCCATCTAGATACCCCACCCGGGGACAGACCCCCATCTTGATACCCCACCTGGGGACAGACCCCCTTCTAAATACATCCCCAGGGACAGACCCCCATCTAAATACATATGCGGGGAAAGACCCCCATCTAAATACTAATCACGGGAACAGACCCCCATCTATATACATGCCCGGGAATGGACCCCCATCTAAATACCCCACCCGGGGACAGACCCCCATCTATCTATACCCTTATAATACCCCTGTTACAAATACCTGACCTGAACAGTCCCCCATCGAAATACTAACACCGGGGACAGACCCCCAACTAAATACCACCCCCCCCCCCGGGAACAGATACCCATCTAAATACTAATCCCGCGAACAGACCCCCAACTAAATACCCACCCGCCCCCCCCCCCCACCCCGGGAACAGACCCCCATCTATGAAATGGATGCCTGGAGCCATTATGAAATCGTGACCACAATATGATAGTATTTTACATTTGAAAAAATGTTATAGTTCATTCTGAAACGAGGCTTGTAAATCTGAACAAAGGAAACTATGAAGATATGAATTGCAAATTGCCTATGGTGTATTGGGAAAATGCATTGAACGATTTGACAGTTGACAGACAATGGCTGCAGTTAAAGATGTTATTTCACGGTTGACAAGCAATGTACATTCCTCGAAGGACCTAAAACCCAACAGGAAAGGTGAATCATCCCTGGCGAAATAAGATTGCATTCAGTCAAACTTGGAAGCCTTGCAAGGTCACCAGGAAACGTGGCAAGCCCGAGGATTGGGAGCGATATAGAAACCAACAAAGGAGAACCAATAAACTAATCGGGAAAGGGAAAATAAATCTGGAATGTAAACTAGCTAGAAACTTAATGCTTCTTTATGTATTTGAAAAGGAATAGATTAGCAAGGACGGATGTGGGTCCATTGCAAGCGGTGATAGGAGAGTTTCTGATGGAGAATGAGGAAATGGCGGAGAGACTAAACAATTACTTTGTATCTATCTTCACGGAGGAAGATACAGAAAATCCTTAAGTAATTCTAGGGAAATATGGGACTTGTAAAAATGAGTAACTGAAATCAATTAGTATAAATAAAGAGGTAGTTATTGAAAAAAATCATTGTATTGTAAATTAATAAATCCCCTTGACTAGATGAGCTGCATCCCAGAGTATTGAAGGAAGTGGCGATAAAATAGTAGATGCATCCGTGGTTGTCTTTCAAAATTCTATAGATTCTGGAAGGGTTCCTGCACACTGCAAATTAGCAAATGTCACCCCAATTTTTAAGAAGAGAGCGAAAGAGGAGCAGAGAACTATAAACCTGTTAATTTGATGTCAGTAGTAGTGAAAATGTTAGAATCTATTAAGAAGAATGAGATATCACAGCACTTGGAACAAATGATATGATCGGCTCATTCAATGTGGATTTATGAAACGGAAATCATGTTTGACATACCTGTTGGAGTTTATTTTTTGAGGATGTTCCTTGTAGCATTGAGAAAGGAAAAACAGTGGATGTGCTGTCTTTGGATTTTAAGACGGCTTTTGATAAGACGCCGCACAGGAGATGAATAAACAGAATTAGAGCACATGGGATTGGGAATAACATACTACTATGGATTGAGAACTGGTTAACAGAAAGAAAGCAGAGAGTAGGAATAAATGAGTCATTGCCAAGATGACAGTCTGTTAGTCATCGGGAACCACAAGGATCAGTGCTTCAGCCACAGTTGTTCACAATCTATCTAAATGGGTGGCACAGTGGCTCAGTGGTTAGCCTTACAGCTGCAATGACCCGGGTTCAGTTCTGGGTACTGCCTGTCCGAGATTTGCAAGTTCTCCCAATGACCATGTGGTTTTCCGCTGGGTGCTCCGCTTTCCTCCCACAGCCAAAGACTTGAAGGTTGATAGGTAAATTGGCCATAATAATAGTGGGGATGTGGTAGGGAATATGGGTTTAATGTAGGATTAGTATAAATGGGTGGTTGTTGCTCGGCACAGACTCGGTGGACCGAAGGGCCTGATTCAGTGCTGTATCTCTAAACAAATATAAAATAAAATGGTTTGGGCGTGTGGGTCAAATGGAATATTTCCAAATTTGCTGATGACACAAAACTAGCTGGGAAATTAAGTTGTCAGGAGGATGCAAGGAGGCTTTAAGGGGATTTGGACAGGCTCAGTGAATGTGCAAGTACATGGCAGATGGAATATAATGTGAGTCAGTGTGGAGTGATCCTTCTTTCTTTCTTTCTTTCTTTCTCGTTCTTTCTTTCTTTCGTATCCTTGTCTCGAGAGACAATGGATAAGTGCCTGGAGGTGGTCAGTGGTTTGTGAAGCAGCGCCTGGTGTTGCTCTAAAGTCCGATTCCAGAGTGACAGACTCTTCCACCGGCGCTGATTGTCGAGGCTGTTACACAGTTGGCTCTCCCCTTGCGCTTTTCTCTTTTTTCCTGCCAACTGCTAAGTCTCTTCCACTCTTTAGCCCCACCTTTATGGCTGTCCCCTAGCTCTGGCGATCACCAGCAACTGACTCCCACGACTTGCGATCAATGTCACAGGACTTCATGTCGCATTTGCAGACGTCTTTAAAGCGGAGACATGGACGGCCGGTGGGTCTGATAACAGTGACGAGCTCGCTGTACCATGTGTCCTTGGGGATCCTACCATCTCCCATGTGGCTCACATGGCCAAGCCATCTCAAGCACCACTGGCTCAGTAGGGTGTATATGCTGCCACGAGGACTTCTGCATTGGAGATACGGTCCTGCCGCCTGATGTCTAGGATTCTTTGGAGGCAGCGAAGATGGAATGAATTGAGACGTCACTCTTGGCTGACATAAGTTGTCCAGGCCTGGCTGCCATAGAGCAAGGTATTGAGGACACAGGCTTGATGCACTCGGACTTTTGTGTTCCGTGTCAGTGCACCATTTTCCCACACTCTCTTGCCCAGTCTGTACATAGCTGCGGGCGCCTTTCCAATGCGCTTCTTGATTTCTGCATCGAGAGACAGGTTACCGGTGATAGTTGAGCCGAGGTGGGTGAACTCCTGAACCAGTTCCAGAGAGTGATCTACTTTGGTAGAAAAACAGAAAGGCAGAGTATTTCTTAAATGGTGAGAGGCTGTGAAGTGTTGATGTCCAAAGGGATCTGGGTGTCCTGGTTCATCAGTCACTAAAAGCTAGTACGCAGATGCAATAAGCAGTTAGGAAGTCAAATGGTCTGCTGGCCTTCATTGCAACGGCATTTGAATACATGTTGTAAAGATATGTTGCTGCAATTGTAAAAAGCCTTGGTGAGACTCACTTGGAGTATTCTATACAGTTGTGGTCTCCTGATGTTAAGACGTGTATACTTGTCATAGAGAGAGTGCAATAGAGGTTCAGCACATTAACCCTGGAATGGCGGGATTATCTTATTGGGAGATATTGCAGAAACTGGGCCTGTATTCGCTAGAGTTTTGAAGAATGAAAGTTGATCTCATTGAAAGTTACTGCATTCTTGCAGGGTGTGACAGGGTAGATGTGGGTCGGATGTTTCTCTGGCTGGTGAGTCTGGAACCAAGCGACACAGTCTCAGAATAAGGGACAGGCCATTTGAGACTGAGATGAGGAGGAATTTCTTTCCTCAGATGGTGAATTTGTTGAATTCCGAACCCCATAGGGATGAGGAAGCTCAATCACTGAGCATGTTCAAGACAGAAATCTATAGATTTCTGGATATTAATGACATTTAGGGATATGGAGATAGTGGGTAAAAATGGTGTAGAGGTAGATGATCAACCATGATCTGTTTGAACGACACTGTTAGAATGACAGAGCAGGCTCGCCAGCCGAATTACATACTCCTGCTCCTATTTCCTGTAATCCAATGAGCGATCAATGAGAAGTGCGAATATTTCTGATAATTCCAGGACAATGCCTGTTTTCCGGGCAATGCAATGAATTCCATGGTTAAGTGAAATGCACAGCAGCCATTTTAAATTCGTTTGATCCACATAGCCATTTTAAGTGATTTATGACTACAGCTGTGATTTTATGTGATATGCCGATTGGTTCTTTTAAATGACAAGCAGAGTTGTCATTTAAGTTTCTTGTATGGCTGCCATTTTATGTTATATGCGTTGCAACCATTTTAAGTGGCATACAAGGTACATATGTTAAGTGATAAGCACTGCGGCCATTTTAAGTGAAATCACCTGTAGCCATTTCAGTTGACAGGTATAGTGGTCATTTTAAGTGAAATATGCTGAGGTCATTTAAAGTGATATTTTCTGTGACTGTTTTCATTATATATGAAATGACAAGATATTTGCTCTGGCAATTTTCAGTGATGTGCCCTGAGTCCATTTTATGTGATATGCCTATTGGTAATTTAAAATCAGATTTTGATGTTTGCTGTGGCAATTTTAAGAGATATTTGCGGTAGTCAGTTGAAGTGATATTTGCTGCAGTTATCTTTAGTGGCATGAAGGAAAGAAAAGAAGGAAAGGCTTGCACTTGTATTGCGTTGTTTAGCACCACGGGACGTATCGAAGTGCCTGACAGCAATGTAAATGTTTCTGATGTGGGGTCACTGCTGGAATGTTGAAAATGGAGCAGTTAATTGACACACAGTAACATATCACAAACAGCAAGGTGATAATAAACAGATCATCACAGATCATCATTGAGGGCAAAATATTGGCTGGGACACCACAGATAAGGCCCTGCTCTCCTTCCAAATAGTACTTTGTAATCTTTTATCTGCAAAAAGAAGGGAAAGGGGGTTCAATTTAACGTGTCATCCCCAAAAATGCACCTTTGATAGTGCAGCACTTCATTAGTACTGGCCCTTCAACAGTGCAGCGCTCCCGTACTATTGAAGATCGGATAATGCAGCCCTCCACTAATATTGCCCCGCTGACAGTGCAGGGCCCCAAAGGTACTGCCCCTCTGACAATGCAGCATTCCTCCAGTACTGTCTCTGCTGACAGGGCACAGTTCCCCCAGTAATATCTCACCGACAGTCCGGTACCTCTTCAAAACTGACCTTCCCACAGTACAGTACCGTCTCTGTACTTACCCAACAACTGTATAGCATGCTATTAGTAATTCACCTCAAACAGGTCATCACTCCCACATTGCTGCCCCTCCAACAGTGTGGTTTCCCACCCTATTGCCCCACTGGCGATGCAGTGATTCCTCAATACTGCCCCTTCAACAGTGAATCGCTCTCTCAGTACTGCCCATCCAACAGTGCAGCACTCCCTCTGTACAGCTCCCTCCAGCAGTAGGAGTAGGCCATTCGGCCCTTCGAAACTGCTACTCCATTCAATAAGATCATGCATGATCTAATCGCGACCTTGAGTCCACTTCCCTCCTTGCAAACCCACCCACACTCTCCCCCTCAACATAACCGTTGTCTCTCATGTCAATCGATATTTGTCGATCTCAGCCTTGAATATATTCAATGACTCAGCTCCACTGCTCGCTCGGGTGGAGAATTTCAAATATTAACAACAGTCTGAGAGGAAATTCCTCCTCACGTCTGACTGAAATGGGAGACACATTAATATGAAACTGTGCTCCCTAGTTCTAGATTTCCCCACGAGAAGAAGCTTCCTCTCAACTTCTACCCTGTCAGGTCTCCTCAGAATCCTTACTTCGCAGTAAGATCAACTCTCAATCTTCAAACTCCGTTGAGTATGGATACAACTGGTCTAACATTTCCTCATTGGAGAAACCTCTCATCCCAGGATTTAACCCAATGAACCTTCTCTGATCTGCTTCCATTACAAGTATATCGCTCCTTAAATAAGGTGACCAAAACTACAGACAATGCTCCAGCTGCCTTCTCATAAATGACCTGTACAATTTGTGCAATGCTTCACTACTTTTATACTTCACCCTCCTTGCACAGAATACCAACAATCCATTGACCATCCGAATTACTTGCTGTACTTGCATGCTGACATTTTCTGATTCCTGTACATGGACACCCAGTTTCCTCAAACCGCAGCATTCTGCCGTCTCCCACCACATAAATAATAGTCCTCTTTTCTGTGATTCCCACCGAAGTGAAAACCTCACATCGTTCTCCACGTTATATGCCATCTGCCACATTTTCTCCAATCACTTAACTTATATATTTCCCTTTGCAGACTATGTTTACCCTCATCACAACTTGCTATCCCACCAATCTTCGCCTCCTCAACAAATTTTGCTACAAGTCTGTATGTCACATCATCGAAGTCATTAATATTGATTGTAAAACTTTGAGGCTCCAGCACTGATCCCTGTTGTAATCCACTAGTTACAGCTTTTCACCCTGAAAATAATCCATTAATCCCGACTCTCTGCTTCCTGTTATTTAGCAAATTCTCTTTTTCTGCTGATATATCGACTGTCAGGCTGTTTCCAGTGGCGTTCCACAGGGCTCGCTGATCGATCCACGACTTTTTGTGCTATATATTTAGGATTTGGAAGTTAATGTAGGGGGCATGATCAAAAAGATTTCAGGCAATACAAAGAAAATGCACATTGGTTGATGGACAGAGGAATACCTGCAGACTGCAGGAAGATGATAATGGACTAGTCAGGTGGGCAGAAAAGTGGCAAATGGTGTTCAACACAGAGATGTGTGAGGTGATGAATTTGGGGAGGTCGAGCGAGGCAAAGGAATGCACAATTGATGGGAGAATCCTTCCAGGTGTAGAAGAAGTGTGGGACCTTGGAGTGAATGTTCACAGATCCATGAAGATAGCAGGACAGGTCGCTAAGTGAGTTAAGAAGTATAGGGAATACGTTTCCTTTATTAGCCGAGGTGCAGAATAGGGGAGAGGTTATGCTGTAACTATATAAGTCATTGGTTGGGCCACACCGTGAGTACTTTGTGCAGTTCCGGTGACCACATTACAGAAAGGATTTAATTGCAGTAGAGAGGGTAAAGAGCACATTTACGAGGATGTTGCCAGGTCTGGAAAAAATGTTGCTGTGAGGAAATATTGGATAGACTGTTGTGCTTGGAACAGAGAAGTCTGAGGTGAGGTTAGATTGAAATGTTGTTTTGAGGGGCCTGGATAGAGTGTACGTGATGGGCCTATTTACCTTCGCAGAGAGGTCAATGACAAGGGGGCATCGATGTAAAGTGAGATAAAAACAGGAAACGCAGGAAATACTCAGCCGGTCTGGCAGCATGTGTGGAGAGCGAAGCAGAGTTAACTTTGCATGACGGTGACCCCTCATCAGAACCTTCATCACTGACCTGAAACATGACACAGGGAAGGTTGTAGAGGTGGAGGAGGTTACAGAGATCAGGAGGGTTGTCGCGCTGAGGACGTTAGAGAGAGAGAGGGAGGGTTGTAGAGCCTGGAGTTAGTGACAGAGATAGGGAAGGTTATGGTACTGGAGGAGGTGACAGAGATAGGGCGGATTGTCGGGCCCAGAGGAGGTTACAGAGACAGGACATGTTATCGGGGCTGGAGGAGGCAGCAGAGATAGGGAGCTCTGTTCGGGGGTGGAGGTGGTTACAGAGATAGGGAAGGTTGTGGTTCTGCAGGAGGTGACAGAGATCGGGAGGATTGTAGGGCTCGGAGGTGGTTACAGAGAAAGGTTGCGCTGTTACGGCTGGAGGAGGTTACAGTGATAGGGAGGGTGATCTGGGCAGTCGGAGGTTACAGAAATAGGGAGGGTTGTCGGGGCTGGAGGAGGTGACAGAGCTAGCGAGGGTTGTAGGGGCTGGAGAAGGTTGCAGAGATAGGTAGGTTTGTAGGGGCTGGAGGATGTGACAGAGCTGGGGAGGAATGTATGGGCTGGAAGATGTAACAGGGTTAAGGAGGGTTGTAGGGGCTGGAGAAGGTTGCAGAGATAGGTCGGTTTGTAGGGGCTGGAGGATGTGACAGAGCTAGGGAGGATTGTATGGTCTGGAAGATGTAACAGGGTTAAGGAGGGTTGTCGGGGCTGAGAAGGTTACAGAGTAGGGAGAGTTTCCAGCGTTTGAGAAGGTGACAGAGCTGGGGAGGGCTGTCGGGGCTGTCGGAGTTTCGTGAGATCGGAAGTGTTGTGGGGGATGGAGGCGGTTACAGAACTAGGGAAGGCTGTTGGACTGGTGTTGGTTACGGAGATAGGGAGGGTTGTCGGGCCTGGAGCAGGTGACAGAGCTAGGGAGGGTTGTCGGGACTTGTGGAGGTTACAGTGATCGGGAAGCTTGTAGGGGCTGGAGTAGGTGACAGAGGTAGTGAGGGATCTAGGGATTGGAGTAGGTGACAGAGGTAGGGTGGGTTGTCGGGTCTGGCAGATGTGACAGGATAGGGATAGATGTAGGGGCTGGAGAAAGTGACAGAGATAGGGACGTTTATAAGAGCTGGAGGAGGGTAGAGAGAAAGCGAAGGTTGTAGAGGCTGGTGGAAGCCACCGAGATCGGGGGTGCTGTGGCGCTGAAGGGGCAACTGAGCTCGGGAGGGTTGTCGGGGCTGGAGGATGTCACTGAATTAGGGAGAGTTTGAGGGGCTGGAGGAGATAACATAGATAGGGAATGTTGTGGGACTGAGGAGATAACGGAGATAGGGAGGGTTGTAGTGGATGGAGGGGGTTACAGAAAAACGGAGGGTTGTAGGGACTTGAGGAGGTGACAGAGATAGGAAGAGTTGTCGGGTCTGGAGGAGGTCACAGCAGTATGGAGTGTTGTGGGGCAGAGGACGCAACTGAGCAAGAGAGGGTTGTTGAGGCTGGAGGAAATTACTGGAACAGGGAGGGTTGTAGGGGCTGGAGATAGTCACTGAGATAGGGATTGTTGCAGGGGCTGGAGGAAATGACAGAGATAGGGATAGTTGTAGGGGCTGAGGAGGTTACAGAGATAGGGAGGGTTGTAGGTGCAGGAGGAGGTCACAGAGATAGGGAGTGTTGTAGGGACTGGAGGAAATGGCAGAGATAGGAATAGTTGGAGGTGCTGAGGAGGTTACAGAGATAGGGAGGGTTGTCAGGTTTGCAATAGGTGATAGAGTTCGGGAGGGTTCTAGGTGCAGTAGTAGGTCATTGAGATAGGGCGGTTTGTAGGGGCTGGAGGATGTGACAAGATAGGGCGGGTCATAGGGGAGGCAGGAGTTAACAGACGTATCGAAGGTTGTAGCTGCTGAGGAGGTAACAGAGATCGGGAGTGTTGGGGTGCCGAGGATGTAACAAAGCTAGGAGGGTTGTAGGGGATGGAGGAGGTTACAGAAATAGGGAGGGTTGTAGGGGATGGAGGAGGTTACAGAAATAGGGAAGGTTGTAGGGGATGGAGGAGGTTCCAGAAATAGGAAGTGTTGTAGGGGATGGAAGAGGTTACAGAAATAGGGAGGGCTGTAGGGGATGGAGGAGGTTACAGAAATAGGGAGGGTTGTAGGGGATGGAGGATGTGACAAGATAGGGCGGGTCACAGGGGAGGCAGGAGTTTACAGACGTATCGAAGGTTGTAGCTGCTGAGGAGGTAACAGAGATCGGGAGTGTTGGGGTGCCGAGGAGGTAACAAAGCTAGGAGGGTTGTAGGGGATGGAGGAGGTTACAGAAATAGGGAGGGTTGTAGGGGATGGAGGAGGTTACAGAAATATGGAAGGTTGTAGGGGATGGAGGAGGTTCCAGAAATAGGAAGTGTTGTAGGGGATGGAAGAGGTTACAGAAATAGGGAGGGTTGTAGGGGATGGAGGAGGTTACAGAAATAGGGAGGGTTGTAGGGGATGGAGGAGGTTACAGAAATAGGGAGGGTTGTAGGGGATGGAGGAGGTTACAGAAATAGGGAGGGTTGTAGGGGATGGAAGAGGTTACAGAAATAGGGAGGGTTGTAGGGGATGGAGGAGGTTACAGAAATAGGGAAGGTTGTAGGGGATGGAGGAGGTTCCAGAAATAGGAAGTGTTGTAGGGGATGGAAGAGGTTACAGAAATAGGGAGGGTTGTAGGGGATGGAAGAGGTTACAGAAATAGGGAGGGTTGTAGGGGATGGAGGAGGTTACAGAAATAGGGAAGGTTGTAGGGGATGGAGGAGGTTATAGAAATAGGGAGGGTTTTTTGGGTTGGAGGAGGTGACAGAGATGGGGGGATTGGGTGCTCACTGGACACAGGTGTGATACTGGAAGATTGGAGAACAGCTGACATTGTACCTCTGTTTAAAAATGAAGCGAAGGATTGCAGACCAGTCAGTATAACCTCAGTCGTAGGAAAAAGATTGGAATATTTTCTGAGAGACAGGATAAACTGTCACTTCGAAAGGCACAAGTAAATGAAGGGCAGTCAGCATGGATTCGTTAAGGGAAGGTCTTGTTTGACCAACTTGATTGATTTTTTTGAAGAAATAACAAGAAAGATAGATGAGGGCAGTTCAGTTGATGTTGTCTGCATGGATTTTAGCAAGGCTTTTGAGGACAGACTGGTTAAAAAAAATAAAATCCCTGGGATTGAGGGAAATGCAGCAATGTGCATCCAAGTATCTCAGTGGCAGGACACAAAGGGTAATTGTTGACGGGTGTTTAGCGACTGGATGGCTGTTTCCACTGGCCTTCTGCAGGCCTCAGTACTGAGTCCCCTGCTTTCTGTGGTCCATATGAACGTTTTGGATGTAAATGCTGGGGGCATGATCAAGAAGTTTGCAGACAACACAAAGATTGGCCATGTAGTAGATAGCGAGGAGTATAGTTGCAGGCTGCAGGAAGATATTGATGATATGGTAAAATGGGCAGAAAAGTGGCAAATGGAGCTCAACTCAGAGAATTGTGAGGTGATGCATTTGGGGAGGTCAAACAAGACAACTGTATGTACGATTAATGGGGAGATATTGAGAAGTACAGAGGGAGTGTGGGACCTTGTAGTGAAAGTCCACAGATACCTGAAGGTAGCAGGACAGGTTGATAAGGTGGTTAAGAAGGCATATGGAATCCTTTCCTTTATTAGCCGAGGTATAGCACGGAGGTTATGTTGGAACTGTGTAATTCATTAGTTAGGTCACAACTTGAGTACTCTGTGCAGTTCTGGTCGTGTCACTAAGAAAGGATGTAACTGCACTGGAGAGGGTACAGAGGGAATTTACGAGGATGTTGCCAGGACAGGAAAAATGCAGCTATGAGGAAAGATTGGATAGGGTGGGTTTGTTCTCCTTGGAACAGATCCGATAGAAATGTACAGAATGTTGAGGGGCCTGGAGAGTGGAGGTGAAGGTTCTATTGCCCTCAGCAGAGAGTTCTGTGACTAGGGGGAATAGATGTAAAGTGATTGCCAAAATAATCAGAGGGGAGATGAGGAAAAATGTTTTCACCCAGAGGCTGATGTGGGTCTGGAACTCGCTGCCTGAAAAGGTAGTTGAGGCAGAGACCCTCAACTCATTCAAAAGGAGTCTGGATATGCACCTCAAGTGCTGTAATCTGCAGGGCTACGGATCAAATGCTGGAAGGTGGGATTAGAAGAGGTGGTTCGTTTTTGGGCTGGCACAGACACAATGGGCCAAGTGGCCTCTTTCTGTGCGTTAAACTTTCTATAATTCTATTTCTATGATTCAACGTTTCAGATCAATTAGCCCAGAACTGACGTTCTCTTGTTAATATTTAGCCCTCCAGCCAGAATAATACCTTTGCTCCCATAAACGTAGCATCGAACGAAAGAGACGAGGTGACAGAGAGTGAGATAAAGGAAGCAGACAGATTGATACAGAAATACAGACAGAGAGTGAGAGAGAGGATTGAAGAGAGAGATAGAGATAGAAGAAAAGTACAGAACATCAAACAGAGTGAGATAGAGACGTGGGGAGAGGAATGAAAAAGACAGTTAGGCAGACGGAATGTGTACGAGAGACAGACATGGAATGAGAGAGAGAGAGAGAAAAAACGAGAACGGAAGTGAGAGTGAGTCAGACAGAGCACAAAACCAAGAGAGAGAGATAGATAGAGATAGAGATATGGAGAGCGAGAGCGAAAGTTAGACAGGTAGAGCATGAAATAAAGAGAAAGAGACTGACGTGGAATGAGAGAGTAAATCAGACACGGAGAGAGACAGACATAGAACGAGTGAGAGAGAGGGGGAGTGACAATGAGACAGACAGAGCATGGGAGAGAGACAGACAGACACAGAGAGAAAGTCAGACAGTTGGATCTGAATTGGTTCAACGTGAGTTTTGAGCTGAGGTTGCAATTGACATGTGTCACTGCCTCCTGAACATTTTCCAATCGCTGTGTGGGGCCTGTCAGGGGGATCAGACATTTTCAAACTGCAGTAATGTTCCCGACAAGGACTTAGAGTTGAATGTTTTACATCAACAAAAC
Organism: Heterodontus francisci; assembly: GCF_036365525.1. Classification (NCBI taxonomy): domain Eukaryota; kingdom Metazoa; phylum Chordata; class Chondrichthyes; order Heterodontiformes; family Heterodontidae; genus Heterodontus; species Heterodontus francisci. The sequence goes on from NC_090391.1 coordinate 49,243,552, forward strand.
AGGTCCACTGGTCAAACTGGTTCTATCCTCATTGTGCTGAATTAACATGTCAGGGTGGATAGCAAGAAGCTTTTTCCCAGAGTCGGGGATTCAATTACAAGGGGACACGAGTTCAAAGTGAAAGGGGAAAAGTTTAGGGGGGATATGCGTGGAAAATTCTTTACGCAGAGGGTGGTGGGTGCCTGCAACACATTGCCAGCAGAGGTGGTAGACGCGGGCACGATAGCGTCTTTTGAGATGTATCGAGACAGATACATGAATGGGCAGGAAGTAAAGAAGTAAAGACACTTAGAAAATAGGCGACACTTTTAGATAGAGGATTTGGATCGGCGGAGGCTTGGAGGGCCGAAGGGCCTGTTCCTGTGCTGTAATTTTCTTTGTTCGATGTCAATGGAAAGGACCCCGAGGAACATATTGAACAACATCCCAACGAGTAACATTTTTTAAAAATTCTTTCATAGGATGTGGACGTCGCAGGCCAGGCCAGCATTTATTGCCCATCCCGAATTGCCCTTGAACTGAGTGGCTTGCAAGGCCATTTCGAGGGCATGTAAGATTTAACCACATTGCTGTGGATCTGGAGTCTGGCCAGACCAGGTAAGGACAGCAGATTTCCTTCTCTAAAGGACATTAGTGAACCAGATGGGTTTTTACAACAATTGACAATGGTTTCATGGCCATCATTAGACTAGCTTTTAATTAAAACATATTCACTGGTGAAGCAAACTGCTGAGATGGGTTGTATCTCGGTGGAAAGGAGTCCCAGTTCAAATGCCAAACCCTCTCCCTCCCTCTCTCTCCAGTGGAACAGGTATTTCTCTCAGTCTGGTGTGTGTGGGTTGTGTGCTCGCATTGTGGCCTCAATCGATATCACTTTTGATCCTTTGCTTTCTAACCAGCATTTGTTTGAATTGGGATGTTACTGAGAGATTGTCAGTACAACTGAGAGAAAACAGATTTCCTGAGAATATTTTGCTTTGATTTATCCAATTTAATTTATTTTACTGCTCTGCTCCTGGGGGCATTTGTTTTACTTTGAAAACTATATTGACAACAAGTGAAGAGAGCGAGAGAGCTTTGGGATGAGGAATATTATTGCACAGACTGTCCATCTGCCTTGGACAGTGTCCTTCACCCAGAGGCAGAATTCAATGTGTCTACCTGCATTTGTGTCTGGCTTTTGATCACTCATTTCAACATGCGCCTGTTGGATTGTGGTCCTTGATTTTTAAAATGGATTAAAGTTTTGGTTACTTTAGGCCTGGCTCATCATTACGACACGAACGTGTTAATCCTCGTTGCAGTCATTTAGGAAGAATAGGTGGAGGGGAAAATGAGGTGTGATAGTGCTGTTGATGCAGGATGAGACAGTACATTAGTGAGACAGTATCTTAGATCGAAGGAGCAAGATGTAGAATCAGTTTGGGTGGAACTAATAAACAGCAAGAGGCAGCAAACATTGGTGGGAGATGTTTAGTAGACCACCAAACTACAGTGGTAATGTTGGACCACGGTAAACATCAGGAAATTACAGCTGCATGTAACATGGGCAATACAGTAACAATGGACATCTTCAATTTACCGATAGATTGTCTCATCCGAATTAGCACTAATTCTGTGGAGGATGAATTCCCAGTATGTGTATGAGATGGATGCCTGGAGCAGTATGTTAAAGAACCAACTAGGGATTGAGCTATTTCAGATTCAGTATTTTGTAAAGAGAAAGGGCTAATTAACAACCTTGTTGTAAACGAGCCATTATGAAATCGTGACCACAATATGATCGAATTTTACATTTGAGAAAACAGATATAGTTCATTCTGAAACTAGGCTTTTAAATCTGAACGAAGGAAGCTATGAAGATATGAAGGGCAAGTTGCCGATGGTGTATTGGGAAAATGCATTCAACGATTTGACAGTAGCCAGGCAACGGATAGTAGTTTCAAGAAATTATTTCACGGTTGACAGCAAATGTATATTCCTCTCAGAAACAAAAACCCAACAGAAAATGTGAATCAATCGTGGCTAACAAAATGAGTTGATTATCATTAGGGGTCCAGTTAAATCACAGACAAAATAAACACTTCACCGTCGGCATAAATAGCAAAATTTGTGGCTATTTTAAGTCTGTATTCAGACAAGGTGAACCACAAAGTATATTATATGGTGGGATTCTGCAGTACGGTAGGAAAAGCAACTTAAAAACAATTGTTCACAAGTCTAGTCCAACTTAACTGCAGCTTCGACACGATAAGTTAATAAATGCCAACAATCTTGACCTTGTTGGACTACCTTAAGCTCTACTCTATATGGCTTTCAGAAATTAAACATTACACATGTACTACAAGATTAAAGGTTACACGGAGGTTGGGATACATGGAATTCCAGGAAAATTGCACTAAAATCCCAGTGAATATTCCTGGAAAAATCAATGCTGGAAATGATCCCCACAGACTCTCACCTCGTCTGCGTTTTTAATTTCACCAAGTTCCCACTGACCAATGATCAGTCGTTCAGGAGGGATCTTCTTCCAATAGCTGGCCCAGCTATCTGGACTGCAGTGACAAATAAAGGAAAGGGACCCCCTTATATCCAGGGCTGACCCTCACTCTCCCCTCGTGCACCATGTCACTGGGCTCAGTGTTAGGGTCTTTCCCTGCATGATCAATCCCTGTGTGTTATCAATATCTTTTCCTATCATGCCTGGACCACCCCAAACACACATTGCATTTGCTTCTACATTCCAAGCCTCACCCGTACCTCATTTCTTCTCATTATAAGACTCCATTTTATTCTCCATATCCTGCCTTCTTGTAATTCCAGTCCTTTGTTCATTTACTGTCCATATCGTTTCTTAGGAAAGCAGCACAAAGGACATTCCAGACCCATTTCTGTTGAGTGTTTACTTGTACAAGTGAATTGAACATTTAATATTTTAAACTAAATTAACGGTTGTGTTCCCAGACAGATCAAGCTCGCAAATTCAACAGTGTCCACTTTGACTTCATCCCATCGTGTCTTATGTACATTCTCACAGGATAGCAGATATAACTGACCAGTGGTGTACTGCAGGGATCGGTGCTGGGACCCTTGCTGTTTGTAGTGTACATGAATGATTTCGATGTGAATATAGCAGGTATGATCAGTAAGTTTTCAGCTGAGACGAAAATTGGTGGTGTCGTAAATAGTGAGGAGCAATGCCTTAGATTACAGGACTATATAGATTGGCTGGTAAGACGGGCGGAGCAGTGGCAAATGGAATTTAATCCTGAGAAGTGCGAGGTGATGCACTTTGGGAGGACTGACAAGGCAAGGGAATATATAATGGAAGGTAGGAACATAGGAAGTACAGATTGTCAGAGGGACCTTGGTGCACTTGTCCACAGAACACTGAAGGCAGCAGCACAGGTCGATAAGGTGGTTAAGAAGGCATATGGGATACTTGCCTTTATTAGCCGAGTATAAGAGCAGGGAGGTTATGATAGAGCTGTGTAAAACACTAGTTCAGCCACAGCTGGAGTATTGTGTACAGTTCTGGGTGCCACATTATAGGAAGGGTGTGATTGCACTGAAGAGGGTGCAAAGGAGATTCACCAGGATGTTGCCTGGGCTGAAGCATTTCAGCTATGAAGAGAGGCTGGATAGGCTGGCTTTGCTTTCCTCAGAGCAGAGAAGGCTGAGGGGGGACATGATTGAGGTGTTCAAAATTATGAGGGGAATTGATAGGTAAGATAGGAAGAAACTTTTTTCCTCAGCGGAGGGGACAATTACCAGGGGGCTTCGATTTAAGGGGAAGGGGCAGGAGGTTTAGAGGGGATTTGAGGACAATTTCTTTCACTCTGCGGGTGGTTGGAAGCTGGAAAGCTCTGCCTGAAGGGGTGGTAGAGGCAGGAACTCTCACAACATTTAAGAAGTATTTAGATGATCGCTTGAAATGCCATGGCAAACAAGGCTACGGGCCAAGTGCTGGAAAATTGGACTAGAATAGGTAGGTGCTTGATGGTGGGCAGGAACACGATGGGCCTAAGGGCCTGTTTCTGTGCTGTCTGAATCTAAGACTCTATAACCGTCGTCATAGAATTCAGCTGAAAATTGATCAGTTACATTGTTATTTCAGTCCATATTTACAGTACACACGGTACCTTACTGTTGGAATAAAGTCAGATAGTATCTATTCATCTCACTGGGGCAAAATTTCACTGGCTCAAAATTCTCACCAAATAAGAAAGCATTCCACAATGCAAGACTCTCAAATTCAACACAAGTTTCCTTTTCTGAGTCTCGATGGTCTGTTCTGATTCTCTGAGGGATTACTGATGTTTATCCTCCACATAAGCAGTCGTCCTATACCCGTGTGTCTGTCCAGCTCCCAAACCCGGCATCCACTTACGTTAAGGCAAGTGATACAGGAGCGTCTCCGTGACTGAGGCAGGTGAGTCTTGAGGCTGAGCCGGGGACAGTGAGTGACCCAGGTTAATCTGACACTCCAGGGACAGTTTAAACGGAGCTTTACTCTGTATCTAACCCGTGCTGTACCTTCTCTGAGAGTGTTAGATGGGGCAGTGCAGACGAGGAGAATTATTCCTTACCCACTTTAAATATGGAGAAGTTATTCCTTCAAGTACATTTTTAAGAGATTGTTTTAAATGTGATGAGGGTTTCTGACTCCACCATTCTTTCAGGTAGTGAGTTCCAGACACCCACCAGCCACTGGGTGAAGAAAATATTGATGTGTTTCTTTCAGTTAAGTTTGATGTCAATGTTTCCCCAGGATGTTGATGCTGAGGGATTCAGCGATGGGATAATACTTTCAATGCCAAGGGGAGGTGGTTGGATTCTCTCCTGTTGCAGATGGTAATTGCCTGGCACTTGTGTGACGTGAATGTTACTTGTCACTGGTCGGCCCAAGCCTGAATGTTGTCTGAGTCTTGGTCCATGTGGCTATGGATTGCTTCATTATCTGAGGCAAAATACTGTGGATGCTGGAAATCTGGAAACCATCGAGTTGAATCACTAATTCTGTTTCTCTCTCCACAGACGCTGCCTGAACTGCTCTGCTTTTCCAGCATTTCCTGCTGGTATTTCATGATCTGAGGAGGTGAGAATGGAAGTGCAATCATCAGTGAACATCCTAACATCTGACCGTATGATGGAGGGCAGGTCATTGATGAAGCAGCAGAAGATGGTTGGGCCTCGGACATTACCCTGATGAACTGCTGCAGTGATGTCCTGGGTCTGAGATGTTTGACCTCCAACAAACACAACCATCTTCCTTTGTCCGGGGTCTGACTCCAAGCAGCGGATTCCGAATGACTTCAGTTTTACTCGGGCTCCTCGATGCCAAACTCGGTCAAACACTGTCTTGATGTTAAGGTCAGTCTATCTTCCCAGTAGCAGACAGGAGTGACTCGGTCCCTTTGAGTCGTTGTGTACTGAACATGGTCTGCTTCTTCGCAGCCTGATACAGGAGTGAACACGGCCGATTAATGTAGCCCATCAAACACTCCGAGCGCAGGTTCAACACAGCTTAGGAACAGAGTACAGTTCCGTCAACATTCTCTCTCTGTCTTCCTCTCTCTGTCTCTCCCTCCTGCTATTTCTGGCACTAGGAGAGAGACAGAGGGAGAGAGGGTTAGATATGCAGACAGAGAGAGGGCTGTAGAGAGAGACAAGTTGGAGAGAGAGAGATTGATGGGATGGATTGAAGGGAGAATGTAAGATATATTAATTTGATATGATCCTTCACTGCTGTGTGCACAGACAGAAAAGAGATAGGTATGGAGAGAGAAAAATCAGGATAGAACCAGAGGGAATATCTTCAATTTTAAACATCCATCAAGCTATTCCACTGTGGGAGCCATCACACCATCATGATATTGGTTGTAGACAATTTGAAATCTATATCCCCGCTTATGGACCTCTGTGCGAATGGAAATAGGTCCTTCCTATCCACTCTATCGAGGCCCCTCATAATTTTATACACCTCAACTCAATCTCCCTTCAGCCTCCTCTGTTCCAAAGAAAACAACCCCAGCCTGTCCAAACGTTCCTTTGGAGTTCTTTGCAGTTTTGGAACTCTCTTCTGCAAACAGGAGTTCATGCTGGCTTAACTGTTAATTTTTAAATCTGGGATTGTTAGATTCTCGTTAACCAAAGGTATGTAGAGATAAGTGGCAAAGTTGGGGTATATTGTGATAGTTAGATCACAGATCAGCCCTGATCTCAACGAATGCTGGAACAGGGTTGAGGGGTTAAATTGCCTCCTCCTCTTCCTATGTCCGATGTTAAATATTCTTCTTTCACTCTCAGTCACCCTATCTGTCTGTGTCCTCTATTTCTCTTTCTATCTCTCTCTTTGTCTGTTTCAGACAGTGTAGTGCGAGATTCACTCTGTATCCACCCCATGATGCTCCTGCCCTGGGAGTGGTCCTTGCTTATGTTGCATTTCGCCGATCTCTGTTTGTACTGCTCAAGACCATTTCTCTGTTTTTAATACAATAGGTCCTGTCTTTACTCTGTATCTCACGCCATTCTGCCCCTGCCCTGGGAGTGAGTGATGGGACAGTTCAGAGGGAAATTTACTCTGTGTCTAACCCCATACTTTGCTTGGCTTGGGAGTGTTTAATGGGAGAGTGTAAATGGAACTTTACTCTGTATCCCTGCAATTTAGAAGGTTATGGGGTGATTTGATCAAAGTTTTCAGTATAATAAGAGAAACTGATAGGGTGGACAGAGAGTAACAATTCCCACGGGATGCGGAGACAGGAACTTGTGGGCATCGTCTAAAAATCTAAACTTAGTCTAAAACCATTCAGGAGTGAAATGAAGAAAGACTTCAACACACCAGGTGTGGTATCAGTTTGGAACTCTCTTCCACAAACAGCAATTGATTCTGAGACAGTTGGTAATTTTTAAATCTGAGATTGATAGATTTTTGTGAACAAAAGGTATAAAGTGATATGGGGCGAAGGCGGGTATGTGGAGTTAGATCACAGATCAGCCCTGATCTCGTTGAATGAATGAACAGGGTTGAGGGGCCAAATGGTGGCCTCCTCTTCCAATGTCCTCCGACAAATATCCTGCTATCATTCTGTGTCTGGGAGACCCTCTCGGACTGTGTCTCCCTCTTTGTCTTTCTTTCTGTCTGTCTGTCTCTCTCTATCCTTCCTCTCTCAGAACATCAGTCAGCTTTTTTCAGTTTGTTTTCAGTGGCCATTTTATGTTACCACAGCACTGGGACATTTATTTCAGAGACTAACTCCTCACTAATGTAAGGTTAGTGCTTTAAACTTGACAGAGAAACTGATCCTGGGATTCAGTTGAATGCAGCATCTCATCCTGAAAAGTGTTAGCAAACGTGTTGGGTGATTTGTCAAAAGCTGTTTCCATTCAGACATTTCTGTATTGTGGAAGTGTGAGCTATCTTTGCAGAAACAGGAAATAGGGGTGTTTGAATGGACCTGCAGGTTTTGGTTGATGCAAGAAGGTGAGAATTTGAATTGTGTCCCTTGCAGATACTCAGAATTGAAGGTATTTACAGAACACCACATGAAGTAGTTTACCAATGTCTGACAAACTTCAAAGACTTCAGACACATGGAAGAAGAGGAGAAGGGAACAATATACAAAACCTGAGACAGTCAGACAACAGAAGTAGGAAAATTAATATCTTTTTATGGGTTTTAATTTGAAGACCTGAGCTGGTGATTTTAAAAGCAGGAGTTCAAATCCCACACGGGGCTGTTGTGAACTATTTCAGCAGTTTGGGAACATCGGAACAGGAGTAGGCCATTCAGTCCATCGAGCCTGTTCTGCCATTCTATAAGATCATGACTGCTCTGATAGTGACCTGAACTCCACTTTCCTGTCTGCCCCCATAACCCTTGACTCCCTTGTCGATCATAAATTTATCGAACTCAGCCTTGAATATATTCAATGACCCAACCTCCACTGCTCTCTGGGGAAGAGAATTCCAAATTCTAACCACCCGCGAAGAGGAATAAAATCCTTCTTAGCTCAGTCTTAAATGGGAGACCCTTTATTTTTAAACTGTGCCCCCTAATTCTAGACTCCCCCACAAGGGGAACATCCTCTCAGCATCCGCCCTGGAAAGTCCCCTTAGAATCTTGTATGTTTCAATAAGAACACCTCTCATTCTTCTGAATTCCAATGAATATTGGCCCAACCCGTTCAACAATTCCTCATAAGACAACCCCTTCATCCCAGGAATCAGCCGTTTGAATCTTCTCTGAACTAGTTCCAATGCATCCAGGCCTGACCATTTATCCACTTTCAAAGTTGCCAAACACCTTCATATTTTCCTTGCACTCTGTTTATCCCATCCAATATTTCACTCTCCTCCTCTTTAACTACAATGTCGACATCGTTCCCCCTCTTTTATGAAGACAGAGACAAAGTATTCATTCGGAACCATGCCCACATCTCCCACCTCCACACACACATTCCCTTTTTGGTTCCTAATACTCTATCCTTTAGTTATCCTCTTGCTCTTCATGTATTTATAAAACATAATTGTGATTTCTTTACTTTTACTTGGTAATATTATTTTCCGACTATCTCTTTGCTTTCCTAATTTGATTTTAATTTCACCCCTGCACTTTCTTCATTCCTCTCGGCATTCCGTGGTATTGAGCTCTCGGTAACTGATATAAGCTTCGCTTTTGTGCCTTATCCCACCCGCTTTGATCCTTGACATCCAAGGAGCTCTAGATTTGGGAGTATCACCCTGTTTGTCTTTGTAGGAAAATATTTGTTCTCAACCCTCAGTAACTCTCACTGATTTGACACTCATTTACGTTCAAGTAGCTGTTTCTAATCCACTTGGCGAAACCCACCCCTCCCTGGAACTACCATCTCCTCTAATCCCCCTGAAGGACTCTCACATCCTTCCTAATGTGTGGTAACCAGAACTGAATGCAATATTTTAGTTGTGGCCTAACCAGAGTTTTGTAAAGGTTCAGCATAACTTCTGTGCTTTTGTGCTTTCTTTTAAATTGATTCGAGTGACGTGCGTGTCGCTGGCAAGGCTAGCATTTATTGTCCATCCCTAATTTCCCTTTGAGAGGGTGGTGGTGAGCCATGTTCTTGAACCACTGAAGCCCATGTGTGGTAGGTACGCCCACAGTGTTGTTAGGAAGGGAGTTCCAGCATTTTGACCCAGTGACAGTGAAGGAATTGCAATATCGTTTAAAGTCAGGATTGTGAGTGACTTCAGTTGTTGTCTGTGGCCATCTTTTTCAGTGCACAGTCCCTTCAAATTTTTTTAATTTTTTAACGCGGTAAGATGTAAAATTTCCCCTCCAATCTGCCTGTCGTTCCCCATCTCTCCTTCCCTCTTTCTGCCTGTCTCTCCCTCCCCCTCTCTCTTTGTCTCTCTGAAGACCAAAATGGCATATGTTTTACTAATTACTCTCTTAATATGTCCTACCGCCTTCAACGATCAGTGATCGTGAACCTCCAGCTCCCTCTGTCCCTGCACACTCTTGAGAAATATGTCATTGTGTAATATGTATTCAAACAAACGTGACATGGTTTCACAAAAGGGAAATCTCCTTTTAATCTTCTCTGCTCGAAGGAGAACAAGTCCAGCTTCTCCAGTCTATCAGTGCAACTGTAATAATCTCATCTAGGAATGGTTTCAGTAAATCTCTTCTATACATTCACCAAAGTCTCCATGTCCTTTCTAAAGTGTGGTCCCAGAATTGGACACAATACTCCAGCTGGGGACAAATTATTATTTTATACAAGTTGAGCATCACTTCTTGACTTTTATACTCTGTACCTGTTTGTAAACTCAGGATCCAATCTGCTTTATTAACCCATCAACAAAGAGGGAAATTCTACCAGGACCATTGACCAGTTCCCTTAGACATGAATCAATGAGTCGTTTCAAGGCTGGCGGGAGGGTTTAGGGGAGACCAGAGAAAACCCTGACCAGGCCAGCTTTTTTCAAACAGAAATCCATCAATGCATTGGCAGTGATATTAATAAAACCCTTAGGAAGACAGGAGGAGGCCGTTCAGCCCCTCGAGCTTATCCCGCCCATTCACTCAGGTCACGGCTGATTTGTTCCTTCCCCACATCGAGCTCTCTAGGCTCCCTAAACATAAATACCCTTTCCTAACAAATCTCTACTGGCAATCAGGAATGAATATCACAGCCTGTTAACACTGGGGAATTCCTTCCCTCAACCTCTCTGCCTCTCTACCTCTCGTAACTGCTTAAATATATTCCTTAAAATGAACCTCTTTGACCAAGCTTTTGGTCATCAGCCTTAATCGCTCCTGATGTGGGTTTGGTGCCAGTTTTGTTGTATAATGCACCCTGCGCAGTATCTTTGGGACAATTTATTACTCGCCTTCTCCCGCACCACATCTGTCTTTTTCTTTCTCCCTCTCACCCCGTCTCTCTCTCTTTCTCTCCCCTAACCTCTAAGACAAGAATATCCTTCCTGAACACCAACATTTAACAGTTTCTTACCATTTGAAAAATGTTCTGTGTTTCTATTCTTCCTGTTAAAGTGAAGAACCTCACATCTCTCCACATGATATTCGAGCTTCCACTTTCTTGCCCACTCACTTAACCTGTCAATCTCCCTTTGCAGTCGCTTTGTGCCCTGCTCACAGCTTACTGTCCTACCTAACTTTATATCATCAGCCCACATAAACCTAACATAGGCCGTGTTTGAGAGAGGCACTTCTGTCCTGACAAGCTTTAAGATACAACTGCTTGATATTTTGTGGAGGATATTTCTGTCTGTTCATCGGAGTTGTTAAGATGAAATATCTTTAATAAGAGATTATAGGAACATAGGAAGATAGGAACAGGAGTAGGCCATTCAGCCCCTATAGCCTATCTCACTATTCAATGAGATCATCTGATCCACAGCCTAACTCGATCTACCTGTCTTTGGCCCATATCCCTTATCATCTTAATTTTAAATCTGAGATAAGTTTTTGTTAAGCAACCGACTGTTCCAGCTTCAACTGCCTTTTGTGGGAGAGAGTTCCAAACCTCTGCCACTCTTTGCATGAAGAAGTGCTTCCTAACATCTCTCCTGAATGGTCTGGCCCCAATATTTAGACTATGTCCCCTAGTTTTAGAATCTTCAAAGAGTGGAATTAGTTTATCTTTATATAGCCTGTCTTTTCCTGTTACTATCTTGAAGACTTGGATCGGAACACCCCTTAACCTTCTAAATGCTGGTGAGAACAATCCTAATTTGTGTAATCTCTCCTCATAACTTAACCCCTGTAGTCCAGTTATCATTTTTGTAAACCTACGTTGCACTCTCGCCAACGCCAATATATCCTTCCGAAGGTGAGGTGCCCAGAACTGCTCACAGCATTCCAAGTGGGGGCTAACCAGGGTTTTGTACAGCTGCAGCATCACCTCTGTGTCTTAATAATCCCATCCTCAAGATATAAAGGCTAGCATTCCATTAGCCTTTTTGATTATTTTCTGCACTTGCTCGTGGCATTTTAAAGATCTATGCACCTGAACCCCCAAGTCTCGTTGGACATCCACTGTACTTAACCTCTTCCCATTTAGAAATACCCTGCTCTATCCTTTTGTGGTCCAAAATGGATAGCCTCACACTTGCCCACATTGAAATCCATCTGCCACAGTTTTGCCCATTCACGTAGTCTGTCAATATCTCCTTGTATCCTCTCTTGTGTGATCACATCCTTCCTGTCATGTGCTGACCAGGACTGTGCTCAATACCCTAGCTGTGGTCTAACTCGTGTTTTATGCAGTTCCAGCATAACCTCCCTGCCCTTATATTCTATACATCAGCCAAATTAAGGAAAGCACAATCGAAAATCCTGCAAGCTAAACAATCCTTCTCATTAAAAAAAACCTATCAGCAATTGTGACAGTGCAACACAAGTGTGATTTATTGAACTTTAACCCAACCGAATTGTTACTCAGTCGTGTAAAGTGCATTGCACTGTACTGACCTTTACTCCAGTCCCTCAATCCCACTTCATCTCTGGGAGATTGTTATAAGACTCGCCCCATCCTTCCAAACATAAATATTGCCCACATCAAACCAGAGCAATTAGAAATTGTACACAGCTGCTGATAGCTCGTAACAAGACTGAAGGGAATGTTCAGTCTTCCAGCTCTAACCCAGACAAATATATGTCTTTATTTATATGAATATCTATCTATCTCTTTCTCTATCTATCGAACTGTGTGAATGGAGTCAAATGTAGGCCAGGCCTCTCCCATAAGGACATTGTTCGACCATTTCACTTTTTTATTAGGAACACAAAGCTTTCATCTGTCTTGTCTCTATTTCACTCAAATTCTCTGACTGATATGATGTTGTTTTTTTCTGTAGGACTTGCGATGACCTCTCCCGTGACAGAGAATCCACCGACAAGAACATCAGGTGAAACCTTTCTCTCCTGAAATCCGTGTTTACTGTTTGTTTCTTGCTGTCTTGTAGCCAATATCGTCTGGAGGGAGCAGAGTGAAAAGTCTGAGGGGATTTGTGGGGAGCGAGGTATGTTTTAATCACAAACTGTATCGGAGCAAGTGTGTGTTGGTGTAAATAATAGTGAACGGAGGAGGCCAATGGCATCATAGAATAGTACAGCACTGTTGCAGGCTATTCGGCCCATTGAATCTCTGCTGGATCTTTTGACGAGGAATCCAGTTTGTCCAATAATCTATCCTTAGTTGTTCGCTTGCTTTTTATGCATTTAAGTAGCATATTTGGGGTTTCCTTGCTCTTACTTGATTATATTTCTTCCAGTCCTCTCTTTGCTCCCCTAATTTGCTGTTTATTTTCACCCCCGAATTTTCTACACTCCCCTCAGATTTCTGTGGTATTGAGCTCTCAGTATCTGACATAAGCTTCCTTTTTGTGCCTTATCCGACCCGGTTTGATACTTGACAAGCTATGCTTCTTCACAGCCTGATGCAGGACTGTACACAGCCGATTAATGTAGCCCATAAAACACTCCCAGAGCAGGTTCAGCACAGCTTAGGAACAGAGTGCAGTTCCTTCAACATTCTCTCTCTGTCTTCCTCGCTCCATCTCTCCCTCCTGCTATCTCTTACACTAGGAGAGAGACAGAGGGAGAGGGGGTTAGATATGCAGACAGAGAGAGGGCTGCAGAGAGGAACAAGGTTGGAGAGAGAGAGATTTTTGGAGTAGATTGAAAAGGACAATGCAAGATATATTAATTTGATTTAATCCTTCACTGCTGTGTACATAAACATGTAAGAGACAGGTATGGAGAGAAAAAACATCGGGAGAGGGAGACATGTAGATGTAGGTGGGGCCCAGGCAGACACCTGTGAGGATCGAGAACGAATAACCTTAATTTTCACTTTCTAAATGACCATTACTACTATTTATCAGAATTTATCCCAATCATTTGCCCTCAACAGAAGTTAGGCTGAGTGGCATGTAGTTACTCAGTCTATCCCTTTCTCATTTTTTAATCAGTGGTACAGCTTTAGCAGTCCTCCAGTACTTCCCTTCTTTAATTCTCACTGGTCTCTCCTTCTCTCTCATACCCCCTCTCTTTGTCTCTCTCTCCTTCCCTCTCTGTCTTTCTCTCTCCCTCCCTCTCTGTCTCTCTCTCTCTCTGTCTCTCCCGATCTGTTTCTCTCTATCTCCCTGCCAGTATATTCCCCCAATCCCATGTGCTCTAATTTTGTTTACTAACCTCTTGTATGGGACCTGAACAAAAGCTTTCTGAAAATCTAAATCTACCACATCCACCGGTTCCCCTTATCTATTCCGCTAGTTACATGCTCAAAAAACTCCAACAGGTTTCATAAAGATGATTTCCCTTTCATAAATCCATGTTTACCCTGCCCAATCCTACCATTGTTTTCCAAGTGCCTGGCAATCTCATCCTTTATTTCAGATTCGAGCATTTTCCCTATGACTGATGTTAGATGAACAGATCCGTAGTTTCCCATTTTCTCTCTCCCTCATTTTGTAAATAGTGGGGTTACATTTGCTACCTTCCAATCTGCAGGAACCATTCCAGAGTCTATCAAATGTTGAAAGATGACCAGCAATGCATCAACTATCTCTACAGCCACCTCTTTCAACACTCTGGGATGTAAATCATCAGGTCCAGGGGATTTATTTACTTTAAGACCCATTCATTTGTCAAGTACTGTTTTTTACTCATATTGATATCTTGCAGTTCGTCATTTACACTAGGTCCTTGATTCTCCATTATTTCTGGGAGGTTTTTAGTGTTTTCCTCAATGCAGACAGACACAAAGTATTTGTTTAGCTTCTCTGCCTTTGTCCGATGATGAGAGGCTGAGTAAATTGGGCTTGTATTCTCTGCAGTTTAGAAGAATGAGAGGTGATCTCATTGAAACATATCAGATTCTAAAGGGACTGGATAGGGTCGACACTGAGAGATTATTTCAGATGGTCGGGAAATGAAAGTCTCCCTTATCCCTTCCGAACCAGCTTATCCACCTGTCCTGTCAGCCTCAGGAATCAGTGAACATTTACTGCAAGGTCCCGCTGTTCACAGACACAAAGTGAATGTTGTAGACGTCACGTTGTTAGGTTCGATCGAAAGGGCAAATGTCAAATATAATCATAGTTTGATGTAATCCTGTGTACGCAGAGGATTAGGCATAGAGTGTGAACGATCAGGACAGAGGGAGAATTATAGAAGGAGAGTGTGTAACAGTGAGAAAGGGAGAGACAGGCACGGTGAGAGAAGTGGAGAGCTACTCTTACTGGTAATCTCTCTCCATCTCCGTCTTCCCCTCTCCCTTACTCACTCAATCGCTTGTTTCCCTCTGCTACTCTCTCCTTGTTATCTCTCTCCTCTTTTCTATCTATCTCCCTCTGTACCCTCTTAATCTCAATCTCGCACAGCATCGTACCTTCAATGATGCTGCACACAGCTTCGCAGGAACACTGACCGACACTCTCCATCCCAATCTCTTCCTCTTTCTCCCTGGTACACCTCCCCATTGCTATGCTTCTCTCTCTCTGTTCTTGCCTCTCTATATCTATCTCTGTTTTTCTCACAGTTACTCTCTCCATCTGGATGGAGGAGGGGAAAGAGAGGCATATATAGAAGCAGCTTTACTCTGTATCTAACCCCCACACTGTACCTGCCTTGGGAGTGTTTCATAGAACAGTGAGGACAGATATTTACTCAATAGCTAACGAAAAGCTTGGCAGCATTTGAGGGGACAGTGTAGACGGAGCTTTACTCTATATCCCTGCAATTTACAAGGTTAAGGGGTGATCTGATCAAAGTTTAAAGTGGTGGATGGGGTGCCAGTCAGTGGGCTGCTTTGTCCTAGGTGTTGTCGAGCATCTGGGGTGTTGTCGGTGCTGCACTCATCCAGGCAAGAGGAGAGATACCATCGGACACCTGACTTGTGTCTTGCAGGTGGCTGAAAGGTTTTGGGGAGTCAGGGGGTGAGTCACTTGTAGCCACAGTATTGATGTGATTTCTTCAGTTCAGTTCCTGGTGAATGTTTCCCCAGGATGTTGATGCTGGGGGATTCAGCGATGGGATAATGCTTTGAATGCCATGGGGAGGTGGTTGGATTCTCTCTTGTTGCAGATGGTCATTGCCTGTCTGTGTGTGTTTTTCTGTGCTCTGGGACCAATTTCTTCATGGGGAAGTCGTAATGCTGTGTCATGATTTATGAGTTCGCGAAATGAATGCTTGTGGAGTGAATGGGTCAGGAACAGAGTGGATACAACATTGGCTAAGGGACAGAACACAGAGAGTAGTGGTGAATGGCTGCTTCAGACTGCTTGACGGTATCTTTGCCTGACATAATCTTATACACTTCTATTCAATCTCCCCTCAATCTCCTTTGTTCTAAGGAGACCAAACCCAGCTTTTCCAACCTAACTTTGTGGCTAAAATCCCCCACCTCTGAAACCATTCTGGTAAATCTCTGCACCCTCTCAAGGACCACACCTCCTTCATAAAGTGTGGTGACCGGAACTGGACACTGTTCTTCAGTTGGGGCCGAATTAGAGCTTTATTCAGCACACCCTCCCTGCTTTTGTATTCACTGTATACAGTGTACATTGTGGTGCAGTGGTATTCCCCAGGGGTTTGGATTAGGACCATTGATCTTTTTGATATAGATTAATGACTTGGACTTGGGTTTACAGGACATAACTTCAACATTGTGCCATCTGCAATGTAATAAACAGGGAAGGGAATAGTCGTAGACTTCAGGAGGATAGCGGCAGTGTGGTGAAATGGTCAGACACATGGCAGGTTAAATTCAATGCTGAGAAATGTAAAATGATGCATTTTGGAAGGAAGGCTGAGCAGAAGTGATATAAACTAAATGGTACATGTTAAAATGGGTGCAGGAACAGACAGATCTGGGATTTCATTTGTGTCACTTTTTATATCTGAAAGATTCTATTTGGGGCTTGCAGTCTGTAAATTGAATTTAGCTTCATCCTGAAAAGTGTTAGCAATCGTGTTGGGAAATGTGTCAAAAGCTGTTTCCATTCAGACATTCATGCATTGTAGAAGTGTGAGCTATCTTTGCAGAGACAGGAAATAGGGGTGTTTGAATGGAACTCCAGGTTTTGGTTGATGCAAGAAGGTGATAATTTGAATTGTGTCCCTTGCAGATCCACAGAATTGAAGGTATTTACAGAACACCACATGAAGTATTTACAAATGTCTGACAAACTTCAAAGACTTCAGACACATGGAAGAAGAGGAGAAGGGAACAATATACAAAACCTGAGACAGTAAGACAACAGCAGTAGGAAAATGAATCTGTTTTTATGGGTTTGAATTTGAAGGCCTGAGCTGATGATTGAAAAAGCAGGAGTTCAAATCCCATACTGGACTGTTGTGAATTTGAATTCTGTTTTTTCTTAAAAAAACAGAAATCTGGAATTAAAACCTCTAGGATGGAATGATTCACTCCTGCCTACGAGTGCAAAGCCCATGTGTGTCTCAGTTTTGCTGTATTTATTAACGATTTAAGATGATGTGGTAGAATGCAACATACCCAAGCTTGCCAATGACACAAAAATAGGCAGCATTGTGAGCAGTGTAGTTGGAAGCATCAAATTACAAAGAGATATTAATATCTTAAATAAATGGGCAAAACTGTGGTCGATAGATTTTAATGTCAGCAAAAAAGACTAGAATGGAGTACTTTATAAATGGTGAAAAGCGAGAAACGCTGGGGGTCCAAAGAGACTTGGGGGTGGTTGGGGGGTCTGTGTCCATTTGAATTTTAGTGCAGATTTACCAGAATGATAACTGGACTCCAAGGTTCAAATTACGAGGTGATATTACACAAACTCGGGATTTTTTCCCTGGAATTTAGGAGGGTCAAAGTGATTTGTTCAACCATGTTGAGATATTAAGGGGAACTGATGGGAGAAACTATTTCAGCGGCTTGGGAACATCGGAACAGCAGTAGGCCATTCAGCCTATCAATACTATCGTGGCTGATCATCCACTTCAATATTTTTTCCCTAACTGAGCTTCCACAGCCCACTGGGGTAGAGAATTCCAAAGATTCACAACCCTCTGAGCAAAGAAATTACTCCCCATCTCTGACCTAAGTGGCTTCCCCCTTATTTTGAAATTGTGTCCCCTGGTTATAAACTCCCGAACCAAAGGAGGCATCTTACCTGCATCTAACCTGTCTTTCCCTTTAAGTATTTAGTATGTTTCAATAAGATCACCTCTCATTCTTCTAAAGTCCAATGAGTATCGGCCCAACCTGTTCAACCATTCCTCATCAGACAACCCCTTCATCCCAGGAATCAGCCGAGTGAACCTTCTCTGAACTGGTTCCAATGCATCCGGGCCTGACCATTTATCCACTTTGAAAGATGCCAAACACCTTAATATTTCCCTCTCACTCTGTTTATCTCATCCAATATTTCACACTACTCCTCTTTAACGACAATGTCTGTATCGTTCCCCCTCTTATAAAGACAGACACAAAGTATTCATTAAGAACCCTGGCCACATCTCCCACCTCCATACACACATTCAATTTTGATCCCTCATACTCTATCCTTAGTTAACCTCTTGCTCTTAATGTATTTATAAAACATCTTTGTGATTTCATTGCTTTTACCTGGTAATATTATTTTCCAGCAATTTCTTTGCTCTCGTAATTTGATTTTTAATTTCACCCCTGAGACATGAATCCGTGAGTCGTTGCAAGGCTGGCGGGAGGTTTCAGAGGAAACCCGAAACTGGTCATTTTTTTTTAAACAGAAAACCATCAATGCAATGGCAGGGATATTAATAAAGCCCTTACGAAGACAGGAGGAGGCCATTCGGCCCCTCGAGCCTGTCCCGTCCATTCACTCAAGTCATTAACTGATTTGCTCCTTCTCCACATCGAGCTCTCTCGGCTCCCTAAACCTTAATACCCTTTCCTAACGAATCTCTACCTGCAATCAGGAATTAATATCACTGCCTGTTAACACTGGGGAATTCCTTCCCGAAACCTCTCCGTCTCTCTAACTCTCATCCTGCTTAAAGACGTTCCTTAATACTG